>NC_083240.1:34738189-35038189 GCF_032191835.1 Heteronotia binoei
TAGACCACACACCCCTGATGTAGCCAATCCTCCTGGTGCTTACAGTAGGCCAGGGATGGGGAATCTTTTTTCTGCCAAGGGCCATATGGATATTTATAACATCATTCGCGGGCCATGAAAAGTTATCAGCTTTAAAAAAAAAGTGCTCCGCTGTGGGAGAATGAATCAGGCCAGGAAAATTAATGCAAATTATTGTTTTTCTATTTGAAGTCATGTTGGGAGAGTCTAATCTGGCGCACACGCGCGCACACACACACATGGCCGGTTGCCCTAGGCAAATGCATAGGTCCAGGTCTTTTTTGTAGAAAAAGCCAAGCAGGAACTCAGTAGCATATTAGACCACATCCCCTAACATTAGCATATTAGGCCACACCATCTGGGATAATCAAGTGCAAACTGAACTGTGACAGTAACTTTTCCAGGCCCTGCAGCAATTCTGGCCAGCCAGCCAGGCTCCAGGGAGGCTGCCACGTGGCTCAGTTCCGTCCAGCAATCCCCGAGGGCCACACCAAGTGACCTCGAGGGCCGTATACGGCCCTCGGGACAGAGGTTCCCCACCCCTGCAGTAGGCCCTGTAAGAAGAGCCCTGTAAGCTCTTGGAGGATTGGCTACATCAGGGGGGGGGTGGTCTAATACTACAAAGGAGTTCCTGCTACTGAGTATACCTCAAAATGCTAGATACTAGGAATCAGCATCAGCCGCTGCCTTTGCGGTTTGCTTGAGCATTTCAGGAGGGACACAGCTGGCGGATTTGGGAAACAAAACCAGAGATGAAACAGTCCTCAGCCTACTGCTCTTGCTCACCTCCAGCCAGAGCTGCACATCCTCGTGCTCCGAGGGGCTGCTTTCAGTGGTGGCAAAATATTGCATCCCATCCAGCAGGCAGGTCCACGAGGTCTTCTGCTTGAGTGTGTCCCCATACCAGGCTGGGTGGTGCTGGCACTGGAGCAGCTGGGCCTTGGCCGCTGAGACGATCACGCAGCCTTCGGTTTCTGCTCCGCGAAGGACCATCTGGGCAGCAGGAGACCCCCACCAAGAGAGCACCGTGAGAACCTCCCCACCATTGGCTGAGACGGGGTTCACCCCCTCTTGAAGACAGAGATCCCCGATGGACACAAAGGAAGTGTCCCTCGTACAGGACCAGAAGGCAGGGCAAGTCCCTCCCGAGTATAGGAGAAAGGTTAAAAAGGGAACAAACTTTAAAGAGAGAAGGGGAATGACTACCAGCAGTGCTCTGCTGCGCTACTGTACTGTGATGCTGTACTGCGGTACTGTTTTGTGCTATACCACCTTGCCGTCATGTCATCTTGCTGAACCGTCTTGCTGCACTTTGATGTATGTTGTAATTGGCTTTATTATGATTTCATTGTGATTTTGCTGTACTCCGCTCTGAGCCCCCAATGGGGGAATGGGGGGAATATAAGTAAACTAATAATAATAACACCAGGAGGTGACATCAGGAGAAGGCTTCAACCTCTACGCCCTGTTGTTGGCATTCCAGAGGAACTGGTTTGCCATTGTGTGAGACGGGAGGCTGGACTAGATGGACCCTTACTGGTCTGATCCTGCAGGGCTCTTGTGAAGGCCTTGGCTTCTGTGCCCTGTTGTTGACCCTCCAGAGGAACTGGTTGGCCACTGTGTGAGGCAGGAGGCTGGACTAGATGGACCACTGGTCTGATCCAGCAGGGTTCTTGTGTTCTTATGAAGGCCTTGGCTTCTGTGCCCTGTTGTTGACCCTCCAGAGAAACTGGTTGGCCACTGTGTGAGACAAGATGCTGGACTAGATGGATCACTGGTTTGATCCAGCAGGGCTCTTCTGATGTTCTTATGAAGGCCTTGGCTTTTATGCCCTGTTGTTGACCCTTCAGAGTAACTGGTGGGCCACTGTGTGGGATAGGATGCTGGACTATGGAGCAGTGGTTTGATCCAGCAGGGTTCTTCTGATGTTCTTATGAAGGCCTTGGCTTCTATGCCCTGTTGTTGGGCATCCAGAGGAACTGGTTGGCCACTGTGTGGGACAGGACACTGGACTAGATGGAACATTGGTCTAATTCAGCAGGTCTTCTTATCAGGAGAATGGGTCTTTGTCAGTTGCAGAAAAGGGGTGAGTTAACTGTGCCACATTCATTGAGGGGCAAACCCTTTCTTTAAAGAAAAAGGGGTAACCTTGAAGGTAGACCCCCCCCACACATCAAGATTTACGAGCCAGCATGGTGTAGTGATTAAGATGTCAGACAAGGATCCGGGAAACCCAGGTTCGAATCCCCACTTTGCCTTGGAAGCTTGCTGGGTGACCATGGGCCAGTCACACACTCTCAGCCTGACCCATCTCGTGGGGTCGTTGTGAGGATAAACACAGAGGAGGGGAGAATAACGTCAGCTGCTTTGGGGCCCCCATCAGGGAGAAAAGCAGAATATAAATAAAACAAAGAACAGCCTGAGAGCTGAATGTCCATGGTCATAGCGTCTGTGTTCGTATTATCTTTTTGGCTAAACAGATTACTTGGCCTGACAGCTGTCATTCCTCTGGCAACCCAACTCAAGAAGAGGAAGAACAAGAAGAAGAAGACCGCAGATTTATACCCCACCCTTCTTTCTGAATCAGAGTCTCAGAGCGGCTTGCAATCTCCTTTATCTCCTTCTCCCGCAACAGACACCCTGTGAGGTGGGTGGGGCTGAGAGAGCTCTCCCAGAAACTGCCCTTTCAAGGACAACTCTGCCAGAGCTATGGCTGACCCGAGGCCATTCCAGCAGCTGCAAGTGGAGGAGTGGGGAATCAAATCTGGTTCTCCCGGATAAGAGACCACGCACTTAACCATTACACCAAACTGGCAGGAAACAGGAGACTCCGTGCAGGTGAGGAAGTGCTTTGCCCCCACCCCCCGGGGCCCAGCTTAACCCACTCCAAGAGCAAACCCCAGATGGGCCAGAAGGAGGGGGCTCCGGGTGGGTACCTGGCAGTTGATGAGCTCAATAAGGCAGTTCCGGTTGAAGATGTCGTCCGTCTGGCAGGCAGCGATCCCGCAGAGCTGCTCGCTCACCCCCGATTCCTCCTCCGTGAAGACCACAAACTTGTCTGTCTCCTCTATGAGCTTCTGCAGCATGTAGGCACCTGGGAAGGGGGGAAGCAGGGTGGGATCAGATCATGGCTGGCCGGGTGAGCAACCTGGGGGCAGAAGGCCTGGGCTTTGCAGCCAGCCTGAGCAGGACTCAGCAAGACGACTGCTGCGGTCCTCGACGAAACCACAGTGTAAACTGCCCCATTAGCACCTCATGTAAACAGCTTAATGCATTTAGTTACCATATTTAAACCCAGCCCTTCTTAGGATCATAGAGTTGGATCATCTAGTTCCAACCAGTTCCTCTGGAGGGCCAACAACAGGGCATAGAAACCAAGGCCTTCATAAAATTTAGGATCATAGAGTTGGATCACTGGGGTCATCTAGTCCAACCCCCTGCACATGCAGGGAACTCACAAGTACCTCTCCCACCCAGCACCGCCAGTGACACCTACTCCACGCTCAGAAGATAGCAAAAACCCTCCAGGATCCTTGGCAAAACTGACCTGGAGAAAACGGTTTCCTGACCCCAAAGCAGCAATCAGAATTTCCCTTAAAGAATCCTGATTCACGAGGCTTATTTTTGTATGGTGGAAATCAGTGTCCATGGACCAGAACTAGGCTACACATTTAGATTTCGAAGGATATAATCTTGGATCCACACCTCAACAATAAGCCAATTCAGACCATGGAAAAGTTGACACCTTTCTTGTTGTTACACTTGTGGGGGCGGGAATCAAGACTTTCTCACCACAGCATTAACCAGCCTAGCATCCCCTCTCTACCCATTCCAGATTCTAATATACAGAGGAAAAAAGGAGCTAGAGAGACACAGGGCTCATCTTCCTACCATTTCCGTCTCTCTTCTCTGTTTATTTTCATGTAACAAACTGGCACCTTATTAAAGACCACAGTTCTCACTGTTCAAGCTCACCTGGGTACCCATACCGAGAATCAGACAAACAGCCTAAATCCACAGCTCTTCCTTCCTTCGTGGAACTCAAGATTGTGCTCCATCCTAAGACCCCTCCCCGCAACACCCCTTGCTCCCAACTGGTCCAACATCACATCAGAGTATCCCTCCCTCTCTTCTTGGTGGCCCCTACCCCTCCTCTTTCACTTTATCTTTAACATTTGCTTTGTATATACAGGACCCACCAATGTTCCCTCTAAGCTGCAGAGTCTTGTGAGCAAAAATTCTACTTTGCGAGCTGCTGGCATTAAAGTTGTGAACCGCTGCATCCATTAGTGTGCTCTGGGGTCCTCCTTCCTGAGCTAAGACAAAAATGTGTGAGCGGGAGGCTAAAAATCTGTGAGCTAGCTCACACTAACTCAGCTTAGAGGGAACACTGGACCTCACCTGTTCAGCTCAGACATCTTTGCTTTGCCTCTTCTGGATCTTGCCCCCAAAACCCCCAGCCCTCAGAAGGCTGCAGGGGGCTTCATTTCATAAGAACATAAGAGAAGCCATGTTGGATCAGGCCAACGGCCCATCAAGTCCAACACTCTGCGTCACAGAAGAACATAAGAGAAGCCATGTTAGATCAGGCCAACGGCCCATCAAGTCCAACACTCTGCGTCACAGAAGAACATAAGAGAAGCCATGTTGGCTCAGGCCAACGGCCCATCAAGTCCAACACTCTGCGTCACACAGTGGCAAAAATTTTTATATACACACATACACTGTGGCTAATAGCCACTGATGGACCTGTGCTCCATATATTTATCTAAACCCTTCTTGAAGGTGGCTATACTTGTGGCCGCCACCACTTCCTGTGGCAGTGAATTCCACATGTTAATCACCCTTTGGGTGATTTCAAAGAGAAGCGCGGCTGAAATGGATCCACGGAACGGCAGGCATTCCTTGTGGCCCCAAAGCCATGGCACTCAAGCCTCATAGGAGATGGGAGGGGGGGGGGCTCATCGCTGTCACCCACGCTGCCATGAAGGCTCCCACCCTCTCCCCCTCCTCACCTCCGGAGGGGCTTCGCTCTGTCCGGTTACTGCTGGCTCGCAGGGGAGGCTGGGGGCTGGGGGGCAGCCCCCGTTTGAACTTCTTGGCAGGCAGCTGGGTGTCGATCTTGAGGCCTTTCATGGCCTCCGTTGAGAGGTTGCGCTTGAGCACTGCGGCCTTCTTGTAGCCGTCGTAGAGGCCAAAGGCGATGTCTCGGTTGATGGTGGTCCAGGAGGCCCGCAGGTCCCCCAGCTGCAGTTCGTGAGTGTGGAAGGCGTCATCGCCATCCCGGGTAAGCAGCTCCTGCAAAAGACAGGTGAGGCAGGCTCAGGTGGGTATCAGCTCCCTGGTTCCTCAAGGTCACTACTGTCTACTCGGGCTGGCAGGGGGGCTTCTCCAGGGTCTCGGGTTTTTCCCATCACCTACCACCCGATACACTGAATCAGAGATGCTGGAGACTGAACCTGGGACCTTCCGCATTGGTGGAACTCTCCATCTGGGGCAAGTGGTGCTCTGTATTCTTGGTGCTTGGGGGGGGGGGGGCGGGCAACAGTGGGAGGGCTTCTAGTGTCCTGGCCCCACTGATGAATCTCCTGACGGCAGCTGTGTTTTTTGGCCACTGTGTGATGCACAGTGTTGGATTGGATGGGCCGTTGGTCTGATCCGACATGGCTTCTCTTGTGTTCTTAAGGAGATGCTCTAACAAGGAGTCACAGGTCAGTAACAGCCCTGGGCTACCACAGCCCGGACACTCTCGACAGCTGGCCAACCATGCTGCTGTTCCTGGCCAAAAGATTCAAGAAGGAAGAAAGCCCAGCAGGGCATGGATTCAGCCCCCTTCTGCCCTGACGTGGGGAGGAACAGGATAGTGATAAATCCCCCTCTCCAAATTCATGTTGTTGTTTTTTTTGGTATTTTGTGTGTGTGTGTGTATACATGCCTGGAAGTCATGATTGACTTCTGGCGACCCCTAAGATCATAAGAGAAGCCATGCTGGGTCCGGCCAATGGCCCATCCAGACCAACGCTCTGTGTCACACAGCGGTTGCAAAACCCAGGTGCCATCAGGAGGTCCATCAGTGGGGCCAGGACACCAGAAGTCCTCCCTTTGTTGCCCCCCCACCCAAGCACCAAGAAAACAGAGCATCACTGTCCCAGACAGTGTCCTGTCTACATTTTGTAGCTAATGGCCACCAATGCACCTCTGCTCCAGATGCTTATCCAATCTCCTCTTGAAGCTGTCTGTGCTTGTAGCCGCCACCTCCTGTGGCAGTGAATTCCACGTGTTAATCACCCTTTGGGTGAAGGACTTCCTTTTATCTGTTCTAACCTGACTGCTCAGCAATTTCATTGAGTGCCCACGAGTTCTTGTATTATGCGAGAGAGAGAAAAGTACTTATTTACAAAGCCTTACTGGGGCTGGAAGGCAAGGGCATCCAGAGAGGTAGTTTGCTGCCTGCCTCTGCATCCCGGCCCTGAAGGTATTCCTTGAAGGTCCCCCATCCAACTGCTTGCCAGGGTTGGCCCTGCTCAGCTTCTGAGATCTGACGAGATCAGGCTTGCCTGGGCTATCTAGGTCAGAGCCAACCTACTTCACGTTCTTGATTTCAACTATTCAGGGGGGGGGGGTGTTGAGAACGCACAGGAACACAATCCCAGTAGGCTCGGCATCAGGGGGTGGGGTCTAATATGCAATGAGTTCATGCAGGGTTTTTTCTACAAAAAAGGCCCTGCATCTATTCATTCCGAAGTCCACATGCAGGCAAGGTCCGGACAGCACAAACAGGGCCTGGAAAGCAGGCAAACTGTAAGCGGATGAAGCCGCTACAGAAATCACACACGTATCGGACTGCTCAGCCTCCTCTGCAGGTAGAGGCCAGTTTAGCCACGGGGGAGAAGGAACCTCTACATCCGGGAGAGTTTGTGGGGAAGCTGCACGGCATCATGCTGGCTACAAAAACGTGGAAGTACCTCCTCTGCCGTGCGGGCGCTGTGGCGCTGGTAGGTGAGGGACGAGAGGCTCAGCAGGTGGGTCTTCTTCACCAGCAGGTCGAGGCGGTGGTCGGCGTTCTCGTCGCAGGTGGAGGCCATGAGGTGCACCGTGACCAGGCTCAAGTCGCTCACCATCTGGGTGATGCTCCACTCGGAGATGAGGCGCCGCATCACCGTGCCAGCTGCGGGCAGGGCGCGCCGTTAAAGGAGGACCGCTGCCGGGTGCGCTGCGGGAGACCGCCTCCAACCCAGCTCCACCCAGCCCTGCCCCCACTCACCCTGGGGGATGAGCCGCTGGGTGCCGCGGGTGAAGATGTGCCCTTGGGCGCATTCCAGCTGGATGCCGCGCTGCTGGGCAAAGGAGGCCCAGTAATGCACCTGGGAAAGCAAAGGGAGAGAAGGAGTCACTGGGTTTTGTCAGCCAGTTACCACCAGAAGCCCCCCCTTTTTTTTTACAACAGTCAGAGTTAAGTGTGATCCTGACTGGATGGAGAACAGGGACGCAGCCAGGATTTTTTTAGGTTGGGGTGTGTGTGTCTTTTTATAAATTAAGAGGGCACTCCGGTTTTTAAAAAGCCCCCCAACCTAAAAGAAGCGGGGCCGGCAGTCCAGGGTTTTTTTGCTTCTCACTGCCTCTTGCTCTCCCACCCTGCAGGAAGAGGGAGAGACAGAATGCTTTTGCAGTCAAGCTGTGTCCATCTCTCACCCTCTCCTGGTTGCGTGGGGGGGGGGGCCCTCTGCCGGAAGTCAGGGCCCCAGAGACACTTCCCCTCCCGTGACTACGGGCCTGCTGGAGAAGAAGAGATCCGTAAAATCCCTGTCTTGATATTACATGCTGTCGAGTCATTTTTGACTTACGGGGACCCTCTGAATTAATGAGCTCGTTCACAGCCTCGCTCAGGTCTTACAAAAGGACCACAGCTTCCTTGACTGAATCAATCCATCTCACGTTGGTGTTGGGTCTTCCCCTGCACCCCTGTTGCCTTCAATTTTCCTGAGCATGGTTGTCTTTTCCAGTGAGTCTTGTCTTCTCATGTTGTGGCCAAAGTATGACAGCCTCAGGTTAGTCATTTTAGCTTCTAGAGAGGGATCAGGCTTGATTTGATCTAGCACCTACTTATTTGTCTTCCAGAATCCCTACAGCAACATAAAGCCAGGTGACAGCAGTCTAAGGGCATCACTGGCATCATTTACAATAATTGTAACTTCAATGGGGGAGGAAGTCACAATAAAAGATAAGGAGAGCCAGTGTGGGGTAACGGTTAGAGCATCGGACTAGAATTTGGGAGACCCAGGTTGGAATCTCATGTTCTGCCACAGAAGCTTGCTAGGAGACCTTAGGACAGTTCACGCACTGTCAGCCGCACACGCCTAACGGGATTGTTGTTGAGCAGATAAAATGGAGGAAAGGGCAGACAATGTAAGATGCCATTGGGGGACAAGGTGGAGCATATGTGAAATCAATATATAATAAAATAACCAATAAAATACATGGGGGGGAAGCAAGCACAACAGAGAAATGCCAAGCATTAATTGAAAATTGTCAGCATCAAGGGGGAAGAGTTGGCAGAGAATTCAGTTGGGAAAACTGCTCTTGAAACCTGCTGTCCAGCTAGGCAATTTGACAAAGAAAGAACATAAGAGAAGCCATGTTGGATCAAGCCAATGGCCCATCCAGTCCAACGCTCTTGTTCACACAGTGGTCAAAAAAACAGGTGCCATCAGGAGGTCCATCAGTGGGGCCAGGACACTAGAAGCCCTCCCACTGTTGCCCCCTCCAAGCACCAAGAATCCAGAGCATCACTGCCCCAGACAGAGAGTTTCAACAATACCCTGCGGCTAACAGCCTCTGATGGACCTCTGCTCCATATGTTTATCCAGTCCCCTCTTGAAGCTGTCCGTGCTGGCAGCCGTCACACCTCCTGGGGTGGGGAGCCTTCCCTGGGCCTCACCTGGAGCTTGGGAAAGAGGGCCGTGAAGGAGAGTTGGCGGTAGTGCTGCCCCAGCTTCTTCTTGCTGGGCTTCATGTTGCCAAAGAGCTTCCCGCGGCAGATGGGCCGGGTGACGCTGGTCCAGGTGGCCCAGAAGTTCTGCATCCAGCGGAGGGTGCTGCTGTAGAGGAGGATGCGAGGCTGGGAGGGCTCTGTGGGGTTGCAGAGAGAGGGACGCAATAAGGCTGAGCCCTACCTGAAGGCTCTCTCCAAGGTGGCCAAGAAAGGGGCTCACTGCCCAGCCCAAGAGGGTTGACAGCCCAGGGGGCTACACCCACTGAAGCTCAGGGCATCTGAATCGGAATGCAGCTTGGACCCTGGCCTGGATAGTCCAGGCAAGCCTGATCTCGTTAGATCTCAGAAGCTAAGCAGGGTCGACTCTGGCAAGTACTTGGATGGGAGACCTCCTTGGAATACCAGCATTCTGGAGGGCAGGGGCAGGCTTTATTCAGCCACCTCTATGAATATCCTCCAGGCCCTCAGTAGGGGTCAGTCACCAGAGGTCGCCATGACTTCCAGGTGCAAACAGACACACACACAAAATACAAAAATACCCTCTCAAGTCAAAAGAGAGAAAGGACAAGAAAGGACAGGGAAGGGAAGGGAAGAAAGAAGGAAAGAAAGAAGGAAAGAAGGAAGGAAAGAAGGAAGGAAAGAAGGAAGGAAAGAAAGAAGGAAGGAAGGAAGGAAGGAAGGAAGGAAGGAAGGAAGGAAGGAAGGAAGGAAGGAAGGAAGGAAGGAAGGAAGGAAGGAAGGAAAGAAAGAAAGAAAGAAAGAAAGAAAGAAAGAAAGAAAGAAAGAAAGAAAGAAAGAAAGAAAGAAAGAAAGAAAGAAAGAAAGAAAGAAAGAAAGAAAGAAAGAAAGAAAGAAAGAAAGAAAGAAAGAAAGAAAGAAAGAAAGAAAGAAAGAAAGAAAGTCCTTAACTCAGCTAAGTTCCACAGTCAGGAACACAAGACTGGCTAAGCGAAGCTTGGCTTGGAACTGCATGGCCCAACGTCCAGCAGCTCCCAAGTCACGCTAAAAAGAGGGGGGAGGCATAAATCCAAAGGAAAGCACCCACTGCCACGGGGGGAAGCCACCCTGCATCCACTAGGCAGCAGTACGCACCCCCGCTGTGCCGCGTCAGGTCCATGCGGATGGAGAGGTTGAGGTTTTCAGAGCGGAAAGCCCGATAGGAGTCGTGTTGCTGGCCCACGGGCACCTCAGGCAGGAATTCTGGCGAGCGCAGCACCACACTGTGGTGGTCGTGGGGGTTCCCGTGGCACAGCCACGTCAGATCCAGCGTCATGCACAGCTGGGGCAAATGGAGGAAGCAGCAGTCGTCATACCTGGGGGAGCAGGGAGAAGGGAAGTTACCCCTGGGCCAAGTCTCCAAGTTTCTGCCCCCTCCGTACGTTCAGAAACTCTGCTAGCTCTTGGGGCTGCCGAATCTGCTCGCTCTTGGGGCTGCCGAATCCTGCATCCTTTGGATGCGGCAGTTGGACAAAGCAGCAGCCTTAAGGCCCTTTGCTGGTGATCCCAGGGGCTAGTCAGTCTCTCCTTCTGCCCAGTCTTCTCCCCAACCTTTCCATCACTGACATCCCCAAACTTTTTCCTCCTAGCAGTGGCAGTAGCCATCTTGGTACAGGCCGCTGCGGAAGTCTGCTGGGCGTGTTGCAAACAACTGGACCCAGGATGCCAGCAAACACTGCCCAAAGCAGGTGTGCAGGACAGGCGAGGGCCCTCCAGGGGGCAGGTCAGCACTGCCTAGGCATCACCAATCTGAACGAGGTCCCTGCAAGGCATACCGCCGCCACCACCCCACCAAACGCACTTGGAGGCTGTGCGGACGTTGACGTCCAGGTCTCCCTTGAAGACAAACTGGCCGGGCTGCCAGTGGAAGGACAGGCGGCTCCACTCCCAGTGCATGTTCTCTGTGGTGTTGTAAGGGTCCTGCAGAATAGGGCCAGAATAGGACAAGAATGGGACAGAGGCCAACCCCTGTCCAGACTTTCAAGCCCCTTCCCCTTCCCTCCCTTCTTCCTTCCTTCCTTCCTTCCCCCCTTCCATCCTCCCTCCCCTCCCATCATCTCTCTCTCTAGACTTCCTGTGGCCTGCCCTCCTCTGGGCTTTACCTCCGTGGCCACCTGGTGCAGGTTGGCCTGCTCGATCTCCATGTGCCAGTTGCCGTGGAAAAGCAGCCGGCTCTTGTCCCACCAGGGCAGCGGTGGGCTGGGATCCTCCGAGGGCTTGGTCAGCAGGTCAACGGCTTGCCCGATGAGCGTCCAGGCCGGGTCCCAGCACGGCCCCCACACGATGGTGTACTGGAAAACTTCCGCTGTGCCAGACAGGAAAAGTACAGGTCAGACATGTAGGGGAGGGCAAAAACTCCATCGTGGTCTCTTCCCCTCCCCCCAAAGCAAATCATCACCCATCGTGCTACAGAGGCCGGAAAAGCTGGCCTCCGCTCTGCTCTTCGGCTGGTGCCTGCGCGCTCCTGGGGGCTTACAGTGGAAGTCGTGGTAGAACTTCAAGGGGGGCATGTTCCTCTCCACCGTCACGTCTCCCCATGGGGCCCCGAGCTGCAGGACCTGCCGCCGGCGAGAACAAGGAGGACCTCGTTGCTCGGCTCCGGCCAGCTGGCCGGAGAGCCTCCAGTCTCGGATCTCGAACAGGTAGCGGGGGTAGTCCCGTATCCGCACTGTTGGCCAACGTGGAAAGAAGGGCAAAGGTCACTGAAAAGCAAAGACAGGGGAACAAAGAACGTGCAAGGTTCCCTGCTCTGTGCTCACCTTTAAATATATGTATTGCAAAGTGCAAAAATGTCACAACCGGATTCTTTGCTCTTCTGAAACGAGCCCTTACCTAGATGACCCAGACCACCCTGAATCTCATCAGATCTCAGAAGCTAAGCGAGGTCAGCTCAGCTCTGGTTGTCCCTCGGATGGAAGACAGCCCAGGAAGCCCAGGGCTGCTACGCAGTGGCAGGCAATGGCACAAACCACCTCTGTTAATCTTGTTTGGAGAACGCTACAGGGTTACCATAAGCCTATTACAAATTGATGGCATTTGCTACCGTCCGGAAAGAAAAGCACTTTCAAAACGACAAGCAAGCTGCATCCCTGAAGACTCACCTCTCCCCCAACACTCAAAGTGCTGGATGAGACAGTCCACCACAAAGGCCCGGAAAAGGACAGGAAGTAAATCAGGCATGAGTGCCTGGATCAAGGTAAGAATTCCCCCCATCCCTGCAAGCTTCCAACTAGAAACCACTACAGAAAGCAGTCATATATGAACACATGAAGCTGCCCTACTGAATCAGACCCTTGGTCCATCAAAGTCAGTATTGTCTACTCAGACTGGCAGTGGCTCTACAAGGGTCTCAAGCTGAGGTTTTTCACTCCTATTTGCCTGGACCCTTTTCAGTTGGAGATGCCGGAGATTGAACCAGGGACCTTCTGATTCCCAAGCAGATGCTCTACACCACTGACCTACCGTCTGCCAATCCCACTGGGCCTGCGTTCCTTTTTGATTTATTTCCCCCTTCCCATCTAGGTCTAAAAACCAACAAGCGATTTGAACTGAAGAAGCCAGCAGTGTAACACAACAACAAAAAGTTATTGCTGTTCAATATTCATTAAAAACAAACACTGTTTAATTGCAGTGACTGTATATTTACACGACTCATTTATTTAAAACATTTATTAGCAGCCTTTCTTCCCTACAGAGCCCAAGGCGACTTACAAAGACCTGAGGTCAATCCCTTCCCCACGCAATATCTAGTTTCATGATGTTCCCTCTACGCTGAGTTAGTGTGAGCTAGCTCACAGTTTCTTAGCCTCCGGCTCACACCTTTTTGTCTGAGCTCAGGAAACATGGCCCCACAGCAAACTAATTGATGCAGGAGCTCAACCACTTGAATGCCAGTAGCCCACGAAGTGGAATTTTTGCTCACAAGACCCCACAGCTTAGAGGGAGCGCTGGTCTCATGTAGTGTTCGATTCCCAATGTCACTTAGGGAGCCGATGTTTCTACACAGACACAATCAAACCAAATGCACCAGAGCTAGACAGCGAGGGCGGAACCCCGCCTGAGGACTGACCGAGGAAGGTCTTCAGGCTGCCTTTGACCATGCGGCACCACTGGGTGACAAGCTCCAGGCCTTCGGGCGGGAAGGGGCTGACGCTGTCCAGCTCCTGGACCTGCCGGAGGACCCGCTCGGCGCCGTGGAAGGACTCGTCGGCCAGGGCCACCAGCTCCAGGTCGGCTAAGGTCCAGGTGAGCAGGGCCTTCCGCATGGGGGTGTTGCTGTAGAGGCGGTGGGAGCGCTGGATGTAGATCTCGATGTTCTTCTTCTCCAGCGAGGCGTACAGCTCCTCGATCTTGCGGGCCGGCAGCAGCTCGCCGTGCTGCTTGCGCAGGGCGGCCACCTTGGCGTCCAGCAGGCCCAGCCGCTTGGCGCTCTCCTTGCTCTCGTCCTTCATCAGCTCGTAGTTGTCCCGCAGCTTCACCTCCAAGACGTCGTCCAGGAAGACCCAGGAGAACTGCTGCACCTTCAGGAGGAGGTCCGGCGGGAGGGCCGGCTCAGGGCCAGGGTCCCGGCCGGCGTAGTGGAGGCCCTTCAGCCACTTCTGCACGCCCAGCGCCTCGTCCAGCGTGGCGGAGAAGTCGTACTGGTAGGGGAACTCCACGGCCACGCTGGCGCACGAGAGGACCCAGACGCGGTTCCGCAGGGAGGTCAGGGTGGAAAAGGGCCCGCGGTGCAGAATCATCTCTTCCAGCTCGGGCAGGGCCTGCGCTTCCACCTCCTTGAAGGCGAAGATGCCGTTGCCGTCGAAGCCCGCGGCCAAGCCGGGGCAGTAAGCGTGAAGGGAGGCGCCGTGGCGGTTCACTTGGACCCGTTCGGCCGCCAGGCTCAAGTAGTGGATCTCCGAGACGAAGGCCGTCACTTTCAGGGAGCTCAGCTCCAGTGTGAGGCCGAGAAGCCGCTTGGGGGGGGAGCATTCGGTGGCGGAGGCCCCGTCGGCATCATTGGCGCCCTGGAGGGCTGGGGGGTGGGAGGGCTGTGGCGAGAGCGTGCCCTGCAGCATCTTGTAACACTGCAGGGTAGCCAGGAAGTGCTGGAACAGGTACATGTGGTCAGGTGGGCTCCACAGGATACTCAGGCTTTCTCCGCTCTGCACCTAGAAGAAAGCAGTCAGAGGCCCACATTACTTTGGCCCCATTGTCTACATCAGGTCCCGCTTTACGTTGGCCCCACCGTCTACACCAGAGATTCCCAACGTGGTGCCCTTGCACCCCACAGTGCCTGCCAAGAAGAAGACTGTGGATTTATACCCCGCCCTTCTCTCTGAATCAGAGTCTCACAGGGCTCACAATCTCCTATATCTTCTCTTCCCACAACAGACACCCTGTGAGGTGGGTGGGGCTGAGAGAGCTCTCCCAAAAGCTGCCCTTTCAAGGATAACTTCTTTGAGACCTATGGCTGACCCAAGGCCATGCCAGCAGCTGCAAGTGGAGGAGTGGGGAATCAAACTCGGTCCTCCCAGATAGGAGTCTTGCATCTATCTGCATCTATTTATTTCTATTCCGCCCATTCCCCATAGGGCTCAGGGTGGAGCACAACATATAATAAAACAATAAAATACAATAAAAACATTTTATGAACAGACAATAGCACTCAGAAAATTTCCATATTATCTTGCACACTTAACCACTACACAAACTGGCTTTCGAAGAAGAAGAGTTGGATTTTTAACCTGCCCTCCACTTGGAGTCCCTTCCCCTCACACCCTGTGAGGTAGGTGGGGCTGAGAGAGCTCCAAGAGAACTGCTCTTGAGAGAACAGCTCTGAGAGAACTGTGGCTAACCCAAGATCACACCAGCAGCTACGTGTGGAGAGGCGGGGAATCAAACCTGGCTCTTTCAAGATTAGAGTCTGCTGCTCTTAACCACTACGCCAAACTGGCTCTCGGGCCGTTCCTGGTATTCGCTAAGTGTATCGGAAAGTGAGCAGTGCCAAATGTATTGAAAAGTGGATGGGGCTAAGTGGGTGGGGCCAAGCACGGCTCCTGCCCAGCAGGTCTTCCAATTGGCTGTGCAAATGAAAATAATATTGTTTCTGTGGCAACTACTATTACAGTGTTGATTTTACTCCTCTCTCTCGCCGTTCTTTCCCAGGGTATTTTTTAAAATGGGTCCTTTTGGCCCTTGTGTTTGAGCTTCCTTTGTGTGGGACTCCTTTTCTCATGGCAGCCATTTTGTGGTTGGCTCCACAACCTCCCGCAGTAGCCCTTTTGTGGCTTCACCCTCCACCTCGCGTCAGAATCTGAAAGTTGCCCACAGGTTGAAAAAAACGTAGTGACCCCTGGTCTACGTACTCCCTCCTCCCAAAAAAGCTTTGGCCAGCAATTCCGCTGCTTCCCCCTCCCACGGAAGTGAGAAGGGGGAGGAGTTTCCCAGCAGGTACCTCCAGGAAATAGATGCTGCTGCGATAGGTGACGGACAATGCAGAGAGGCTGGCCACCGGATTCGGGATAGCCGGGGCTTTGCAGCAGGGCTGCATCTTTTCTGTGACGCTCTTCACTAAGGCAAGCGCCACCCCCTGGACGCTGACGGTACAGCTCTCGGCGCTGCCCAGCATGGTCAGAGTATCCACTCGCACCTCTGCAGCCCCTGGTGAGAGAGAGAGAGAAAGCACGTTCTGCTCAGAAGCCTGTCAAAACTACAAGCAGAGACACAGCTGCAGGGCATTTTGATTCGTTTCGTTTTTAGCATTTATTACGAATTTAATTCAGCTTCACTGTAATGTATTTTCCCATTTTCTTGCGAGCACCTTGAGCGCTGGACGGTAGAAAGGCAGCTAATAAACATTTTCAATTGCTGGGGAAGACAGAAGGCAAAAGAAGAAGGGGACGGCAAAAGATGAGATGGCTGGACAGCGTTACTGATGTAACTAACGTAAATTTGAGGGGACTTCGGAGGATGGTGGAAGACAGGAGGGCCTGGCGTGACTTGGTCCATGGGGTCGCAAAGAGTCGGACTCGACTGTGCAACTGAACAACAACAACAAACATTTTAAATGAGTAAGGCAGCAGACTGTGAAAAGGGCCCTTGCTGGGTCTGATGAAAGATCAAACTAGGTCACCATTCACTTCGACACAATTCAGCTAGGGGTGAAGGTGACACTTCTTGGTAACTCGTTACCAGGGACAGGCTGCCCCTGAGGATGGAAAAATGCTTGAGACCAGTGGCATCTTTTAGACCAACAAAGTACTATTCAAGGTATGAGTTTTTGTGTGCACGCACACTTCCTTGGATACAATGAAGTGGAAATTACTGGCCCATACATATAGGCAGAGGAGTGAGCAGCAAATTAGAATGAAGATGATTAACAGATTCAAGGATCTAACTGGATTAACAAGCTTAGTTTATATGGTTACTGTTTGTTTGGGTTTCATCCTGGGGGAAACACAGTGGAGGACATAAATATGAAAAAAAAGATGTGTAAATGTTCCCTTCTCAATTGTGGGATGCTGAAAGTAATTAATTGAGACCCTGCTGTTACGCTACATCTGTCTCCTCTCAAGCATGAGGCAAGCTTACAGCATCTTCTTCTTTGAAGTGGTGTGATTGGCCGTGTAGAGTTATATCCCCTGTTCCCAGACCAGAGAAATACATTCCAGTCTGCCATTCCAAATTACATTACATTCTGCTATTAATTATATTATGTTGCTTTCTAGTATTCTGACCTATTATTCCAAATATGAAATAAAATAAAAAGGATGCATGGCCCTTCCAGGGGACTGGTGAGAACACAGATGCAAGGGCTGAATGAGGTTAGCATATGTAGTAGTATACAAAACCAATATCCCTGTTAAGTCCTGGGGATTCCACTGTTCTGAGTGTTGTAATAACTTGCAACTCAGCAATTTCCCTTTCCAGTCTGTTCCTGAAGTTCCTTGGTAGTAAAGCAACTACTCTGAAGATGGAAGTTCCGCTCGGCGCAACAAGTCTATCTTATTTTTCTAAATACTTTTTTTGTTTTGCCGTCAAGTCGCAGCTGACTTCCAGCAACCCAGCAGGGTTTTCAAGGCAAGAGATATTCAAAGGTTGTTTGCCATTGACTGCCTCTGCGTCATGACCCTGGTATTCCTTGGAGGTCTCCCATCCAAATACTAGCCAGGGCCAACTCTGTTTAGTTTCCAAGACCCAAAAAGACTGGACTCGCCTTGGCTATCATCATCTATACCTACTGATGCTTCAAAAGCAGAGAAAAGCAGCTGCATCCTTCTAACACAGAACAAATTATATTACGGTATATCATCACCGCAGGCACATTGATAGGGAGGGTCAGTGGCTCAATGGTAGAGCATCCGCTTGGTAAGCAGAAGGTCCCAGATTCAATCCCTGGCATCTCCAACTCAAAAGGGTCCAGGCAAGTAGGTGTGAAAAACCTCAGCTTGGGACTCTGGAGAGCCGTTGCCAGTCTGAGTAGATCAGGGGTGGCCAAACTTGCTTAACATAAGACTCACATAGAATAAATGTCAGATGTCTGAGAGCCGCAAGACATTAACATTAGATGTCTGAGAGCCGCAAGACACGACCATCAGATGTTTGAGAGTCGCAAGACAGGGAGGGAGAGAAGCAGGGAGGCGGAGGTGGAAAGGAAGCAACTTCAACTTCAAATGCATTCTCCAAGCTGCTAGCTAGCTTGGCTTGGAGAAGTGATTTAAAGAGACAACTGCCTCCTCTAAGCTGGCCAACAGGGCAGTGGGGGCTTCAAGAGCCACACAACGTGTGTGAAAGAGCCGCATGTGGCTCCCGAGCCACAGTTTGGCCACCCCCAGAGTAGACAATACTGACTTTGATGGACCCAGGGTCTGATTCAGTATAAGGCAGCTTCATATGTTCATAATTGAGAGCACTCTTTAATATTCCACCCGTGGATCTGCGTGTGCGATCCCTGCCCCAGACCCCTTGAACACTCACCAGCCAGAGAGGACAAGGTGAATAAATTAACATCCTCCACTTTCAGATCGACCTTCCAGAGGATGCCCAGATCCTCTGCCAGGGACGGGCGCAGGGCCTCCGGGGACCCCTCAGTCTCCACGTTCCTGGGATGCAACAGCGACAGGACTCTGGAGAGGCACTCGGAACAGGTGTCTGAACACTCCGCCTGCAGCCCACGGAAGGTGCAGTCCAAAAAGAGGGTGTCCGCATGGGCGCTGGAGGTGCCAAGGGGTTGGTTGTAGCTGCCCTGCAAAGTACGATGCAAATTTCACTAGAGGGGAAGTCTCTAAAAAGGGAACTAGACTCCAGAAAGAAGACCACTGATGCTTCAGGGCAACCTACAAGAGCAGTTGCCTGCCACTGGATAATGGAGCCCATATACAAAAATTCACATCTGCCATCCTCCCAAAAGCGATTTGGTGAAAGACAATTCACTATTCTTACGTCACAGGTGAAAAGCTGTGAAAGAAGTCTCTTGCCCGGTGGGACCAGAGCAAAAGTCAGGGAATAGACCTTGGTCTCTTGCGTTCGCTGGATCCTAGTGGCTCTCCACACCCGTCAGTCCTTCTCAGACTGCTCGGGATCTTACATGATCTAGTACAGAAACTGCACTGCAAACCATGGGCCTGTCGTCTTTAACTTTGCCCATTTAACCGTGGTCTTGTTCCCTCAACCGCAATTAAGGATTAGAGTGACTGAACAGCAAAAGGCATGATTAGGCAGCATCTGCAAAACAGCACGTGAAACACTGTGCAGCTCATCAAAGCTACGCCGTGCCTCACACACACACACAAACACACACACTCTGTGAGCAAGCACAGGGAAACGCACAACATACCTACTAGCTGCTTCACAAGCGGAGAGACTCGAGACTCTTAATCACGGCTTACCTGGCAGAAGATGCTACCTTTAATTGTGATTGACACAAGCCAATTTTGCCAATCCGCTATAGAACCACGCCTGCACGCTCCGTTATGGACCTGGGAAGGGGCCGAAGGGTGCGTGCCACACCCTCTCCCGCGGCCACAGGCCCAAGTATTTAGCTGTCATGCCGAGCCACGACTAAGGACAGAATGAGCCAACTGGTTCGACACAAATATCTTTGTTTCAATTTCTCTTCTCTCTTACGAGGAACCGACTGGCGCATTTTATTTGTGCTCTGCTTTCTCTTTCCTTGTGCTAAATCCGTCGCTTAATATTAACACCATTTCAATGTTATTTTCACATCAGGGGTGCAAAACAACTCAACGAGAGCAGCGAGACAGAGGGAAAACAAAGGCGACGCTAACAGTAATGCACGAAATGAAAACATAACACACCCAACACACACACACACACACACACACATATCCAACTTGTCCTATCCCCGGATAACAAAGTAGGAGTCAAGTGGCACCTTTAAGACCAACAACATTTTATTCAGAATGTAAGCTTTCGTGTGCATGCAGACTTCTTCAGACGAAGGTACAGGGCACGTACCCTATCCCCTCTTCTGAAGAAGTCTGCATGCATACGGAAGCTTACATTCTGAATAAAACTCGGTTGATCTTAAAGGCGCCACTTGACTCCTACTTTGTTCTACTGCAGGAGTGGCCAACGGTAGCTCTCCAGATGTTTTTTTGCCTACAACTCCCATCAGCCCCAGCCAGCATGGCCAATGAATGGGGCTGATGGGAGGCAAAAAAACATCTGGAGAGCTACCGTTGGCCACCCGTTCTACTGCTTCAGACCAGCACGGCTGCCCACTTGGATGCATCCCTGGATAAGTGCCCTTTGCCTGTACAGGGGGACACATCCTGTTTCTTTCCTGAACTAAGCACCTGCGACCTTTCCCACCCATTCAGAAAGCCCAAGCCTTTTGAATGCTATCGTGGCCTTCGCCCTTCTTAGGGAAGTGGCGGGAGAAGACACCAGCACTGGATTTCCAAGCGACTTATCAGTGAACAGGATCTAAGGTGCAGAAGTCCGGCCGGGCAGGGATGGGCAGGAAACCCCCACCTCCCACTCCCCTAATCCGGTCGAACTACCCCCTCTAGCCCCTCGCTCACTCACTTGCACGCTGAAGGAGTCGAGAATGAGGGCCTCCCCCCACACGTGCATGTTGGGAGGGTGCGGGGCCCGCTGGATGTGCGAGTCGGCCCCCACGCGCCAGCAGAAATGGTCGACCACCAGCACGGCGCGCTGGTGCACGCTCTGAGGGCGCAGGTGCTGGTAATCTGAGCGGCAGAGAGAGAGGGAAAAACGTCAGCCGGGGACCCCGCGGCAGCCTCCCCTGCCTCTGGCTGAAGCCAGAGGGAGGCCAAAGAGATCCTATCACCGCCACCCCTGCGCGGCAGAGGCCTTCCGGCCAGCAGCCCCTGCAAATAGAGGACCGAGTCTCACCTACAGAAACGGAGTGGAAGCCTAAGGCAAAGGGGAGCATGTCTCCCAGCTGCACGGAAAGGCTGACGTTGGAAACTGAGGCACTGAGGATGATGGTGGCCAGGATCTGGGGCATCCTGTGTGGAAGAAGAGGCACTGTGGGCTCAGTGGCTACGTGCGCTGCTCTACCCGAGACCCTGCAGCGCGGCTGCCAACCAGCAGTTCTGGATCAAACCCTGTGGAGGCCCCTAGGCAGTCAAAATCTCGGGCGGGGGGGGAGGTCCCCTTGCAAATTATCTCTGAGTCAGAGCACCCGCCTTGCAGCCTGCGGGCCCCTTCTCAAAAGCCCCTTTGACAAAGCTGCGGGGGGGGAGGCAGAGAGAGGCAAACTTGGCAACGACGCCAGCAGCAGCTGCACCAGGCAGGTCGGGCAGAGAGCGGCTCAGTCGCTGGCTGTGTGGGCAGGCTGGGAGGGCTGCAAGCCGGGGGAGGGGAAACTGGGAGGGTTATTTATTTATTTATTTTATTGGATTCATATCCCGCCCTCCCCGCCGAAGCAGGCTCAGGGTGGCTAAAGGTGTGGGGGCCCATAGGCCAGTGCCTAGTTGGCCTAATTGTTAATCCGGCCCTGCCAGCCAGATCTACGACGACGGAGCCCAACGGACTGGCACCAGACAGCTCCGTCTATGTCCGTGCAACCTCTCTCCTTTGCCCACCCCTAGGCGTGGTTCCCCCAACGGCCTCTGGATAACAGCCCATCCCTCGAGGCCAGAGAAGCAAAGAGAAACAGCCGGGTGAAACTCACCTCCTGACGCCACTGCTGCCGCTGGCCGGGGCTGGCAACCAGGTTTGCTGCTGGGCTAAAGCAAGCATGCCCAGCCAGTGTGAAAACTCCTGGTGGCGGTAGTGGACGATGCACGTGTTGAGCGTCACGGCCACGGAGATATCTATGGCCATAACCTAGAGAGGGGCGAGACGGTAAGCGAAAAGACTGCGGAGGTGCAGAAAAGAAGATAGAAGATACTGGATTTATATCCCGCCCTCCACTCCAAAGAGTCTCAGAGCGGCTCACAATCTCCTTTCCCTTCCTCCCCCACAACAGACACCCTGTGAGGTGGGTGGGGCTGGAGAGGGCTCTCACAGCAGCTGCCCTTTCAAGGACAACCTCTGCCAGAGCTATGGCTGACCCAAGGCCATGCCAGCAGTTGCAAGTGGAGGAGTGGGGAATCAAACCCGGTTCTCCCAGATAAGAGTCCGCACACTTAACCACTACACCAAACTGGATCTCCAGTACATTGCAGGGTTTGTTGTTGTAGCAGGAACTCCCTTGTATATTCAGCCACACACCCCTGATGTAGCCAGTCCTCCTGGAGCTTAGTACAGGGTCTGCTGTAAGCTCCAAGAGGATTGGCTACATTGGGGTGTGGGGGGGTGTAGCCTAATATGCAAAGGAGTTCCTGCTGCAAAAAAAGCCCCAAGAACACGCCATGCCCTCTTCCATCGCTGGCTCACCTGCAAGCTTGCTTGAAGCATGCTGAGGCACACAATCCGCTGGCGGCTTTGAGAGAGAAGCAGCCCGTCTGGAGGGACGAGAAAGGGAAAAGGCAACACTGTTGAGGAGGGGGGAAGAGCACTCCGCTTCTTCCGCAACTTCCTCCACTCAACAGCCTTACACTGCCCACGTTATCAAGCTGGTCTTCAACACTGCCCACTCCCCTTCCGGGTCAAAACCTTCTTCGCCAGCTGAAATCCTTGCTCTGTGACCAAATAAACCAGAACATCAGCTGCGGCTAAGGATATAACCTTTCTTAGGGTGACCCCAAATTCATCTCTCCAGGAAGGACACATACGTGAGCCTCCACGGAAAAGGCCTAGAGCAGAGGTGGTCAGACTTGCCTAACAAAAGAGCCACATAGAATAAACATCAGATTTTTGAGGGTCGCAAGACATGAATGCCAGATGTGGGAGGGAGGGAGGGAGGGAGGGAGGGAGGGAGGGAGGGAGGAAAATAGATGAGAAGAGGGGGAGAGAGGTGGAAAGAAAGCAACTTTAACTTTAACTGCATTCTCCAAGCTGCTGGCTGGCTTGGAAAAATAATTTAGAGAGAGAAATGCCTTCTCTAAGCCAGCCAATGAAGTGTCGGCAGCTTTAAGAGTCACCTAATATGTGAGAAAGAGCCATCTGTGGCTCCTGAGTCGCAGTTTGGCCACCCCTGGTCTAGATCCTACTTATAAAGCAAATTTGGCCCCTTGAGCTGAGGAAGGACCAAAACCATCTGCAGTTCTCAGACAGGCTAATTTCCAGGGACTCCCCCCTCCCCCCCCCCAAAAAAAGAAAATGTGCTAGATTTTGTTGGGATGGGGGGGCCTGATCCAGCCAAAGAGGTGTGTTCTTAAGGAAAAAGAGAGGCTTCAAATCAGTTTGTTCCATTTTACTGAGAGACTGTAAACATGGAACCTGGGTTTTGTGGGTCTGGGGGATTCTGGGGACAAGGAGAAGAGGAAGAGCCATCCAGGAGGAGGGGATCAACCAGTGTTCCCTCTAAGCCGAGTTAGTGTGAGCTGGCTCACAGTGTTTTAGCCTCTGGCTCACACATTTTGGTCCTAGCTCAGGGAAAATAGCTCCAGACCAAACTTATGCAGTAGCTCCCGACTTTCATGCCAGTAGCTCCCAAAGTAGGATTTTCACTCACCAGACTCCGCAGCTTAGAGGGAGTATTGCAATCCAGCGGAGAATACTCCAAAAGAGCAGCTGAAAAAGAACAGGGGAGAGCAGAAGGGTCTCCTCTGTATCTGGCCCTCCCCCTCCACACTTGCCTTCCAGCACAACCTCGACGCTCATTTGGGGCAAATCACAGGTGGGCGTGAAGCAGCGGAGGGGGATCTGTTCCCTGTCGCATTGGGACACGAACTGCAGCCGTTTTAAGGTCCAGGTGAGGTGCCTGCAGGAAAAGGAGACCGATTATGAGAGCAGAGGCAGGGCTTTCTTTGTAGCAGGAACTCCTTTGCGTATCAGGCCACACCTCCCTGATATAACCAGTCCTCCTGGAGCTTACAGAAGGCCCCGCACTAAGAGCCATGTAAGCTCCAGGAGGACTGGCTACATCAGAGGTGTGTGGCCTAATAGGCACAGGAGCTCCTGCTACAAAAAAAAACGCCCTGCACAGCAGCATTGCACTGAGAGGGGCTGGAGGTGGCAGCCCCCCACGAACCGCTTGCAGTGAGCAGGGCAGGGCATGAGGGCTTAGATGCTTCCCTGGCCCCTCCTTACCTCTTTTGACTGTTCATGGAGAGAACCACGCTGGTGTTCTCCAGGTCCACCCTAACCCCGGAGGGCACGTACGGCAGGCCGGCCAAACTCATCGGTGACGGTCGCGGCTCTTCATCTTCCGAGAGGTCTAGGAGTGGGGGATGCGCGGGTGAGAAGCTGCGGTCAACCGAAGCCCGGCATGACTCTCATAGGAAAAGGCCGTGGCTCAGCAGCAGAGCATCCGCTTGACTTGCAAAAGGTCCTGGGCTCGATCTCTGGTTAAAACACTCAGGTTACAGGTGATGGGAAGGACCTCCACCTGAGAAGCCTGAAGAGCCGCTAAGACAAGGCTTAACCTTGAGTGGCTGGCGCTTCACGCATTTGCATGAACAACGGCAGAAAAAAGAGAAGCAAGCTCCACACAAAGCTCAGGATCCCCATTCGCAGGGCTTTTTTTGGAGCAGGAACTCTTTTGCCTATTAGGCCACCCCCCCCCCCCCCCGATGCAGCCAATCCTCCTGGAGCTGACAGTAGGCCCTGTACGAAGAGCCCTGTAAGCTCCAGGAGGATTGGCTACATCAGGGGGGGCGTGGCCTAACAGGCAAAGGACTTCCTGCTACAAAACCACCCCCTGCCCATTCAGTTCCCAAGATATGGAACTGAGTAAGCACAAAGCAGTCACGTCGGTCAGACGTGGACTTAACTCTTTGTCCTCTGGTCACAGATGCCTTCCTCTGGGTGGCTTTAACTCCCAGGAGAATGGGAATAAAAAAAGTCCCGTTATTGTGCACGTTGTTCCTTCCCCAGCCCAACAGTCCTATTGTGCCTCTGTGCAACGGACACCGGCCTGCCCCCTGTTGATGCCCCACCTTCCCCACTTGCCGCCGAGAGGCCTCCCCACCCACTCCTGTGGCGGAGCTCCCCCAATGGCCTTCCATTGCCCTCTGCAGCCCTGAAAGGCACACGGAGACGTCGCACATGGTGAACAAATGCGAAGTAGCCATACACTGAATCAGATCCTTAGCCCATCTCGGTCAGTACTGTCCACTCAGACTGGCAGCGGCTCTCCGGGGGCTCAGGCGGAGGATGTTCACATCACCTCCTGCCTGATCCCTTTCGCTGGATATGCCAGGGATTGAACCTGGGACTTTCTGCACCCAAAACAGATGCTCTGCTGCTGAGCCACGTCCCTCCTCTACCTCTTGGGCTTCCGTCTGCTTTCCAGCTCCTCCCAGCTGCCCTGCTGTGCTGGAGGTGGCGTTCTGCTGCCTTCCCCTGACCTCAAGGGTCCCAGCTGCCCTTCCCTGCTTCCCAGAGCAACCAGCCTGGAGAAGCTTCTCAGACCCTTGCCAGCTGTGATGGGCACCATGGGCCTTCCCTTCTCCTTGCCCAAAGTGAGCACTTCTCCCCGCCCTCCATTTCGAATCTCAAAGTCTCAGAGCGGCTCACAATCTCCTTTATCTTCCTCCCCGACAACAGACACCCTGTGAGGTGGGTGGGGCTGAGAGAGCTCTCCCAGAAGCTGCTCTTTCAAGGACAGCTCTGCCAGAGTTATGGCTGAACCAAGGCCATTGCAGCAGCTGCAAGTGGAGGGGGGGGAATCAAACCCGGTTCTCCCAGATAAGAGTCCGCACGCTTCACCACTCATCAAACTGGCTCAAAGGGGCAACTGGCATCTCAGCCCACGGGAGCGAGGAGCGGAAGGGGGAAGCGTCCTGACCTGCGGCTTCTCCAGGGCTGCCTCCTACTCTCCAGAGGAGCTCGCTGAGGAACAGCCCCTCGTGCAGCTCCGCGTGGGTGCCCCAGACCCCGACGGCCACGCCCTGCAGCTGCCTTTTGCTCATGCAGATGTCCAGGGAGACAGTGAGCGCCAGGGACACCTCCGCTAGGCAGGCATCATCCTGCGGAGAAAGGAGGGCACGCGTCAGGGCCTGCAGTCGCCAGCTACTGGCCCAGGGGTGGCCAAACTGCGGCTCTGGAGCCACTTGTGGCTCTTTCCCACATATTCTGTGGCTCTCGAAGCCCCCCACCGCCCCATCGGCTGGCTTAGAGAAGTCATTGGTCTCTTTAAATCGCTTCTGCAAGCCAAGCTAGTGGGTGGCTTGGAGAAGACACTTAAAGTTGCTTCCTTTCTACCTCCCACCTCCCCTCCATCTATTTGCCTGCCCTCCTTGTGGCTCTCGGACATATTACGTTTATTCTATGCGGCTCTTATGTTAAGCGAGTTTGGCCACCCCTGTACTGGCCCATCCACCCACATCACATTTAGAAGCCCAGGCACCTCACCCTCTCCCCCCACCCCTCCAAAGCCAGCATCCCAGAGGAGAAGCTTTTGAAGCAGACAATCCAGAGAGCCAGGTTCAGATCCCCGCTTGGACACAAAGCTGTCCAGGTAATCTTGAACCAGTCCCCGTCTCTACTTTCCAAGGCTGTTTGTAAGAATAAACTGGGGAGGCGGACTATGCGGGATCCGGAAGGTGCAATTGGAACAGCTGGCCTTCCCTTCTCGCCCAGAGAAAGGGAGAAGAAAGCAGATGACAGCCAGTTGCTGGGGAGGGGGGCTGATAGGAGCCCTCCTGGGGCCTGCTTCGGCCCCTGGGCCGCATGTTTGACACCCTGCTCTAACTTCTACAGCCCACAGGAAACAGTAGCCCTGAAGTCCTGGCAGACTCACCTGCTGGCTGCTCTTGAGCACTTTGCTGTTCACTTGACCGAAGGTCACCTCACAGGCCACACTGGGAGGAGAAAGGCAGTTCAGATTAGGGCTGGGGTTTGGGTGCGTTTGTACACGCGCGGAGAACTCAGATCGCAGCGGAGAAAGGAAAAACAAACAGTGGCTGCAAACATCCCCTGCTCCAAACAGGCAAAGTTTCTCATTTTAAACAATGTCCAATTCCAGTGCTGGCCGTTTTATCCACATGAGAGAGGACCTTCCCATCAGCTTGCTGGAGGTGGGGTTTACGCAGGATCCCCTGACGTTGGCTAATTTCACCTGCCCCCGGCTGATGCTAACCACTGCCCTGCCATTTTCAAGGTGGCCCAGAAATCAAAGATGGCCAACAGGGGACCTATCCAAGTGCTGCCCATCCCACAGAGTTAAAACAGTTGGGAAGAGCAGCGGTACTTCCTTTTCCCAGCGGTCTTTTGGGCCCATCCAGAGCAGATCACTAGAGAAAGCCCCCTCTGTACACAGAAATGGCAGCTGAGCCAATGAACCTGGTGAAAAGGAGGCTAAACGGACAGTACGGAAGGCTTCAAGGAAAATATGCAGAAGGCTTCAAGCCCCTCCCTCAAGTCCTGGCTACAACCCCAGTTCGCCATTTCTGCTTGCCTCATTTAGAACGGGAACCGGATACAATTTTATTTTTTAAAATCCACTCGTACCCCACTCTTCTCCCCTATGGGGACCCCAAAGCTGCATACAGCTCCATATTAATGGGGCGGCCCAGAAGGCTCCCCTCTGGAGGACTGAGATGGAGGGAAACGAGAGGCGCTTTGGATGCAGGCAGAGTAAAAGAGCATCAGGAAGCCGGCTGTCTTCTCTGTTTGTCCAGAACTTCATCCCAGGGGGGAGGCCTAGCTAGACAATATCCCCTGCAAGGTTCCCCCACCCCCCAGTTGGACTCACCATCGGCCATCGCAGCCCAGGAGGAGGCAAGTTCTTGTGATCTGGACGTGCCACAGAGACTCTGATGCCGCCACGTGCAGGACCATGATGTTGACGGACTGCACGTGAACTGAGAAAAGCTGGGGGGGAGAGAGGAAGGGAGGACAGGGATCGCAGTTCAGCCTTGGATGAGAGACCTCCAAGGAAGGCAGGGGGCTGTGGCTGAGTGGCAGGGCCTCTGCTTGGCATGCAGAAGGTCCCAGGTTCAATCCCCAGTATCTCCAGTTAAAAGGATCTGGCAATAGGTGATACGAAAGACCTTTGCCTGAGACCGTGGAGAGCCGCTGCCAGTCTGAGTAGACAATACTGACTTGGATGGACCAAGGGTCAGATTCAGTATAAGGCAGCTTCATGTGTTCATATAAAGTCAAGGGCCACTAATGCAGATACATACAGTGGTAAACCAGTTCTGTTTGTCTGCTGCCTTAGAAACTCTACAGGGTAGCTATGCATTCAGAGTTTTGTAAATAAATCCTTCAAGCATGCCTATTTGGGAACCAAACTTTAAGGGTTGGTCCCTTTGGAAAACACAGATATGTAATATTTCCAGAAATTCCATGGAAAAAAACCAAGGTTTCTTCCCCCTGTGTTTTTTTTTTGGGGGGGGGGGGATAGAGGAAAAACTGAATATATGCAAAACTGACTGTCCTATCAAACCTAAACTAATTTTTACTGTTTTAGCAACATTAAAGGCATAATTTTAATTTACTTAAGGTATAAAATTGCAACACTTGGCATATTTATGGAGGTTTACTTAATTTTCTATAAATAAAACTGCAAATGCAACCAATGCTTTGAAAAAATTGCAAGCCGGAGGCACCCAATGCTACCTTAGCATATGTACCTTAATTTTTGCTATCCATTTAGAGAGAGTTCAGTTCTCAATGAAGCTTTCAAAGCTTTCCCTGAGACTTTGGTGCCGTTTTTGCCTCACCGCCTTTTAATCTTTTCACCCTCCAGCAAGGTAGGACAAAAAGCTATTTGTCTGTGCATATATGTCTCACAGTGGTTCGAAGGAGAGATGAAAAGTTCGCCCACAAGGGAAGAATCGGGTCAAAGGAATAACAGAAGGCATGCAACAGATAAGAAACAATAAAAACCCTGCAATCTCCCCTTATCTTCCAGGAGTAGCATTCTGGGGAGAGGAAAGGCAGGGAAGTTGCATGGTCAGGGACCAGCATACTTGTGGGACCACCTTTCCTCATATGTTTCCCAAAGAGCACTACGGTCAAGTTTGCAACATCGTTAGTCTGTCCCCAGCCCAAAAGATGTCAGGCTGGCCTTGACTAGAGCCAGGGACTTTTCAGCCCTGGCTCCCAGAGCTGTGGAATGAACTGCAGGAGGAGATCAGGGCCCTGCAGGACTTGCTAACGTTTCCACAGGGCCTGCAAAACTGAGCTTTTCTGGATGGCTTTTGGTTAATATCTCGAGGCCACCAGCAAGAGTGAGCTAGCTCCCAAATGATGTTATTGTAAACAAGAACCATCTATGTTGATATGTCACATGGCCCCTGCCGCCACCTGTAGCCTGGATAGCTTTGACGCCTGTTTTACGGCATATCTTATTATTTTAATTAGAAGAAGATGACATTGGATTTGTATCCCACCCTCCACCCGGAATCTCAGAGTGGCTCACAATCTCCTTTACCTTCCTCCCCCACAGCAAACACCCTGTGAGATAGCTGGGGCTGAGGGAGCTCTCCCAGAAGCTGCCCTTTCAAGGACAACTCCTGCAACAGCTATGGCTAACCCAAGGCCGTTCCAGCAGCTGGAAGTGGAGGAGTGGGGAATCAAATCCGGCTCTCCCAGAGAAGAGTCTGCACACCTAACCACGACACCAAAATTGTGTTTTATTGTATTTATTCTATATGATCTTAACGTATTATGTTGGAAGCTGCCCTGTGCCATTCGTGGGAGGGACGGGAAATAAAGCAACACAAATAAAAAATAAATCTTTCCATGCGCAAAAGTTAGATCGGATCCAACCCTACCCAACCGAATGGCCCTCTTTCCCGCAGATCCAACCAGGATCATTGGGCTTCTATTGCTCTGGAGCCTGAGCTTCCCCCCACCACCACGAAAGACTAAATGCAACCACAGGGCCCCGTACCTGGTTAAGCAGCCGCAGCAGAGAGGGCCCGAGGGACAGCACCTTGCTCGGCTCAACATCTTCCTGGGTCGGCACCTTGGGTGCAGGTGGCTGAAGCCCAGGCGCCTTCTGGAGGTCCATGCGGACACACACTTCTCCAAAGCACAAGGCCAGGTAGCGTCTGCACGAGAAGCAGAGGGGTAAAAACAGCCGTGACCACCTTTGCCCACCTTGCACACAATCACTCTCTAAAAGCCAGGGTCTCCGCCCAGCAACCCAACTGCCGGAACAATTTTTCTTTTCTTTGCTTAGGCGATCATTTATTTCCTTGTTCGTACCCTACTGATCTTTCCAATGGAGAACCCCCAAGCAGCTTACATTGGTTGCCTCTCCTCCATCTTATCTTTGAAACACCCTGTGAGGTTGGTTTAGGACAGCGTGCAGCAGGTTCAAGGTCACCCAGCAAGCGTGAATGGTGGCGTGGGGATCTGAATCCGTGTCTCCTAGATCCCAATCAGACACTCTAACCCAGGGGTGTCGAACTCATTTGTTATGAGGGCCAGATCTGACATAAATGAGATTTTGCCAGGCCGGGCCGTGTGTGCCATAAAATGTAGCGCCGGGTAGCAGAGATATAAACTTTATAAAGGACAGACAAACACAATTAAAGATGTTTTTAAAACTTCAAATAAAACATGCTTAAAACTTTAGCACTTGGTCTTAATGGTGCTTTCTTTGTATCTCTCCCATGCGATCCAGGGAACTGAGCAAAGGAAGCTCTGGCTCTTTCCTTCCTTCCCCAGGGGACCAGGAGGTGGAGGAGTCTCGGCCAATAGAAAGAAAGGACTAGCTCAGTAGCTCTGCTGCGCAACTGAGAGATACTATCCCTCCCACCTCCTCGCCAAGTGAGGCGCCTCAGCCAATGGAAAAAATAGAGGCTTTCCTCCGTTGCTCATGTGCGATTGAGCAAGCCTGGCAAAGCCAGCTGTGATGCGGAAGGAAGCAAGAGAGAGGGAGAAGAAAGCAGATGACAGCCAGTTGCTTGGGAGCATGATAGGAGCCCTGCTGGGGCCTGATTCGGCCCCTGGGCCGCATGTTTGACACCCCAGCTCTAACCTCTACAGAACACAGGAAACAGTAGCCCTGAAGTCCTGGCAGACTTCCTCTGGGATTTCAAAGTGACCAGCTGGGGTGATGCAACAGTTTTCAAACTGATCAGGGGATTCTTGGAATCTTGCCAGAAGTGTCCTGATAAGATAAGCAACTCCAGAAAGACCGCTGGGCCACCCCTACCGATATTCCCCTGTAACGTGCCACCACAAGGTGTGTTAGCTGTGTTCTCAAAGCAACTGCACTTCATACGGACACAGCTTGTGCCCCAAATTCAACCCATCATGCACTGCAGTGTATAATGCTCCGGAGCTCCATGGCAAACAGGTGGACTTGGACAGTATTCTTTGAAGGTAAAAATTCTCAATCAGGCCCCAGCAGGCAGGCAGGAAGGCAGGCAACCAAGCTCTGCATGCTCATGGCACAAATACTTACGGCACTTCATGGTTCCACAGCTTACTGGAGACCCAGACACTGTCAATTTCCTAAAACAACACAGACACAGAAGCTAAGCTACCCTTTTGGTAAATGTAACCTTTCGGTTTCACTGCCACAGGAAGTGGCGGCAGCTACAATCATAGACAGCTTCAAGAGGGGATTGGATAAACATGTGGAGCAGAGGTTCATCAATGGCTATTAGCCACAAAATATAGATGGGACACTCTTTCTGGGGCAGTGATGCTCTGTATTCTTGGGGCTTAGGGGCAACAGTGGGAGGGCCTCTAGTGTCCTGGCCCCACTGATGGACCTCCTGATGGCACCTGTGCTTTGGCCACTGTGTGACACAGAGTGTTGGACTGGATGGGCCATTGGTCTGCTCCAACATGACTTTTCTTACATTGTTACACTCTCCCCAGTAGGTGCCCTCTACCCCTCTGAATCAGCCTGGCATACCAGCCGCCACTTGCTCCACATAAAGGAGATGATGACAGTGTCACTGCTAGAGGAAAAAATATTCCAGCTTCCCCAGCGCCGGCATTCAGGAGCCATTCCCCTGAAGGGGATGATCAAAACCATCTCCGAGTTTAGGCACCAGGCTTGGCCTGGTCTTCGCAGCGCGTGCCATTTGCGGCACAAAAGCAGTTTGATACAAGCAACCGAAACAGCTTTCTTCCAAAGATTTTCCCTGCAAGAATCGCCTCCTGGGAACCATTCCAAAAAATCCCCAGTACCCACCACAGTCTGTTCCTCCTCCTGGAACTTCAAGCTGAGATTATGGATCCAAAAAACCCCGAAAGAGCCGATCTTCAATTCTGCCTGGAGCCGCCGGCGGCACCAGTTAGTAACCAGGATGTAGAGAAGGCACCTACAGGAGAAACAGAACCCAGTGCCTAAACAGCTGCATTCCCATCCTAGTATTGTCTTTCCCCTTTTCTAGAGTGTGGGGTGGGAACCAGGTCTGGCTGCCTCAAGGCTCCCTAGCTGGAACCTCCAAAGTAGTCAGATGCCTGTCTTGTAAAACAGAGGAAAGGCTATGACTATTTACTAGAAACTTGTCACCAAGATGACCAAAGCTCTGTGTGTTGAAAAGCAGAATTCTGCAGGCTGAATTCACATAATTAAGCAGCCTCTGCAGTGAAATCATAGCTGGTTCTTTGCGGAGAAAAACTGACACATTTGCACTATTCCAGTAGGGGGTACAAGGCTGCTGAGATGTAGCGCTCAGGCCACGGACAACCAAAGTTCAGCCCCAAAGGGCTGGGCAGGTTAACAGGCCAACATCAATCAAGAGGGACATAGGCAAAGCACAGAAGGGTGCTGAAGGAAACCAGTGCAAAAGCCAGACTGGTCCCGGCTAGGCCAGAGTTGAGTTGTGTTTATTCAATGGTGCTGAAAAGGCACCCAGCACATGCTCAGAGGCTCTTTCATCGGTCTGACCAGCTCAAAAGACACTGCAAACCAAACTTCCCTCATAGCAATGGGTGGGGGGGTGGGAGAAGAGGGCCAGAAGCAGCACTGGGAGATCAGCTGGAACACGGGTGGCCAAACTTGCTTAACATAAGAGCCATATAGAATAAATGTCAGATGTCTGAGAGCCGCAAGACAGGGAAGTGGAGGTGGGAAGAAAGCAACTTTAACTTTAAATGCATTCTCCAAGCTGCCAGCTGGCTTGGCTTGGCAAAGTGATTTAAAGAGACAACTGCCTCCTCTAAGCCGGCCAACAGGGCAGTGGGGGGCTTCAAGAGCCACACAATATGTGTGAAAGAGCCACAGTCTGGCCACCGCTGAGCTGGAAAATGCCAGGCCAGGAATGGGGTTTCCTGCACGCCCCCCCCCCCCGCAAGGAAATGAAGAATCAGTCAGTCAGTGACACCTATTGCAAAGAGGAGACCAAGAGGCCTCCAGTGGCAACTGCCGCACCGTCAGTGCGGGGATCTGGGCCACGTCCGGCCAGGAGAGCAAGGAGCGGAGGAGGCCACCGGCTGGAGGGCCGCAGTGGCCAAGAGGGCAGCTCCCCTGCAACTCTGCCTGGCAGACGGAGCAGGCCCAGGGCGCCGCAGCTTCGGCTGAAAGAAAGGGACCCGGGGACGGGGTGGGATTTCGGGGGGGCTCCCGCTCGGGGCGGAGCTTGCCGCCGCTCACCTGCCCAGGTAGAGGCCGCCCAGCAGCACCAACAGCGCCCCCAGCAAGGCGCCCAGCACCGGCGCAGCCATGGGCCGCCCGCCTCCTCCAACCGCCCGTCGCCGCCGCCAGCGCCTGGGAGGGGCCGGCGGGAGCGCGCGCGGCGGAGGCCGGCCAGGACGGAGGGGGCGGGGCCGAGCCCGGGCAAGCCACACCCCCGAAGGCGGGGCAATCCCACCTCCCTCCCATTGATAATTGCGCGTGGGGTCGCTGAGCACTGGGTTCTGGAGCTTGTGCGGTTGCGGTGAGGGATGCAACTGGGGCGCAGATAGCTTTTAAAACATTATTAGTATTTTTTCCAAGGTGCAACGAGGATGCTTCCGGTGTCCTCATCACCTAAAGGCTTGTTGGCCAGAAGCGGTGATATATTTTGAAGAAAGAAAAGGAAAGGTCCCCTGTGCAAGCACCAGTTGTTTTCGACTCTGGGGTGACGTTGCTTTCACAACGTTTTCACGGCAGCCCTTTTACGGGGTGGTTTGCCATTGCCGTCCCCAGTCATCTACACTTCCCCCTCCCCCAGCAAGCTGGGGATTCATTTGACCGACCTCGGAAGGATGGAAGGCTGAGTCACCGGCTACCTGAACCAGCTTTCGCTGGGATAGAACTCGGGTGGTGAGCAGAGAGTTCAGATCACAGTACTGCAGTACTACTGCTTTACCACTCTGCGCCACAGGGCAGCTGTATTTTGAAGGAAGACGAGCACAAAATTTATTAGAGCCCGCAGCTGGATCGTCACAATTGTAAAACACGACGTTCATTTACTTTGTTTAAAACTCTTGTTTCTCCCCCTTGTTCATTACAGATCTGATAAAAGTTGCTCATGCTGGCTGGGGCTGATGGGAGTTGTAGGCAAAAAAAACATCTGGAGAGCTACTGTTGGCCACCCCTGGATCCCTATTCTATTTGCAAAAGCGGGCCGGCAGTTTCTTGAGACTCGTTCTTGCAAATGCAATCTGTCCACTTGAAATCCATCTTCGTCGCCCCAAAGAGGACGCGTAATCATCCATAGAATCACAAAACAACCGGTTGTTGCTCTCTTTTCCTCCTCCTCTCCTTGAGCATCCTGGGAAATGTAGTTTGCAGCTTCAGCTTGCTTGGCTCCCAGATGGGGCAAACTGGCTGCTAATGAGGAGCCAGGGGGTTAATGGCCCGCAGGGCCTGCCTAGCGTGCCAAGTAGGGCAGCCACGCAGAGCTCTCCTGTGCCAAGACTTCGTCTCCTGGGACATCCCCTAGGAAAGCCTGAGGGATTTATCTGGCCGCAGGAGTTTGCAAGCCGCACTTCTGGAGATGCATAGGGTTGCCAGGTCCAATTCAAGAAATATCTGGGGACTTTGGGGGTGGAGCCAGGAGACTTTGAGGGGTGGGGCCAGGAGAAAGGATGTGACGAGCACGATTGAACTCCAAAGGGAATTCTGGCCATCACATTTGAAGGGACCGCACACCTTTTAAATGCCTTCCCTCCATTGGGAATAATGAAGGACAGGGGCACCTTCTTTTGGGGCTCATAGAATTGGACCTCCTGGTCTAATCTTTTTGAATCTTGGGGGGGGGGGTATTTTGGGGAGAAGCACTGGATGCTATACTGAAAATTGGGTGCCTCTTCCTCAAAAAACAGCTCCCCCAGAGCTCCAGATACCTGCGGATCAATTCTCCATTATTTCCTATGGGAATAAGTCTCCATAGGCAATAAAAGAGTCCCAGGCTGACATTTCCCTCCCCTCCCCCTGCTTTCTGATGACACTGAAGTGGGGGGAGGGCTTCCAAACCGGGGGATCCCCTGTCCCCACCTGGGGATTGGCAACCCTAGCATAGAAGAAAGTCGGCTCTGCTCCTGCCCAAGTCTTCAAGAGCCGCCTAAGTCTCCAAGAGGCCATCCCGACCCCACATGTACTTCTCGGAGCCGTTACTGGCGCTTCGGCAGCACCACTCTTTTGCTCTCCATGGTCAGCTGCCCAGCCATGTCACCCCTCCTTTTGTAACAGTATGCACTAATTATTACACTGGCTCCGCATATGCTTTTGGGAAAAAATCTACTGGACCAAAATAGGAGGGGACACTGCTGAAATACTATTTGGGTGATATGTACCTGATTTAAACACAAGGTGTAAATAGTGTACCCTTGCCTTGTCACTGATATTTATCAGAGCATAATTTTCACTTGGTCCTATATTGACTAATATAGCAATAATTGAATCTATGTGCAACATTTATGCTTGACCACTGAAGAAGGCTGGTAGGCTGAAAAGCGTCTGTTTTAGGGACGTATAAGGACCTAATTGTGCATATTGTACAATTAGTAAATCTTATTGAGGCTATATTTGGGCCTATAATTGGTTTTTAACTAATTTGTAAAAATATTTTTCATAATTTGTAATATTTATGTTGTATATCTATTGATCTTACATGTGGCCCCCTAATTTGTGTCCATTTAACCTTTCAGGTTCTTAATTCATTTTTTAGGGGGATTGTTTTGGTTTCCTTCTTTCTTTCCCTGTTGTAAAAAAAAGGTAGTCCCCTGTGCAAGCACCAGTCGTTTCTGACTCTGGGGTGACGTTGCTTTCACGTTTTCACAGCAGACTTTTTACAGTGTGGTTTGCCATTGCCTTCACCAGTCATCTACACTTTCCCCCCAGCAAGCTGGGTACTCATTTGACCGACCTCAGAAGGATGGAAGGCTGAGTCAACCTGGAGCCGGCTACCTGAACCAGCTTCTGCTGGGATCAACCTCAAGTCGAGAGCAGAGGGCTCCGACTGCAGTACTGCAGCTTTACCATTCTGTGCCACGCGGCTCTTTCTTTTCCTATAGCCAAAAATAAAACCCACAACCAGTTTGTCCCACCACAAATACAAACTAAAATAAGAAAATGTGTTATGAATTTGAGAGGAATTACCTCAGAATTCCTGCCAGAAATGGCACCACCATGCAGACAGAGAGGCACATGGGAATAGTTAAGGAGAGAACGAAACTGCTGGAGGAAATCCTAGACAGGAGGTAGAAATTATGAGAATGAAAATAGAATCGGCTAAAATAGAAGCTAAGAGAGAAAAAGAATTAGCCAGGATTGAAGCAGAAAAAGAAAAGGCCAAGATGGCACAGCGGGAGAGAGAGCGGGAAGCTGAGAGACAGCATGAAAAATAAATGTATACTATGTTCTGATTCAGTATAAGAAAACCTCATATATATCTTTCATTACCATCCTGCTTAAACCAGTATAATAAACACAATCTAAAATTACAAAAATGCCAGTCAGACAATTAATATTAATTTATACAATAAACTATTGAAGAGAATGAAAAACCATTCGTACCATTCGTATATTATCAGCAATAATCACAATCCTGACACTCATATTTTAAATAATTGTTTATATGAGTCCAAGCACATATATCCACATTTGGTCCAATTTTTCTAGTCTCTTAACAAATTTTTATTATCCAATTCAGCTTTAAGGACCAAACAAAATGGTTCCTTGCAACAAAGCACAAGTCTCCGTGCTACAAGTCCTGCCCCCCATCTCAAACAAAAGAGGTATTTCTATCTGTTGTGGAGCCCACAGGAAAGGTAAAACTCTTCCTTATCACAAAAACCCAACACCTCTGGGTCCTCCCTTCCTAATCCTGTTAACTCAATTAATGGGCCATGCCCACCACTGGGCAGCCTTTTCTCTCCAGCAATCTAGGATCATCAGCATACATTAGCATTCTGACCTTTCTGGACAAATTACATCAAGAAACATGAGCAGTTCCTGCTTATACCCAAAACCCATCTCCTGGTCCCATTCTCTAAGCAAAGATAGAACATTACTTCTGTATCTAGCACCTGAGAAACATTTAACTCTCCCTCACTACACAGTGGAAACTCCATTGAACTATTGTATAAACCACTTAACACATCCACTCATACCTCCAGGTTATATTTTTGCCTATTTAAGGAGACACTCTGGACATGCTCAGCGTGTCTTGTCCTGCTACAGACTTGCACCCCCAAACTCTGTTTGGGCCACTTTTTGTATTAATATCCTCTGCTTCATGGACTCCTGGACCTCTGGCTTGTAATTATATTTCTCCCAAAACCCTGCTGCATCCCTCTCACCTCTGTATTTTCCTGTTAAGCTTGTGCGTTTGTTTCCAGGGTGAATCAATTTTCTGTATGTGTGGATTACTTTATTATTGTCTATTAATAAAATAACCTCTCTTGCTTAAGTAACAGTCTGGTTAATTCTGAGAGTTCTTAATGGAACAATCCTGATAGACAATTGGTGTAAAGACACTCTGTTACCAACTCTCACAGACCAAAGCCTCCTTAAGAGCTAATGTTCCCCCAAATATTAGGAGACCCCCCGCCCCAATTCCATTGACAGGAGGCTGGTTGAGATGGCCTACCATTCATGTTTAGAAGCACTTACTAATAACCAGAAAGGTTTACAGATCAGTAGTTGATGTTATGTTGTTTCTAATAGACTTTTTTTTGCAACTGTGGGTGTGCTTGAAAGACATGTAATGGTTATAGTTTCAGAGGGTAGCCGTGTTAGTCTGCAATAGAATAGAATTAGGTAGGATTTTAGAGAGCAGCAAAACTTTCAAGATGTAAGTTTTTAGTGCCAAAGGTCTGATAGAGGGAACTTCCGAGTCCCAAAAGCTTGTACCCTGAGACTCTTGTTGGTCTCTCTACTGGACTCTAAATGTGGTCCATCTTGCAACACAATTGATTCCCATTGTCCACTATGAATTACCTTTCACTTCCGTGCATTTGTAAAACTTGTAACCCCCACCTTCCAGCAATAAAAGTTGGCTTTTTTATTCTCTGTGAGGCTGTCAAGTTATAAAAGGAAAAGTCCATCTTCAAGGTTTTCCATCTCTAAAAGCACAATACAGAGGGGGGAGCCGAATGTAGTGATGTCGGTGAACAGACAGCTTCTAAGGGTGGTGGGCTTTTTTTTTTTTGATGAATTCATGGAGAGGTACATCAGTGGCTACTATCCATGGTGACTGAAGGAAACCTCCATATTCAGGAACACTAGATTTTTGAAAAGCCGTGCTAAGAGGCAACATCGGAGAAAGGCCTAGGCCTCTACATCCTGTTTGTCTGGCACTTCAGGAGAAATGGTTGGCCGCTGCATGAAAGGGTACATTGGGCTAGATGGACTACTGGTCTGATCCAGCAAGGCTCTTGTTATGTTCAGATCACAGTGCAACATTTTTGGGGTCTGGCATCAGAATGTCTGTTTGCTACAGCTCAGGTGTGACTCTTTCCTTTACCTATGCATTTTTAGTCATTTCTACCCACTATCTCCTTGAAAAGCACTTGAGGTGGCTTACAGGCAAGTGAAAAAACAACAACAGAATGAAAAGTATCGAAATAAAACAATCATGTGTTGCAATAATTTTTTTTTTAATCAGCAGAAAGCTTGGATAAACATACCCCTTTTTAGCAAATGCCAAAAACATAGCACACTCATAGCTGGGGAAGGGATTCCATAATAATTCCTGTGCAGCCTTTTCAATACCTATCAGGCTTGATTTAAAGGCCATGGCGGACTGAAGCGAAAGCATTCTCCTTTGGGACTTGCATGCCACCATCCTTTAAACCAAGTTGTCGCTTGGGGAACTGTGTACCAAGGTGGGCTTGGGTTAGACATGTCACACAGTCGCTTTCCATGGACGGTGGCCCAGTTCAAAGCAGGTAGTGTGTGCGTGCCAAGCCCCACAGCTGAAAGCTTTTGCCTCAGCATCACCAAGAAATAAAAACCTAAGTAACTCTGATGTACAAGGAAAGAACTTCCAGGTCACAGGGCACAGCTGACAAAGAAGCTTTGTCGGCTTTTTCAGATTATGAAGCATGACCAGGATTCCTGTACGGTCAGTCACCGAACTTGGCAGAGATCACTCAGGCGTTTCTTCCAAGGCTGACAGAAGAAATCAAAGATGCTGTTAACAGCAAGGCAGTTGAAGCCCTAATTAAGAAGAACTGCAGATTTATACCCTGCCCTTCTCTCTGAATCAGAGACTCAGAGCAGCTCACAATCTCCTTTATCTTCCTCCCCGACAAAAGGCACCCTGCGAGGTGGGTGGGGCTGAGAGGACTCTCACAGCAGCTGCCCTTTCAAGGACAACCTCTGCCAGAGCTATGGCTGACCCAAGGCCATTCCAGCAGCTGTGAGTGGAGGAGTGGGGAATCAAACCCGGTTCTCCCAGATAAGAGTCTGCATACTTAACCACTACACCAAACTTAAGAGCTTTTTTAAAAATCTGCAGTAGGATCTTTGTTTCCAATCTCAAGGAAATGCTGATATCTAGGAGAAGAGATTTATACCTTGCCAGGATGACTTGGCCTTCCATCCTTCCGAGGTCAGTAAAGTGAGTCCCCAGCTTGCTGCTGGGAAAGTGTAAAAGACCGGGGAAAGCAATGGCAAACCACCCCGTAAAAAGTCTGCCGTGAAAACGTTGTGAAAGCAACGTCACCCCAGATTCGGAAACGACTGGTGCTTGCACAGGGGACCTTTCCTTTTCCTTCACTAGCCAAAGGAGTCTCAGAGCAGCTTACAATCTCCTTTCCTTCCCCTTAACAGACACCCTGTGAGGTAGGTGGGGCTGAGAGAGCTCTCCTAGAACTGCTCTTGAGCAGAATAGCCTTGAGAGAACCTGTGGCTGACCCAAAGTCACATTAGCAGGTGCATATAGCAGGGAATCAAACCTGGCTCACCAAGGTAAGAGTCCATGCACTTAACCACTACGCCAAACTGGCTCTCACCAAACTATACACATGTGTGCTTGAATGTCAGCAACAGAAGGTGTGCAGAGAAGGAGGACAAGGACAAAGGGGAATATCATTATGCAGTGACAGAAATCCTCCCTTCCACGGCAGGTTATCATCCTGGTGCTTCTGTGGGAACTTGCAGAGGAAAGTGCGTGCCAAGGCACTCCTGCATCCTGGGTAAAGTCCAGCCCGGGGAGCCAGAGAACTCCTTTTGCTCTCAGAGCTCTGTGTGGTGCAGTTCCATCTTCAGCAGTTCTGCGGGCCTCACAAAAATCCCTTCCATTGCCTTCCAGTAGCTGTCCCGGCTAGCGTAAGCCATCCCGTGCACCTCTCGCTGGCCGTGGATCGGCCGCCCATACTGCTCGCCAGTCACTGAAAGAAGCACGTCTGTGGAGGAGTGCTGGAACTGCACTTCGCTGGCCTGATCCCAGTAGGGGCCATTGCACAGCACAATCCAGTCATCCAGGAAGTCTCCTTCACCATCTTCCCCGAAGGCACTGACCTCCTGGAAGAGAGAACGGAATAGAAAGGGTGAAAAAAAAAACCCAGCCCAGCCAGATCACACCCATAAGGCCAATCAATCAATCAATCAATCAAGTGACATGGAAGGTCCACAAGCAGAGACACATAGGCCAAAGCATCCTCCTGTTCTCAGCCTCCTAGCAACTGGTTTTCATGGGTAGATTATCTCTAATTTATGGAGGTTCCTTTTAGCCATCACGGCTAACAGCCACTGAGAAACCTTTCTTCCTCCATGGATTTGACTAATTCACCGTTAAAGTCATCTAAGCTAGCAAATATCACTATATCCTGTGGCAGTGAGTTCCACAAATTAATCACGAATTGCATGCAGCTATCTTGGGATCTGTCGTGGATCTACTGCTCGTTAATAAAAAAGCAACACTTTCCCTTGCAAAAACAACAGTTACTGGGATGGAAATAAGGGAAAACCTATCCAGATGGACTAGTGCTGGGGTGTCGAACTCATTTGTTATGAGGACTGGATCTGACATAAATGAGACTTTGTAGGGCCGGGCTGGGCCTTGTTGGGCCGGGCCATATGTGTACATGTTTAAGAGATATAAACTTTTTAAAGGACACAAACACAACTAAATATTTAAAAAAAAACAAAAATAAAACATTAGCACTTGTTGGTCTTAAAGGTGCTTTCTTTGTACTTCTGCCATGGGATCCAGGTAACTGGGCAAAGGAAGCTCTGGCTCTTTCCCTCCCTCCCCAGGAGACGGGGAGAAGGAGCCTCAACCAATGTAGAAAATCAAGGTTTTGCTCTGCAGCTCCTGTGCAACTGAGCAAGTCTTGTAAAGCAAGCTGAGACGCAGAAGGAAACAAGAGAGAGGGAGAAGGAAGCAGACAAGAGACAGTTGCTCGGGGGCCTGATAGGAGTCCTCTGAGGGTCTGATTCGGCCCCTGGGCTGCATGTTGGACAACCCTGGATTAGTGATCTAATGAGACTCCAGGTTAGGCCTAGACTTCAGTCCATTCAGCCTCACCTGGTTTCTTGAGAGGGGCGACGTGAAGTGATGGCTGTGCAAATTACGGCCTGTGTTGATGTGGGTCAGCCTAATTGCCTGTCCGCACTTTACAGGGGTGCCCCTTTCACACACAGTGGAGGTCTTGCCCCGAACACGCCAGTAGCTGTTACTGTCATCCATGGCCACGATCCCCGTCACTGACTGCTGCCCGCTGCCTGTGCCAGAACAGGAAACAGAAGTTAGTTTTGGCCTACTGCACAGAATCTTTCTACTATGCCTGAAGAGTTCAGGAGCGGAGAGGCTTATGCTGGAAGTATGCTGAAAGTACAGCATGCATTTTTCAAAGTTTAAAAATACATGTAAGCTTCAACGTAACTATAAGATAGATTAAAAAAAGAAGGTAGGCAGGAAAACGGGCTTAGAAAAAGAAGCAGGGGAAAGGAACCACTAACAATCATGGGTTAGAAGTTTGTGCAGGATATCTGCGCAGGGCCAGACCTGCCACTAGGCAAACTAGATGACCGCCTAGGGTGCCAGCCTTCTGCGCGTGCTTAATTGGGTGCCCCATGTGACTTGATGTTATCAGTGCAGGGGGGGGGAGGGTGCCATAGAATCTAGGGTCAACCCCATGTTTGTGCATGTGTGCCTGGGCACACATACCAATCGAAGGGGGAGTAGGCTACTGAACAGCCACAAGGCAATGCTGTACACTCACAGCAGCTTTCGTATTCAGTTCCCCAATATCCTCTGACAGCACTCCAAAAAAAATCATAGAATTGGAAGGGACCTCCAGGGTCATCTAGTCCAACCCCTTCCCCAATACAGAAAACTCACAAATACCTCCCCCTAAATTCACAGGATCTTCATCGCTGTCAGGTGGTCATCTAGCCACTGTTGAAAAACTTCCAAGGAAGGAGAGCCCACCACTTCCCGAGGAAGCCTGTTCCACTGAGGAACCGCTCTAATTGTCAGGAAGTTCTTCCTAATGCTGGAAACTCTTTTGATTTAATTTCAACCCATTAAAATTAATATATGATATTGCCGTCCCAGTCAAAGACAGAAGACGGAGAAGCAGGTGAGTCAGCCACTTTTGCCGAGCGTGTCTTCCCGGCAGTCAAAGAGCAGTTTCTGGGTCCTCCAAGCATGTGCAGAGCGCCCCCGCTCATCTCTCCCATCCCTCCGTGGGCGCCTACCGGACCCGTAGCGCACGTCGTGCGAATGAAGCCGGACTCCGTGGCGTGCATTCAGCAATTTTACCACCGAGCCGCACGTCACCAAGCCGCCCATCGCGCCGCCCGACCCGAGGAGAAGCAGCGCCGCCAAGAGGCAGCAAGGACTCCAAGCCGCCATTTTCCCACAGGAGCGGGGGGGGGCGGAGCCGGAAGTCTACGAGATGGGCTACTTCGTCCTGGGGGGCAAACCGGAAGAGCCCTCCTTTACTGGAGTGCCAAAAAAGGATTGAGACCTCCGGTTAAAAGCCGCCATTTTGGTGGCGGATAAATGAGGGGGAAGAAAGGGACTCTGTCCGCCGCAAATGGAGGCGGGGTAACGACATTCCCTTCACTTCCGGAATTTCCAGCGATAGGGTCTTCCGCCGGAAGGCTTTTTTCTTAGCCTCTCTCCGCGGCGATTTCTACCTCTATGATACACAGATTATGTGGCACTAGTTGGGTTAGCCTTGCCGTACGCAGGCCGCATCCGGGGTTTTCGAGCCATAGATGCTTCGGCTAGAGCGGTGCTTTAGAACCGGAAGTTCGAACTGTCTTCTGAAGCGACTTCAACGCGGGGCCGTTCTTTTCCGAACTAACGCGGAAGTTTAGGTGACAACATCCAGCTCCACCGGAAGCCGAGTAGCACCGTTCTGTCCAACGGGTCCTCCGACGCTTTTCTGCTCCCCACCCCCGCCGGGGGCCGCGCCGCAACGACTGCCTGAGTGAGCGAGGCCTCCATTTTCCTTCCGAGAGGCCGGGACGGCGGTTGTAAAGAAAGAGGCTGGGGCGAGCGCTCCGGCCCCGGAACGAGCTGGGCTTCCCTCCCTGACCCTTCGGAAGCCAAACCGGGCTTGAGGCCTAAGAAGCCGCCTCCCTCTTCCCGTCAGGAGGCCCAACTTCCACCCGGGGAGGGAAGAAGCAGCAGCAGCCCGGGGGCGTCATAACTGCAGCTTTGCGAGTCAAGGTTGGTGAGGCCTAAACGGGGAGGGGAGGCCCACACAGCCCATGGGGGGTGGGCTTGGAAGAACGATGGCTTTCCCCACCCGTCCGCTTCTCCTTCCCCACAAAGGAAGGAACCCAGCCTCCTCCTTCCGCAGGCCTCTCTTCGTCTGCGGGGGATCGGGGTCCCGAGCAATGTTCCCTCTAAGCTGCAGAGTCTTGTGAGCAAAAATTCTACTTGGTGAGCTGCTGGCATTAAAAGTGTGAGCTGCTGCATGAATTACTGCGCTCTGGGGTCATCCTTCCTGGGCTAAGGCAAAAAAATGTGTGAGCTGGAGGCTAAAAATCTGTGAGCTGGCTCATGCTAACTCAGTTTAGGGGGAACCCTGGTCCCGAGCAAGGGTTTGTTGCTCGGGCACTCGCATCTTCCACCCCCATCTGTTTATGTCTTCAGGATGGTGTTTCAGCTGCTCCTGGTGCGGGCGGTTAGTGTTCAGCCCATCGCTAGCCAGGACGGGGCGAGATCGCTTTCAGTGAGAATGGATGCCCCTGGCCTGTTCTCTTTTGAAGGCTTTACTGCACCGACTGCGGGGCGGGCCTGACGCATTTCGCGTTTCAGGCTGTCCGGCGGGGTAGATTAAGCCGAGGTTAGAGTGGTGTGTCTTAGATTTACATCCCCTTGCTGACAGAGCTTCTGGTTCAAGCGTGTGGAAGTTCTAGGATACAGAGATGACCGGGTAGAATGTGCCGCTTTTGGATACAAAGCCAAAATAATTGGGAGAAAGATTCCTGTCCCCGTTTTTTATGCTGTTCTAGGTTTCTGTTTGCACAAAGTAGCATTTTAAAACATAACCCCCAGCAGAGAGAGAGAGAGCCAGCCTGAAACAGCTTATCAAGATCTAGAGAGGGGAGAGGATTGGCGCATGAGATAAGAGACACTGTTCTAATCTCTTCCATACCCAGCAGGCATTTTGCATCAGTTTGCTGATAAAAAGAGAGATCTGAGGCTTGCTGGGCAGGGGGATGGGTGTTGGCTTTCTGAACTTCTTCTCCCTCTTTGTTATTTGACTGCATTTCTGTCCTTATGCAGGGGGTGGGGGGGGGGAAACCTTGCTTGGTGGGGCAGAGAGAGTCAGAACAGCAACCCCAGTTGGGAATTGGTATTTTGATCCCTCCCTGCAAAGTGCTTGTTGTGTTCTTTCTGGGATGCAGTAGGAAGCTTTGGGGGTGAGTCACAATGCTGACTCCCCAGTGGCTGCATGAAGCCTGTGGGTTTTACATTATGGACTTCAGCCTGCGCATAGAAGTGTATGTCTGGGCTTGTGATTAGAAAATCTTTGGAATTGGACCAAGGTTTTCCTGTCTGGAAAAAGCAGCAGGAGTATAGGGGGAGGCTGAGCCAATCTTACTCTGACACTGCAGCTCTATTTTCAAATCGAAAGTTGCTTTACAATTTCTCCAGCTGTGCCGATGTCTGAAAACGCCTCATGCGGCATAGATCTGCTCCACCCTTCTCCAAGCAAGGCTCCTAGGAGCTCTGCATAGAGTAGAGGGTGCCAGGTTGTGGAAGATCAGGCTTGTGGCAATTTCAAGGCAGCTTTATGTTCTGTGCCTTTTGTGTTACATGCTTATTGCTGGTTTCCCATCAAGGAGGTGTCTTGGATTAGGTCAGGGGTGGCCAAACTTGGGAGCCACACGTGGCTCTTTCACACATATTGTGTGGCTCTCGAAGCCCTCATCACCCCGTCAGCCAGCTTGGAGAAGATAGTTCTCTCTTTAAATCACTTCACCAAGCCAGTTGATGGCTTGGTGGATGCATTTAATGTTGTAGTTGCTTTCTTTCCACCTCTCTTTCTCATCTCCCTCCCTTCATCTATCTGCCTTCCTTCTTGTCTTGCGGCTCTCAAGCATCTGACATTCGTGTCTCGCGGCTCTCAAACATCTGACATTTATTCGATGTGGCTCTTACGTTAAGCAAGTTTGGCCACCCTGGATTAGGTGTTTATGTGAATAAAAGCCATTGTCTCTGGCATAAGGAACAAGACATTACTTTTAATAATGTTCCCCCCCCCCCCCCCAAAAAAAATAATTGACAGTCAGAGCATGTAACTTGTAAGGAAAAAGAAAACAGAAACATGACTGGAATTGTTATAAAGAAATAAAAAGCAATGGCATGGGCTATGAGAGCACATTATTAAGTATGGAGAAGGATTAAGAGCAGCCCACATGAGGATTAAGCCTGCGAGAATTGTGGGCAAGTAATACTTTGGTGGAATCTTTGGGAGTGAAATGCAAGATGCCTGGAAACTCCACTGCAGGCATAAAATAATAATAATAATAAATTTTATTTCTATCCCGCCCTCCCCACCTCAGCAGGCTCAGGGCGGCTAACAACATTTTATAAAAACATACAATAATAATAATAAAACCTTTAAGTTTAACAATATAAAACATCAACAATAAACTTAATAACATTAAAAACCAGTTCAATAAATACAGTTATTCTGCGGTATAGTTCTTCAACCGCGTTGGCGGCTCCTTAATTTCTGATCTTCCTAACAGTCCGGGTGTGCAAATTTGAAAAGGACGGTCTTGCAGGCCCTGCGGAACTGCTCAAGGTTCCGCAGGGCCCGCACCTCCTCGGGGAGTCGGTTCCACAGAGTAGGAGCCGCAATCGAGAATGCCCGTGCTCTGGTGCTCTGATATTTTATCTCCTTCGGCCCGGGGATGGTCATTAGATTTTTCCCGACTGACCTCAGTGCTCTCTGGGGTTCGTATGGGGAACCGAAATTCACTTCTGTATTAGTTCACTGTATCTGATGAGACTGGTGTGAATCCCTTCTCTTCTTGAATGACTGTGTCGTATGTAGAATTTGGGTTCATACATCTTTTTTTTTTAAAAAAGATTTTTTTTTCTTTAGTCAGTAAATTACACCAAGATTTGCTTGTTTTTTGGCTTGGGGACTGGGGTGAAAGGCATGACTATTTTGGATCCTAGTTCATCTCACGAAGTGGGCTATGGTACATGAAGATTTGAAAACTGAGCTGAACCAGGAAGTATCCAGTTCAAATCTTACCCAGTCTATCACCTCCCTAGTGCTGCTTTGTGTTCCTCCCCACCTATATGCCAGACAGGGTAATACTGGTCTGTTCTGAAAATAATGTATGCAAAATTCTGACGTGTTCTGCAAGTACTTCGTATTTGAAGAGGTGGCAGTAGTCTAAACAAGTCTCTAATTCAAATCCCTTCTCTTCCATGGCCCATGGATGAGTAAGAAGAGTAATGCTCAGATACCTGACACAGTAATTACTGGGATAACATGTGAATGCTTTGAAAACCTTCAGATCAAGTACTGACACAAATGTTATGATGAACTTAAAAGGCAGTGAGCAGAAAGTCTGACTTGGGTCTTGGATTGGGTTTCACTCCAGTTTGGTGTAGGAGAGCCAGTTTGGTGTAGTGGTTAAGTGTGCAGACTCTTATCTGGGAGAACCGGGTTTGATTCCCCACTCTTCTACTTGTAGCTGCTGGAATGGCCTTGAGTCAGCCATAGCTCCCCCAAGAGTTGTCCTTGAAAGGGCAGCTTCTGGGAAAGCTCTCTCAGCCCCACCCACCTCACAGGGTGTCTGTTGTGGGGGAAGAAGGTAAAGGAGATTGTAAGCCACAATGAGACTCTGATTCATAGAGAAGGGTGGGGTATAAATTTACAGTCGTCTTCTTCTTTTCTTGAAAGAAGAGATCCATAGTTCAGGGGTGCTCTTGGACCAAGGCCTATTGTTGGGTAAGCAGGTAGCTACTGTGGCCAGGAACACCCTCTGTGTGCTTTGACTGGTTGGCCGCCTACAGCCTTTCCTCAGCAGAAGAGATCTGGCCACTGTGGTGCATGCCCTGGTTACATCTAGAGCGGATTACTGCAATGTGCTCAAGGTATGGTAGCCATTGATAAGTTTTTGGAAGGTTAAGAAGAAGAAGAATTGTAGATTTATACCCCGCTTTTCTCTCTGAAAGAGCCCCATGGCACAGAGTGGTAAAGCTGCAGCACTGCAGTCGGAGCCCTCTGCTCACAACCTGAGTTTGATTCCAGCAGAAGCTGGTTCAGGTAGCCGGCTCCAGGTTGACTCAGCCTTCCATCCTTCTGAATCAGAGACTCAGAGTGGCTTACAATCTCCTATATCTTCTCCCTCCACAGCAGACACCCTGTGAGGTCGGTGGGGCTGAAAGGGCTCTCACAGCAGCTGCCCTTTCAAGGACAACTCCTGTGAGAGCTATGGCTGACCCGAGGCCATTCCAGCAGCTGCAAGTGGAGGAGTGGGGAATCAAACCTGGTTCTCCCAGATAGGAGTCCACGCACTTAACCGCTACACCAAACTGTCTCTCACCAGATTACGAACATCAGCAAAGCCTTGTGAGATCAGGCCAATGGCCCATCCAGTCCAACACTCTATGTCACACAGTGGCCCAAACCCAGCATCATCAGGAGGTCCACCAGTAGAACTTGAGGGAAAAGTTCAAATGCTTTAGCCAGGATGTATACTGGAGAGGATCCTAGGGACCCTATTATGCCACTCTGCCAATTAGCACTGGTTCCCAGAATGCTTCTAGGCACAACGTGGAGTGCTGATGTTCACCTTTGAAGCCCTACATGGCTTAGGGACCAGCACAAGTAAAGGGCTGCCTACTGTCTTATGAATCTACCCAATCTTCTGAGGTTGTGCTTTGGGTGCCCCCGCTTTCTGATATTAGTCAAGTGGCAACCCAGGATAGGCCAGTTTGGTGTAGTGGTTAAGTGCGCAGACTCTTATCTGAGAGAACCGGGTTTGATTCCTCCACTTGCACCTGCTGGAATGGCCTTGGGTTAGCCATTAGCTCTGGCAGAGGGCAGCTGCTTTGAGATCCCTCTCAGCCCCACCCACCTCACAGGGTGTCTGTTGTGGGGGCAGAAGATATAGGAGATTGTAAGCCGCTCTGAGTTTCTGATTCAGAGAGAAGGGCAGGGTATAAATCTGCAATTCTTCTTCTTGATTGTGGCCCTGAAACTGGATCTCTCTCCCCCAGAGAGGTTTGTCTGTCCCTTTCCGTTGTCGTCTTCCACCAGTGGGTGAAGGCTTTTTTGTTTGGCATTCCCTCAGTGGTTCCCTCCTCCTTGCCCAACATTTTAATTTTTGGTTTTATGAGTGCGTATTTTATTGTTTGATTGGTGTACTCTTCTTTTGATTTTATTTATAATTTTGAACCGTTACCTCCCGTGGTGGCCCTGATGAGGCAGAAAAGCAGATTATAAGTTTTGTAAATGAAGAAATTACAGTTTGGGGCAAACCTCAAAACAACTGTTGTGGGGGGGTATTGTTCTTAGGAAAGTGGTGATTTTAATATTGTTTGTGTATTTTGGTTTTGTTAACCGCTTTGTGCCTCAGAGAAGTGGCTTATAATTACTCAGCTGAATAACGTTGCAGTCAGTCTTTGCAGCGCTTTCCCCTCTCTCCCTTAGCCTGTTGTCGATCCTGATGGATACTCTTCCACAGCTCTCTTTTGTGGTTCATTTAGCTTCATCATCCTTCTCTGGCAATGCATTTTGTTCCTTTTATTTATTTAAAATAGTGATGCATTTGCCTTTATCCTGAGCATCCTGGGAGCCATGCCCAGTTTTCTCGTAGAAGATACAAGCTTCCTGTTCTGCCTTCCACACAGGCATGCAGACTTGTCCAGTTGCATTTGCTTCTTGCTCTCTGTTTCTTGAGTTTGCTTCTTGCTCAGCAATCAAGACTGCTTCGGGGGAGAGGCTGTGGCTGAGATCAGAACGGCACAACTTTAGTCCAGAGCTCTGGATCTGCCACGAAAGTTCTCCAGCATCCGCCCTTGGAATAATAAAAATTTGACGAGGCAACATGCTGAATTCGTCTCCCACCCATGAGAAGGGCTTTCTCCAGGCTAGGCTTGAAAATGTGCGGTGATGATGATGAAGACGACATTGGATTTATATTCCGCTCTCCACTCAAGAGTCTCAGAGCGGCTCACAGTCTCCTTTATCTCCCGCCCTCCACTCTGAATTTCAGAGTCTTAGAGCAGCTCACAATCTCCTTTATCTTCTTTTCCCACAATGGACACCCTGTGAGGTGGGTGGGGCTGAGAGGGCTCTCTCAGCAGCTGCCCTTTCAAGGACAACCTCTGCCAGAACTATGGCTGACCCAAGGCCATTCCAGCAGATGCAAGTGGAGGAGTGGGGAATCAAACCCGGTTCTCCCAGATAAGAGTCCACACACTTAACCACTACACCAAACTGGCTCTCTGAAGGGCTTGGGGAGACGAGAAGGTGGGTAGTGAAAGTGCGAGGTTAGAAAGGAAGTGGGAATCAGAGAGGGCAGAAGCTTTCTCTCACATCATGGCTAGACCAAAACCAGAAAGGGGGTGGTGAACGTGTGAGGTTCGAAATGTGGTGGTTCTGAAGGAATCAAAGAGGGCAGAAACTTTGTCTTGTGTCATGGCTAGACAAAAACATGTTAGCATTTCCCCCGGGTATTTTCAGGCACGAATTGAGAATTTAGGCTATGTGTCTTGCAGGACTAAAGCTGTCAAACCCTTTGGGCTGTGTACTAATTTTAACCAAAAGTTAATAGAGGCTAGACTTACCCTAGCTTCCACCTTAACTAACCCTGACTCAAGACGTAAACTGGCATTGGACACACAACTTGGAACCTGGAATGAAGCTCTCAGGAATCTTGATGGGACTTTTTCTAGAGGAGCAAAGTGGGAAGCGGAAGGTCCAAGTATTGTCCCATACATTAATTGGGGCAATGCTTTTGCTAAAAAAACCCGTAAAGCTGCTGGTGCATACATGCCTCCTTTGTTACAAGCAAATTTAAGAATACCCTGTGCAGTTTTCTGGCCAATTGTTGCAGCATAATCATGGTGGGCAGTTCTACTCCCAGAAGAATGAATCAATACCCCTAAATATTTAAAATAGGATATTTGTTCTAGCCCAGGAGTGTCAAACATGCAGTTTGGGGGCCGAATCAGGCCCCCGGTGGGTTCCTATCAGGCCCCCGAGCAACTGGCTGTCATCTGCTTCTTTCTCCCTCTCCCTTGCTTCCTTCTGCATCACAGCTTGCTTTGCCAGGCTTGCTCAATTGCACTGGAGCTACAGAACAAAACCTCTATTTTCTCCGTTGGCTGAGGCTCTTCCCTTTGCGAGGAAGCGGGGGAGGAATAGCTTGCTTTGCCAGGCTCTCTCAATGACACAGCAGAGCTACTGATAGTGGGAGAAATACAAAGAAAGCACCTTTAAGACCAGTGCTAGATCAAGCCCTGTGGAGGCCCCTAGGCAGTCAAAATCTTGCCCCCCCTCACAAATTGTCTCAGAGTCTGAGCACCCACCCCGCTGGCCCCCGCTGCAGCCTGTAGGCACCTTCTTAAAAGCCCCTTTTACTAACCTGCGGGGGAGAGGCAGAGAGAGGCAAACTTGGCAATGACGCCAGCAGCAGCCGCACCAGGCAAGTTGGGCAAAGAGCAGCTTAGTTGCTGGCTGCACGTGCAGGCTGGAAGGGCTGCAAGCAGGGAGGAATACCAGGGGGGGGGGGGGAGCCAGCTGAGGGGCCCTAAAGGTGTAGGTATCTCTGCTACCTTATCTTAAATAGATACACACATGGCCTGGCTTGACCCAACCAGACATGGCCCGGCCCAGCAAGGTCTCATTTATGTCAGATCCAGGCCTCATAGCAAATGAGTTCAGCGCCCCTGTATCTAGCCTATGAGCATTGATATACCAAGACCTTAGATTTCAATGCGCTGGTATTGGAAGAAGAACCAAGGCAATGAGGGGCCAGGAAACTGCTGTCAAACCCTTACCAACTTGTGGTGATCCCTGAGGGTTTCCGAGGCAAGAGGCATTCAGAAATAGTTTGCCATCGCTTGCCTCTGCATAGTGACTCTGGCATTCCTGGGTGGTCTCCCATCCAAATCCTAGCCAGAGCAACCCTGCTTAAACTTCCAAGACCTGGCGAGATCCGACTAGACTGGACCATTCAGATCAAGATGAAAACATGTGTGAAGTGCAGAGTACACGAGTAAAAGAGGCAGGAGCATCGGCTGCTGTTTTGCCCATAGCGCCGTGTGGTGCGTCTCATCTGCACTTAACCTCTCAGCGTCTTAGAGGTTCCCTAGCTGCATTGCCTCGTTCAGCCTTGAGTTAATGTTTGTGATGGTGATGATGGAGTCTTACCTCAATGTAATTGTGAGAGAAAACTTGGTAAAACGTTATACAGGTAGCACTAACTGTTTGCTTTAGTGGTTAGAATGGAACAGAGCTGCATTGTGTTCCTCCAGACCAGGGGTGGCCAAACTTGCTTAATGTAGGAGCCACATAGAATAAACATCAGATGTTTGAGAGCCACAAGACATGAACATCAGGGGAGGGAAGGAAGGAAGGAAGATTGGAGAAGGAGGTGGAAAGAAAGCAACTTTAACTTTAAGCACATTCTCCAAGCCACCAGCTGGCTTGGCTTGGAGAAGCGATTTAAAGAGACAAATGCCTTCTTCAAGCCAGCCAACAGGGTGATGGGGCTTCAAGAGCCACACAATATGTGTGAAAGAGCCACAGCTTGGCCACCGCTGCTCCAGACCATTATCCGGGCTTGGATGCTCTTGTAATCCTGCTTGTGTCCCTTTCAGTCCCTTCAAGCGCTACAACTGGGAAGTAGGGGCAGACTGTGTCCTATGCCCCTTCAGCCTCCTTTTTCTTTTCTCCGGACAGTTTCTCTACTGCTGCGGCCATGTCCGACTTTGTGGAGAGCGAAGCTGAGGAGTCTGAGGAGGAGTACGACGAGGACGGGACAGTTGTTCCCAGAACAAACAAGAAGTTTGTGCCGGAAGAAGATGGTGAGTTTGCGTTGCTTCTCTTCAGCGGCTTGTGGGCGTTCAGCCATAAGGGGCTGTGGCATCCTTCTTAGAATCTGCCTGAAGAGGCAATAAACTGTAGCATCCACACTGTCTTGTGCGATCAGAAAGCCTGTTGCGGTGCATTTGTTTGCTTGGTGCGTTTTAATCCTGTCCTTCGCCCGAGGATCTTAGGATGATGCACATTGTTCTTTCCTCTTCTGATTTATTCTTGCAGCGACCCGACAAATTTCACGGCAGAGTAGGGATTTGAAGTTGTGCGTCCCGTTCCATACCTGGCGAGTTGGGCATTGGGGCTCAAGGGGTTGTGGGCAGACAAAGAACAAGCAGGGTCCGGGTCCAAGGGCCGGGTCCAGAGCTGGAGGTTAGGAATCGCCGCTTGAGGCTGGCAGGGCCTACGGAACCGGAGCTTAGCAAATAAGCTGCTCTCCAGACTGAAACACAAGCTGGTTGACCGAAGGTGCTGAACTAGCAAAGAATGAGGCAGCTGCCAAATTATATAGGAAACGGGGGGCCTCGCCCTTTCCTGTAGCCAAGCCTAGATCTCTGAACCTGCCAAGATCTTAGAAAGTTGCGTCTTTCTCCTGAGAGAGGTTGGAGCATGGGAGGCCCCAAGCTGCCTAGCATGTTTGTCTGGTCCAGGCTTTATCTCTAGCCCTCGCACTTCTGTGTTCCTGAGGGAGGTGAAAACATGAAGCTGTGTTACATTGAATTAGACCATTGGTCCATCAAGATCAATGTTGCCTACTCAGACAGGCAGCAGCTCTCCAGGGTCTTAGTTCGAGGTCCTTCCCATCACCTGCCATCTTGTTGTTTCGACTGGAGGTGCAGGGGATTGAACCTGGGGCCTTCTGCATGCAAAGCAAATGCTCTGCCCCTGAGCCGTGGCCCCTCCACTGCTGGAGATGGACAGGTCCACATGGGGGTTCATGGTCTGCTGGTTCTGAGGCCGTTTGAATGGGAGCTCTGCTGTTGGGAGAGGAAGTGTGGAGTCTTTCCCTGGAGTTTCCAGAATGCATGACGCTTTGGGCATAGTGGGGGCCACGGGAAACTCCTATTCTTCTTAGAGGCAGGCCGGACTAGGGCATTCTGTTGAGCCTTAAGGAATCACAAGATAGTTTGTTTTTGAAAGCTTTCAGTGTATGTTGCATCTAAATGTGCCAGCTTCTGGAAGAATGTGATCCAAGCCAGTTGCTTGGGTCGGAAAAGCCATTTACTCTGCTGTCCACATGCGGTTCCATTCGCAACTCGGCATGTATCTTTGGTCTTTCAGGGCAATGATGCAGCTCCCTAGAAGATGAGGAACAAATTCCTCACGCTTCTGCCACTGGGAAGCATCTCTTTCCCTTGCGTCTGTTGGTAACATCAGATGCTCGGTTTGATTCTCTCTCCCCCCCCCCTCTGTTTTTTTGCTGCCACTTTCAGATGAGGAAGAAGAAGAGAACCTGGACGATCAGGATGAGCAGGGGAACCTGAAGGGGTTCATTAATGATGATGACGATGAGGAAGAGGAGGAAGAGGAAGAGGCCAGCGATTCAGGAGATTCTGAGGATGATGTCGGTCATAAGAAGAGGAAGCGCAGTAAGTGTTGGGCAAGGGTCAGCGGACCAGGCCTGCTTTGGGGGTGTCTTGCTACTATTCTTGGTGGGTCAGGGTTGCCGTTTTGCCTTTATCTTACCCTTTGTACTGGGAGGGGCTAGACTACGGCCTCTTCTTCTCTCCCCTCCCCCCCCCCCCGTTCCTTGTTTGGGCAGACAGGTGGCAGTTTGACCTTTCTCTTACCAGATTTTGATGACCGCCTCGAGGATGATGATTTCGACCTCATCGAAGAAAACCTGGGTGTCAAAGTTAAGCGAGTAAGTTTGGAACCCCCTGGTGATTTCCGTACCATACTTGATGCGGGAGAATGGAAGGCTTAAGAAAGAAGCTATACTTAGCTATTGGCTAGTTCTGCTTGTAGAGAGCTTGGAAGTTATGACCTCGTGCTCTCTGAAATGTGAGTTCTTAAGCAGATGGCCCAATATTTGTGCCTCGTGGCAATGCCACCTCAAGGATAGTGCAATATGGCTTGGGTGTTGCTGGGCCCAAAGGTACCCTCAGCTGCCTACTTGCCCTCTTGCCAGCCGGTGCCCTAAGGACATTAGAGAAGCCATGTTGGGTGACGCCCAGGGCTTTTTTTGTAGCAGGAACTCCTTTGCATATTAGGCCATGCCCTCCTGATAAAGCCAATCCTCCAAGAGCTTACAAGGCTCTTTGTACAGGGCCTACTGTAAGCTCTTGGAGGATTGGCTACATCAGGAGTGTGTAGCCTAATAGGCAAAAGAGTTCCTGCTACAAAAAAAGCCCTGATCAGGCCAGTGGCCCATCCAGTCCAACACTCTGTCACGCAGTGGCCAAAAAACCCAGGTGCCTTCAGAAGGTCCACCAGTGGGGCCAGGACACTAGAAACCCTTCCACTGTCCCCACCCCACCCCCACACATGCAATCCCCAAGAATACAGAACATCACTGCCCCAGAGAGAGAGTTCCATCTATATCCTGTGACTAGTAGCCACATCTGCTATAGGAAGTCCTATCAGGGCCCAAGGTGTTGGTGAAGCTCCAGAGCAACTGCTTTCTTAGTCACGTGTCTTCCTTGTGCACCTTCTCCTATGAGTGGAGTGGGCAGGGGGAGGGTTGCCCCTTGGGGGAAGTAGGAAATGTGCAACTTTGTCTCGAGGGCTTAGAAATTCAACAAGATGTGCCTCTCGGCAGCAAAAATTCAGGCGGCTGCGAAAGATGTCGGACGATGAGGACGACGAAGAGGAGGATTATGGGAAGGAGGAGCACGAGAAGGAAGCCATTGCTGAAGAAATCTTCCAGGATGGGGAGGGAGAGGAGGGGGTTGATACAGTTGAAGGCCCCATCGGCCCTGCTGATGATGAGGAAGAGGAGGAGGAAGACGAGTCTGGTAGGTATTGACAGCACGCCAGGTTCTGTATGGGGGTGTTTGTGAAATGGCAGAGAGGGCCAAGATGTGTTCCAGAGGAGACCAGAGTTCTGTGTCCCTGCCCCAGTATACATGGGTTGAAGAATCTGGCCAGTGGATTCACAGACAGAATCCAAATGTATGTAGGAGATTAATTTTCCTCCCCAGTAGGTACAACTCTGCATCCCTTCATGGTCCCTGGCCAATAAATCAACAATGCCCAGAGCTTCCTGAAATGGGAAGGGGCCTTTGAACTTTGCTTGGTGCTTTCTTTCTTTAGACATTGACGATTTCATTGTTGACGACGACGGGCAGCCTTTGAAGAAGCCCAAATGGAGGAAGAAGCTCCCTGGCTGTACAGACGCGTAAGTCAGGATGAGAAGGGTTGTGACTCTCTTCTGTCTTTAAGCCCGTTTCTTCAGAGAGAGCTGTCTGCAGAGTGGAAGCCCCCTTGAGAGCCAGTTTGGTGTAGTGGTTAAGTGTGCGGACTCGTATCTGGGAGAACTGGGTTTGATTCCCCACTCCTCCACTTGCAGCTGCTGGAATGGCCTTGAATCAGCCATAGCTGTCCCAGGAGTTGTCCTTGAAAGGGCAGGTGCTGTAAAAGCTCTCTAAGCCCCACCTGCCTCATAGGGTGTCTGTTGGGGGGGAAGAAAGGTAAAGGAGATTGTGACTGCTCTGAGACTTTGAGATTCAGAGTATAGGGTAGGGTAGAAATCCAATATCATCTTTTTTGCCAGAGCCGGGGGATTCTGACAGCCACTTGTGTGATGCTTTTGGTGGGAGGATGGGTTGCCTGGGGCCAGGTGTTCACGGGTGGCTCTACCCCAGGAAGCATATCACAGGCAAGATCCCACAGAGCACCTATGAGGCTGAATCTGAAAGTCTTTTGTTGCATTCTCCAGCGCTTTGCAAGAAGCTCAGGAGATCTTCGGAGTAGACTTTGACTATGACGAGTTTGAGAAATACAACGAGTACGACGAGGATCTGGAGGAGGAATACGAATACGAGGCTGACGAGGCGGAAGGAGGCGAGACTCGCGCCCGGGCCAAGAAGGCCACCAAGAAGCGGGTCAGTCGCCGCAGCATTTTTGAGATGTATGAGCCCAGCGAGCTGGAGAGCAGCCACCTGACAGACCAGGACAATGAGATTCGGGTGACGGACATGCCTGAAAGGTTCCAGGTGAGGATCTCTGTTTCTCTGCTTGCTTTTCTCTCCTCGTTCTTCCAACTGTTGCATGTATAGAACACAGTTTCTACTTACATGGGTTTCAGAAGCAAGGCTCACTTCTTGTGTTCTGTTTTCCTTTCTTCCAGCTGCGCTCCATTGCTGTGAAGAATGCGGAAGACGATGAGCTGGAGGAGGAAGCCGATTGGATCTTCAGGAATGCTTTTGCAATGCCCACCATCTCCATGCAGGTAAGATTTGTCGTCGTGAAGTGCTTTTCCTGTTCTAGAGAGCCCAGGGCTGTCCAAGTTGGGCCCCTCTGCTCAAGCTGCAAAGGCAGGTTCCGGTTTTTTCATGGTTCTCTGGAGGGTGGTGTTGTCAACTGAACACAGCAGATTCTTTTGGCTTGCCCGTCTGCATGAGGTAAGGTAGAAGACTTATTAAGGAGAGCAAAGCGTGCAACAAGAGATCTAATCTGCAGAGCATAATCCCCCAGGAGATTCCCCCTATGAATGCCTTAAAATGAGTGGCAGTGCCATAATGCAGCTCCAGTGTGTTTGTACACTGGAACTGAGCCCTCTGAGAGCAGAAGAGGGAGGGTAACATCTGGATTTTCCGTCTCTGGCACCCAAATGTCTTGGAGCCAATCTGGGTGAACTTCACTGGGGAAAGCTACCCAGAGTGAGGCTAGCCAGCTGTATCAGTTTGGCAGGAGTGGCTGCAATTGGCTGTCTGTGTAGCCACCAGCTCCCTCTCTCCTAGGAAACTTCCGATTTCTCGGACCGCAGTCAGGCCGGCAGCAGCTTCAGCCGCAAGGGTCCCAGCACCATTCAGAAGATTAAAGAAGCCCTGAACTTCATGCGCAACCAGCATTTTGAGGTGAGTAGGGATGGAAGAACCCAAGCTCCTTTTCAGGTGACAACAGCTGAGGGAGAGCCGCAGGCCTCCTGGGAGGACCTCGCACATGCTGAACGTGGCTCCTCTCTCGTGCCTTCCTCTCCCTCACCAGAGGGTTTAATCTGGATGGGAGCACAATCACCTAACCTTTTCCCATTGCTCTCTGATCTGTCCCAGGTCCCATTCATAGCCTTCTACAGGAAGGAGTACGTGGAACCGGAACTGAACATCAATGACCTGTGGCGCGTTTGGCAATGGGATGAGAAGGTGAGTGCACACTCGGCAGTAAGAATTGATTTGTGATGGTGCGTGCTGCAGCTTAACTGTACCCAGCATGCCCAGGAAAGGAGCCAAACCAAAGGTTTTTTTTAAAGCAGGAACACAGTTCCGGCTGGCTTGGTGCCAGGCGTGTGTGGCCTGATATGCAAATGAGTTCCTGGTGGGCTTTTCTACAAAAAAGCCCTGCGCAAAACAATGGCGCTGTCAGGGAGTGTGGCCTGATATGCAAATGAGTTCCTGCTGAGCTTTTTCTACCAAAAAAGCCCTGCCAAAGAGTATTATGAATTCTTTCAAAGGGCAGCTGGTAGCTCCCTTTTCAGAATAAGGAGAAGCCAACCTTCCTCTGTTATTCAAACAGTTGGCCTGGGACTTCCTGGAGATGGGCCATGGGGTGCTGTAACAGTTTGAATTATGCCCCTTTGGGGCATGACTGTGGAAGTATCCAACCCCTTACCCCGTTCTGGCCTATCTGTAGCATTCATTGCCTTTTTTTCAACTAGAAAGAACCCATTTGACTAAGAAAATACCCCATGTTCTTCCTGAGCTTTCCACTTGTAGCCTTTTGGGACCCCTCCAGTTCATTTGCTGTTCTCATGTTTTGCTATTAGAAAGGAGCAGGGCTTTTTTTGAGCAGGAACACAGTTCCATCTGGCTTGGCATCAGGGTATGGCCTAATATACAAATGAGTTCTTTCTAGGCTTTTTCTACAAAAAAGAATGCTGAAAAGGACCGCCGAGAAGAGAGATCAAAATAAACCTCTTTTGCTCTCCACTTCCTTGTTTTAGTGGACCCAGCTGAAGATCCGTAAGCAGAACCTGACCCGTCTCTTTGAGAAGATGCAGGCTTACCAGTACGAACAGATCTCCGCTGATCCGGACAAGCCTCTGGCCGATGGAATACGGGCCCTGGACACCACCGATATGGAAAGGTACAGCTCCCCACTTCTTCATAGCCCTTTTATGCCATCATAACCGTTGTCACAGGCAAAACCCAAAGGGAGGAAGCTCAGCAGCCAGGAGTAAGGATACTTGTATTAACCTGTGCCCAATTACCTGTATCTGTTCAAGCCTTTCCTATCTGCCCTAAGGAGAAATGTTCCTCTCAAACATGGCCGCTGGAAAAAAAAATTAAAAGCGGTCTGGTCCCTGGGTATCTTTTTCGAAATGTGTTGTGGCCGAATGACCTTTTATGGCATGGTTAAGAACAGCAGCAAGGAGGCTTGAGCATGTACATTTAGGTCCTTCGTAATTAGGGATTAGAGCTAACCCATTTCATAAAAGGTAATTGTTTTTGATGTCAGCTTCGTTCAACTAGAGATACAGGTTTAGAGCAGCAGAACAAGCATCGCTGCATCCAGTCCTCGACTCACATCTAGACATTGCGTCTAGCAAGGTCTAGTGAGATAGCAAGGACTTTATCAAATAACAAAATTCCATCTGGGTCAGAGGCAGAGCGAGAGAGAGAGAGAGAATCTATCAAAATCTATTTTCAAAATGGGAAACTCTAGTAGGGGCTCACCCGTCACGTCTCATCTGAACACCCTCTTCCCTGAACTGTACCTTGCTCCTGTCGGTATGCTTTTTCACTAGGTGCAGACAAGCTGAGCTTTTCAGGTGTGGCTGCATTGGGAAAACACAGCTTGAGCAGTCTGCAGAGCAGAATCCTTGGTGTCCTACCCCCATAAGCTGTGCAAATCCGCCCTTTTCAGATGATGTTTGCTGGCTGACTTTTGTATGTTACCCGTGGTATTTAGCCTTCTGCTGGACAGCTGAAAGCTCTTGATGGCTGTGAATTTGTTCAAATGATCAATTATTTTCCTCTTTGATATTTTATGTCTGACTATTTTTAACTGATTTTATTTTGACTGGTTTTTAAAGTTGCTTCGTAAACGGATAGGTGGGATATAGATTTTGAGTGAATGAAATGCCATAACGAGGCTGCTTTGTGTCCTGTAAGGCTGAAGGATGTGCAGTCCATGGACGAACTTAAAGATGTGTACAATCACTTCCTGCTGTACTACGGCCGAGACATCCCCAAGATGCAGAACGCAGCCAAAGCCAACCGCAAGAAGCACAAGCGCATCCGGGAGGATGGAGAAGAGGAGGAAGGTTTGCATTGAGCTCTTACAGACTTTAGGCAGCCAGGTTTCCTCTTCCTTTATACACCCTTGGAGACTGGGCAGAGTCATGGGCAGCGCAGCAGGCCTCAGCAAAGGGGCAAGTGATGGACTCTGCAAGTAAAGTTTTAGCTCCCAGGCCCTCATTTTTCACCTTGTTTCTCACTTTTCTCCCCCTGCCCTTTCATCCACATGAGAGATCTTATGCCTTGTTCACACATGCAAGAGAATGAGCCACCTGGGTGCAATGAAAGGCCTTGCCCATCCCTCAAGGCTGCCACATAATTTGGGAACCAAACTTTAGTGCTATGCCAGCAGTAAAACGTTAACCCTGAATTTGCTGGCGAACTCCCCAAAAAAGAAATCTGACCTCAAATGATCCCCATTTCATTTGATTCCGTGTTCTACTGTGGCTGGCTTCTCAGCTTTTCCCTGTTCCCACTGCAATGTGTGTTTCCAGCTATCATTTCCTGCTTTTCCAGGGGAAGGAGAAGATGCAGAAGATGAAGAGCAGAAGGGGCCTGAGCTCAAGCAGGCATCCCGCCGGGACATGTATACCATCTGCCAAACCGCTGGTCTAGGTAACGGCTTACATTCTCACCTGGTCTCCTGTAGACTTCTGAAATAAAAATGTAAGAGAAGCCATGTTGGATCAGGCCAATGGCCCATCCAGTCCAACACTCTGTGTCACAGTGGCCAAAAATGTTTTTATATATATATATATATATATATATATATACATATATACATATATATATATATATATATATATACCCACACACAAGCACACACACTGTGGCTAATAGCCACTGATGGACCCCTGCTCCATATTTTTATCTAACCCCCTCTTGAAGCTGGCTATGCTTGTAGCCGCCACCACCTCCTGTGGCAGTGAATTCCATGTGTTAATCACCCTTTGGGTGACAAAGTACTTCCTTTTATCCGTTTTAACCCAACTGCTCAGCAATTTCATCGAATGCCCACGAGTTCTTGTATTGTGAGAAGGGGAGAAAAGTACTTATTTCTCTTCTTTCTCCATCCCATACATAATCTTGTAAACCCCGCAATGTGTCGGCCCCATTTCTGGAGGATCTGGACCTGCACCCAGCAGCTTTTACTCTTTGTTTTGCTACTGCCACAGATGCAGTCTGGTGGAAAGGACTAACGACTCCCTCCTTCACTGTTGTCTGGGACATCAGCAAGTGGGGAAGGGAGATGTATTCTGTGCCTTTAAAAAAATGGACACGACCTCAACACAATTGAAAAGAATGGAAAATCTCAATTATACTCCAGATTTCTTAGAAAAATAGTTCCCCTTTATTTCAAATGCAAAAGCAGCGGATGCTGTAAGACCATCTACATTTTAGACGATGTGTACATACTAAAAGAACAACCAGTAGATTTATTATACATTTATTTAGAAATGGTATGGAAATATCAGCAAAAAACTGAATTCTAAGATCTCACTTTTCATCTCACTAGTAAGGCAAAAGTTGTTTGAAAAACAAGTGGTCGCTTTTTTTTCTTAAGAAGTCCCTGTTGTAGACCTGTAACAATTTCAAATTCAAAAGTGAACTTAGTGTGCACGATTCAAATTTAGTGTTTCAAAACTCTCAATCCTGCTATCTTGATTTTAAAATAGCGAGCAGGCCTGCATGATTTCTCTGACCTTGTATAGTTTATTCTGGAGCATTTACTGATGAAGATAATAATAATAATTTTACTGATAATAGTAATTGGCAACAAGTGGTAACTGACTCATGGTGATCTTGGGACCATGGGGGTTCAAGGCAGGAGATGAGCAGAGGTGGTTTGCTGCTGCCTTCCTCTGTATAGTGACCCAGTCTTCCTTGATTGAAGCGGCCTCGTGGCGCAGAATGGTAAAGCAGCAGTACTGTAGTCCTGTGGTCTGAACTCTCTGCTCACGACCTGAGTTCGATTCCAGCGCAAGCTGGATTCAGGTAGCTGGCCCAAGGTTGACTCAGCCTTCCATCCTTCTGAGGTCGGTAAAATGAGTACCCAGCTTGCTGGGGGGAAAGCGTAGATGACTGGGGAAGGCAATGGCAAACCACCCCGTAAAAAGTCTGCCGTGAAAATGTTGCGAAAGCAACCTCACCCCAGAGTCAGAAACGACTGGTGCTTGCACAGGGGACCTTTCCTTTGCCTTCCTTGATTGTCCCATATCCACATACTAGCTGTGAGCAACCCTGCTTAGCTTCCAAACTCTGACAAGTATGGGCTAGTCAGGACTTTCCCTTAATTTTAGTTCTGCTGTTCCCAAAGGACAGGCGGTAAGATCTGCAGGACACTGACACCCTGCCCTGGCCTGACCTGACCATTGGGGGTTTTTTTTTCATCCCCCTCTTTAGTTTCTGTGAATGTAAGCACGCACTACTCACATACTTTCAAGGGTATCTTGAGGGCTAAATTTTTTTTCAAAAAATAGATATTCTAAAGAGGCTACATCTTACAAGCCTGAAGCTGTCCTGAGCAGTCAATAACTGCTGAGTCTTGCCCCTGACCTGGATCACCCAGGCAAACCCGATCTCATCAGATCTCAGAAGCTAAGCAGAGTTAACCCTGGCAAGTACTTGGATGGGAGAGCTCCTTGGAATACCAGCAGTCTGGAGGGCAGGGGCAGGCTCTATTCAGCCACCTCTCTGAATAGCCTCCAGTAGGGGTGGGTCACCAGAGGCTGCCATTACTCCCAGGTGCAGGCACACACACCACACACACAAATACTCTCCAACCTGCTCTCCCCCCCCCCTCCAAATTCTTATAGCCCAGACAAGCCCGATCTCAGAAGCTAAGCAGGGTCAACCCTGGCAAGTGTTTGGATGGGAGAGGTCCTCAGAATACCAGCAGTCGAAGACAGGGGCAGGCTCGATTCAGCCACCTCCCTGAATATCCTCCAGGCCCCCAGTAGGGGTCAGTCACCAGAGGTCACCATGACTTCCAGGCGCGGACGCGCACATAATTTTTAAAAAAAAACCTGTTGAGTCTCTTACCTCTTTGGAGACGTGTGTTTGGTTGCTGTGGTTTTGTGCTGAGTCCTTTGGGGAGCTGATCTTAAGACGACCCAGCCTTGCAGGGAATGGATTGGCTGCCATCCGGCCCCTTAAGCATTCTTGCTGGGCTTGCTACCTCAGGGAGGTACTGACCAGACATAACGCAGGAACTCAGGGCTCCCAAGTGCATACTTCCTGTGCTTGTGTCCTCAGATGGCCTGGCTAAAAAGTTTGGTCTAACACCGGAGCAATTTGGTGAGAATCTGCGCGACAGTTACCAGCGCCACGAAACGGAGCAGTTCCCAGCAGAGCCGCTGGAGCTGGCTAAGGATTACGTGTGCAGGTAAAGAGGGCTTGGTGAGAAGGGGAGTCCTCGCAGGGGCCCCAGTCCATCTGGAAGGTGGCATCACACACGCTGTACTCACACGGCTTTACCTCCGCAGCCAGTTCCCCACTCCAGAGGCCGTACTGGAAGGCGCCTGCTACATGGTCGCTCTGCAGATCGCTCGTGAGCCTCTGGTTCGGCAGGTCCTGCGGCAGACCTTCCAGGAAAGGGCCAAGATCAACATCTCCCCTACCAAGAAGGGCAAGAAGGTAACAGGACCCAGGCAACTCTTGGCATGGGTTTAGGGCTTTGAGTTCGGTGACCGTGTCCATTTATTCGGTGTAATTGCATCCGGCCTGGGCATGAGAGGTGGGGGGAGCCAGGTGCGGATCCCACGTGGATCAGCCTAGTTCATCTTGCAAGGTCAAGAGGGGAAAGTTAAGGGAAAGGAGAACCCCCTGCCACCCTGAGCTGCTCGGAAGAAGGGCGGGGTAAGAAGAAGACGACTGTAGATTTACGGGGGGGTAAGAAGATGACGACCCCCTGCCACCCTTTTCTCTGTATCAGAGTCTTACAATTACTTTATCTTCCTCCCCCACAACAAACACCCTGTGAGGTGGGTGGGGCTGAGAGAGCTCTCCCAGAAGCTGCCCTTTCAAGGACGAGCTCTGAGAGAGCTATGGCTGACCCAAGGCCATTCCAGCATCTGCAAGTGGAGGAGTGGGGAATCAAATCTGGTTCTCTCAGATAAGAGCCCACGCACTCAACCGCTACACCAAACTACGCCGAATACTACACCAGAAACACAGTAGAAGCAGTTTCTGGTCAGAGCGAGGCTTCTAGGCAAGCTTGGGCTCCAGGAAGTGTTTATGGCTAAAATGGAAAAGAGGCGTACAAGGCAAGCCATTGGGGGGGGGGTGGTCCTCCACTGGTGGAGAGGCTGGGGAAGGGTATAAATGGAGTAAATGAGACTGGCAAAAAAAGGGCTTTAAACAGCCCTACAAATAGACAAATCCTACACTGGGTTCCAGAGTTTGCCTGCAGCTGGAGAAGAGCAGTTGGGAACATGTGACATCCTGGAGGGAGGCACAAGGGCTAGAATAGTGTGCGCTGGGGGCTGGAATATCTGGGCCGGTTATCTGGGCCCCATGTGCTCCTGCAGGTGAACGTGAGCCGCTCCGCCTCAAAGTCTGTTCCTTCCACCCCTCAATGACAGGACATAGACGAAGCCCATTACGCGTACTCCTTCAAGTACCTGAAGAACAAGCCTGTCAAGGAGCTACGGAATGACCAGTTCTTGAAGATGTGCCTGGCTGAAGAGGAGGGGCTCCTGACCATAGACCTCTGCATTGACATGAAAGGCGTCGAGGGGTGAGTCTCCTGCCGAAGGGTGGGCTGCTACAAATCCCTCATTCAGGGGATCGTACTGCACTAATGCATTTAGGCGAATTATTCCGATTCCAGTTGCAGAGGGCAGCCACATTGGTCTGCTAGAGAACAGCTGGATTCGGGTCCAGCAGCACCTTGGAGACCAACAAGATCAGGCGGGTGTAAACTCTCAGGAGTCGAAGCTCCGAGGAAGCGAGTATTGACTCTGGAAAGCTTACATCCCAGCCCTGACCTGGATAATCCCAGACAAGCCCTGTCTCATTAGATTTCATAAACTAAGCAGGGATGACCCTGGGATGGGAGACCTCCAGGGAATACCAGGATCAGGAGGCAGAGGCAGGCTATCTGGCCACTTCTCTGAACATCCTCCATGCCCCAGTAGAGGTTGCCGGAGGTCGCCATAACTTCCAGGCATAGGCACACACACACAAATGAAAGCTGATATCCCCAGAATCTTGTTTGACTTACAGTATGTCACAGAAGTGAGTGCGCCCCCTCACATTTTGTAAATATTTAAGTATGTCTTTTCATGTGACAACACTGAAGAAATGACACTTGGCTACAGCGTAAAGTAGTGAGTCTACAGCTTGCATCTACGGCTCCGAATTGTGGGTTTTATACCGTCATTACCTGCGACTCCTTGAGCGCTTTCATCAGCGCTGCCTTCACAACATCCTCAACATCCACTGGAGTGACTTTGTGACCAACACTGAAGTCCTCAAGCGGGCGGAGGTTACAAGCATCGAGGCAGTGCTGTTGAAGACGCAGCTGCGCTGGGCAGGGCATATTTCCAGGATGGAAAACCACCGCCTTCCCAAGATTGTCCTGTATGGCGAACTTTCCACCAGCCATCGAAATAGAGGGGCACCAAAGAAGAGGTACAAGGACTCCTTGAAGAAATCCCTTGGTACCTGTTACATCAACCATCACCAGTGGTCTGACCTAGCCTCAGATCGCAAAGCATGGAGGCACACCATCCACCAGGCTGTCTCTTCCTTTGAGAACGCACGCATAGCTGGTCTTGAGGACAAAAGGAGATTGAGGAAGAATCGCACTGCTACAGCACCAACCCCAAATCAGACTTTTCCCTGCAGCCACTGTGGCCGGACCTGCCTGTCCCGCATTGGTCTTGTCAGCCACCAGCAAGCCTGCAGCAGACGTGGACTACTGCACCTTTCTTAAATCTTCGTTTGCGAAGTCAAGCCGAGAGAGACAGCTTGTATAACAGCGTATACGTGCTGTTCCCTCAAAATTACGCATCACACAGCCATTAATGTCTAAACTGCTGGCAACAAAAGTGAGTACATCCCTAAGTGATAATGTCCAAATGGGGCCCAAAGTGTCCCTATTTTGTGTGGCCACCATTATTTTCCAGCACTGCCTTAACCTTCTTGGGTATAGAGTTCACCACTGCTTTACAGGTTGCCACTGGAGTCCTCTTTTATTCCTCCATGACGATGTCACATAGCTGGTGGATGTTAGAGACCTTGCGCACCTCCACCTTCCCTTTCAGGATGCCCCACAAATGCTCAATAGGGTTTAGTTCTGGAGACATGCTTGGCCAGTCCATCACAGTACATGTTGGCACTCATGGTTCCCTCGATGAACTGTAGCTCCCCAGTGCCATCAGCACTCATGCAGCCCCAGACCATGACATTCCCACCACCATGCTTGACTGCAGGCAAGGCACACTTGTCTTTGTTCTCCTCACCTGGTTTCCGCCACACATGCTTGACACCATCTGAACCAAATAAGTTTATCTTGGTCTCACGGACCACAGGACATGGTTCCAGAAATCCATGTCCTTTGCTTGTCTGCAGCAAACTGTTTGCGGGCTTTCTTGTGCATCATCTTTAGAAGAGGCTTCCTTCTGGGACGACAGCCCTGCAGACCAATTTGATGCAGAGTGAAGCATATGGTCTGAGCACTGAATAATAATACATTTATTCTTATATCCCGCCCTCCCCCACCGAAGCGGGCTCAGGGTGGCTCACATGACCCCCCACCCTTTCAACCTCTGTAGCAATGTCATGGTCTGGGGCTGCATGAGTGCTGCTGGCACTGGGGAGCTACAGTTCATTGAGGGAGCCATGAGTGCCAACATGTACTGTGACATACTGAAGCAGAGCATGATCCCCTCCCTTTGGAGACCGGGCCTCAGAGCAGTATTCCAACATGATAATGACCCCAAACACACCTCCAAAACGACCACTGCCTTGCTAAAGAAGCTGAGGATAAAGGTGATGGACTGGCCAAGCATGTTTCCAGACCTAAACCCTATTGAGCATTTGTGGGGCATCCTGAAAGGGAAGGTGGAGGTGCGCAAGGTCTCTGACATCCACCAGCTATGTGACATCGTCATGGAGGAATAGAAGAGGACTCCAGTGGCAACCTGTAAAGCGCTGGTGAACTCTATGCCCAAGAAGGTTAAGGCAGTGCTGGAAAATAATGGTGGCCACACAAAATAGGGACACTTTGGGCCCCATTTGGACATTATCACTTAGGGATGTACTCACTTTTGTTGCCAGCAGTTTAGACATTAATGGCTATGTGTTGCGTAATTTTGAGGGAACAGCACATTTACGCTGTTATACAAGCTGTAGACTCACTACTTTACACTGTAGCCAAGTGTCATTTCTTCAGTGTTGTCACATGAAAAGACATACTTAAATATTTACAAAATGTGAGGGGGTGTACTCACTTCTGTGACATACTGTATAACCCATGGGGTGGTTGATTTGTACAGGCTCCTGTTGGGAAGAATCCACTTTAAACAGCACATTTTAAGAACCGGTTGGATGTGGTGGTTAAGTGCGCAGAGTCTTATCTGGGAGAACCGGGTTTGATTCCTCACTTCTCCACTTGCAGCTGCTGGAATAGCCTTGAGTTAGCCATAGCTCTCGTAGGAGTTGTCCTTGAAAAGATAGCTTCTGGGAGAGTTCTCTCAGCTCCACCTACCTCACAGGGTGTCTGTTTTAGGGAGGGGAAGGTAAAGGAGATTGTGACCTCTCTGAGATTCAGAGTATAGGGTGGGATATAAATCTAATATCATCTTCATTTCTTTGGAATCCAGATGCTTAAAACTCTTAGCATTTTGAATTTCTGCACATTCCTTCCTTACCTCCCTCCCTCCCTCCTTCCTTCCTTGCAGCTCTCAAGCATCTGATGCTTATTCTATGTAGCCCTTACATTAAGCAAGGTTGGCCACCCCTGGTCTAACCTTCAACCTTCCCTTTCAGTTATGGCAGCGACCAGACCTATTTTGAAGAGATTAAGCAGTTCTACTACCGGGACGAGTTCAGCCACCAGGTGCAGGAATGGAACCGGCAGCGCACCTTAGCCATCGAGCGGGCGCTCAACCAGTTCCTCTATGTCCAGATGGCCAAAGAGCTGAAGAACAAGCTGCTGATGGAATCCAAGGAGTGTGTGATTAAGGTGAGTAATGTGTGATTAAGGTGGGCCTGCAGGAGAGGGAGATTAAATGCTGAGTGGCAGCTTCCACCAGGAGTCAGCCCAGGTGGCTTTCCAGAAAGAGACAAGGACCATACGCTTGCCAGGGGGCTCTTTTGCCCCACAATAATGTCTTTTCTCTGCCAACCATGCCCCTTCAGAGCTTTGAAAGCATGAATCTCAATATGCAGGATAAAGGCTTGCAAAGCTAATTGGTGGGTTTGATTTGCATAATGCTGAATACAGAAGTGAGTGCTGAGCAGGGCTTATTTTGTAGGGAAAAGTCCAGCCGGAACTCATTTGCATATCAGACCACACCCCCTGATGTCACCATTGTTTCACACGGGGCGTTTATGTGAGAAAAGGCCCAGCAGGAACTCATTCGTCTATTAGGCCACACGCCTTGATGCCAAGCCAGTCGGAACTGCATTCCTGTGTGTTCCTGCTCAAAAAAAGCCCTGAGCCTATTGTAAAATATGTTATGAAAAACTCGCTACATGGGGGTCTCTATGCTAGTCAAGCCACGGAAGGGGGCTGAACTGCACTAGAGACAGGAGACTGTCTCTATGCTGATCGTGCCTTTCTAAATGGGACTCGGGACTTAGAATCTAACAGGGAAAATGTTGACAAATGGGATGAAGTCCCTGTTGGGACTTAGATTTTGCATTATGCTCTCTGCTTTATTGTAGAACTATGCTTTATACTTGACTAAATTCTAACTGTAACTTTATTCTGAAATGTATTTTTGCTTATCTCCACTTTCATTTATTTTAAGCCTTCTGTACAGAGTGTAACTTAAGTGTAACTTATTCCGTCATATGTATTAACCTTCTGATCACTATGGGTTGTTTGGGTTACTGAGGGTACAAGGTGTACAGAAGTAATCCTGCAGCAGTGTTGAGCAATACTCAAAGGTATTTTCACATATGCCGAATAATGCACTTCCAATCCACTTTCAGTGAACTTTGCAACTACTGGGAGGGAGGCAGTGTGGTGACCGTTCATCCTTGTGTTCCCCTCCTCCGTCTGGGGGCTGTCTTGCTTTGCACAGGAGAGTCACGGTGCCTCTTGCCTCCCCCCCCTCCCCCCCCCCTTTTGGTCAGGCCTGCAGCCGGAAGCTGAACAACTGGTTGAAGGTGGCCCCGTACCGCCCCGACCAGCAGGTGGAGGAAGACGACGACTTCATGGAGGAGACCCAAAGCAAAGGCATCCGGGTGCTGGGCATCGCGTTCTCCTCAGCAAGGTACTTGGAGGCAGTGCTGGATTCAGAGTCCCTTCCTGGCTCTCTCCGTCCCAACAAAGCGGCGGCTCTTGTTTTTCAGAGACCATCCTGTGTTCTGCGCCCTGGTGAACGGAGAAGGCGAGGTCACAGACTTCCTGCGACTGCCACACTTCACCAAGCGAAGGAATGCCTGGAGGGAAGACGAGAGAGAGAAGAAAGTGAGTGGAGGGTCAGGGAAGGGGGGAGGTTCATGCCCAGATGGTTTGGGGGGGGCGGGGCGGGAGGAGGAAGACATCCTTGAGGTTGGATCCAGTGATTTGTCTTTGGAAGGCACTGATGGCTGCAGATCTTTCCTGATGTCTCCATATGGGTCCCCTGAGAAAGGTGATTACCAGAATTCTGAGACCTTTGTGGAGTAATACTGACTCAAGTTGTGGGGCTGTAGTGAGAAGGGCGGAGGGTGGGGTGGAAAATGCTGTTCTGTGCTGATCGAAGAGGTAGCAGGAGGGGTTTTATCCCTTTCTCTGTTCTCCATGACTTGTGTAGCTGTCACTTTACATGGGTCCCATGACCCTGGGAAATCAGCTTTCCAGGGGTCAGGAAGGACTGCTGTGGGAAGGGAAAGATGGAGAAGATTCATGATCAAACCTTGCAGCTTCTCAAGTCAATTGTGCAGGTTTGCAGACTCTGGTGAGGAAGCTACCTGCTCGGTTTTCTTTGTGCCTCCGCTGCGGAAACTGGGCTGATTTCCGTCCTGGTTTTGTCAGGAGCCTGGACTTCCTGCTGCATGCAGACCTGGCTTGAGGAGCCCATCAGCTGAGACAGCATAGAGCTCTCTGTTTCTGCTGCCCCAGCTGATCCTTTCCTTGGTGTAGATAACCCAACTAAAAGCCAAAAAATAAAAATCAGCTTTTATTTGGGCTCACCTATATCAGTAGTTGAATCGGATCCCTTGGCTTCCTCCTTAGCTCTTCAGAGCCATCCTTTTCGAGGGGGGTTTCCTGTTCCTCCCAACATGGCTTCTCTTCAGCTCCTTTTCCCCTGCCTCGCATCTTCTGATATTATTTCAGCTCTGCTATCTTGCTGCTCCCTCAAAAACGCCCATTAATAGTTGTGGCCACCAGCCTGGAGGTGTCGACAGTGAAGGGAAAGCAGATCAAGCAGATGCATCGCAGGCCCTAACCGCAGCAGAAGCGCTCTATGATGCCAAGTGCCATCTCAGCCCACCACATCATTTCCAGCCAAAGGCAATATTTCATTGGAGACTGAGGCCAGAGAAGCCACTAAAGATGCCCCTCGTTCCCCCTAATCACAGCAGCTTTGCCTCAGCTGCTTATTAGAGATGTTCCTGGTCCCTCTGGTGAACCTCCTGGTTTTTGGGGGGCCACTGTGTAACGGAGTGTTGGACTGAATGGGCCACTGGCCTGATCCAACATGGCTTCTCTTACAACAGGGGTGGCCAACGATAGCTCTCCAGATGTTTTTTTTTTGCCTGCAACTCCCATCAGCCCCAGCCAGCATGGCCAATGGCTGGGGTTGATGGGAGTTATAGGCAAAAAAACATCTGGAGAGCTACCGTTGGCCACCCCTGGCTTACAATCTTATGTCTGGGGCAGTGATGCTCTGTATTCTTGATGTTTAGGTGGGGGGGGGGCAACAGTGGGAGGATTTCTAGTGTTCTGGCCCCCCGGTGGACCTCCTGATGGCACCTGGGTTTTTTGGCCACTGTGTGACAGAATGTTGGACTGGATGGGCCTCTGGCTTGATCCAACATGGCTTCTCTTATGTTCCAATAGGCAGCAGCCATTTTAGACACACAGCTCGTAACACCCTAACAGGGAGATTACTGTGACTCACAATAAGTCTCCCCCCCCCCCATTAAAAACAAGAGGCGCTTTGCATCCAGAGTTATCCCAGAGGCTAATATTTAAAATGACTAAAAGCTTTTCTTAAGGGCCTCATAGGAGTGGGAAAGAATTCAGAACTTAAGCTTAGTTGGTAGTGCAATCGATCTCCAATTCCGCCTCTGCCCACAGAGAGTCAAAAGTTTCCGACTCTCAAAGAGGGGCCAAAAACCTTCCTTGGAGCGCTTTGATGGAGACTGGCAAGTCCGTGTGCTAGCCCTGGATGGGAGCGCTAGCCCTGAAGAGGGAGAGACTTTGCTATCCCATGCCAGCAAATTGCACATCCAGCCTTCCAAGTTGAAGCAGAGCCCTAAAGGAGCGAGGGGAGCCAAGAAAGACCCTGGCACAGAATGAATCTGTGGGTTGTGATAATTCTGGCAAAGAAACGCTCAGGGGAGGGAGTCGTTTTTTCTCATGTGGCGCCTTCCATTTTACATCGTTCAGAGTTGAGGGTTTCTCTCCCATTTTAATGAATGTGATTTCTCTGCTGCAGGTCTCAGTGTTTTCCATGGGCTTTTCAGGCTCTGCAGAACCTAAAAGTTCAAGTTTTTCCCCTTACTTTAACTGTCCGTACTGTTCAAAAACCCAGTTACAGCAGAGTGGGCCGTTCCAGACTCTGTCAAGGGCTTTGCGCAGACAGCGGAAGCATTTTATGGTTTCGTGAATCCAGCAGTGGGTTCCTTTAGTGTTTGCAGCAGTAGAAACCCTGCTGTGAAGAAGAGCAGTGCCTAAACCCCCCGGGGATTTCCACTTAAAGAACCAGATCGCCAGGGCAAATGATCTGCCATTAAGAACATCACAGGAGCCTCCATCTCTGGCCATCAGGGCTGCAGCAGCAGGTCTATGGTATTTCCTGGTCTGTGGCGTTAGGGGGTTAAATTTCAAAAATGGCATCTCTTGCAACCAGTGTTCCCTCTAAGCTGAGCTAGTGTGAGCTGGCTCACAGATTTTTAGCCTCCAGCTCACACATTTTTGTCTTAGCTCAGGAAGAATGGCCCCAGAGCACGATAATTGATGCAGCAGCTCACAACTTGAATGCCAGGAGCTCACCAAGTAGAATTTTTGCTCACAGGACTCTGCAGCTTAGAGGGAACAGTGCTTGCAACTGGATCATTTCTTGCCATTCTGCAACGCAGGGCGAAGGGCAGGGCCTCAGACCTTTTGTAGCATGCGGCTGAAGAGCGGGAGTGTGCATCAAGACTTCCACCTTGCCTCAAAAAATCTAATCAGTGGTCTCCACGACAAGGCTATTTCTCCTGCTTTGTGCTCATCCAACAGTTAGGAAGGGCTTACTCCAGCAGCAGGGAATAGAGCCAAGCTCCATTAGAATTTTAACCCCTGCCTGAGTGGGGAAATGAGATACATATCCCACGTAAAGGACACCTTCTCCTGCATCCAGTATTCCTTTCTCTGTCGACCCTGCTCCCCGCACCCCTGCCCTGGCTTAGTTTAAGGCAGGGGTGACCAAACTGTGACTCGGGAGCCACATTTTGCTCTTTCACACATACTGTGTAGCTCTTGAAGCCCTTACTGCCCCATCAGCCAGCTTGGAGAAGACATTTGTCTCTTTAAATCACTTCTCCAAGCCAGCTGGCAGCTTGGAGAATGCATTTAAAGTTAAAGTTGCTTTCTTTATAAGAGAAGCCATGTTGGATCAGGCCAGTGGCCCATCCAGTCCAACACTGTGTCACACAGTGGCCAAAAAACCCAAGTACCATCAGGAAGTCCACCAGTGGGGCGAGGACGTTAGAAGCCCTCCCATTGTGCCCCCTCCAAGCACCAAGAATACAGAGTATCACTGCCCCAGACAGAGAGTTCCAGTTTTCCACCTCTTCTCCCTCCCCCCATCTGTTTGCTTTCCTTCTAGTCTTGTGGCTCTCAAACATCCGACATTCATGTCTTGAGGCTCTTGAGATATCTGACATTTATTCTACGTGGCTCTTATGTTATGCTAGTTTGGCTACCCCTACCCCTGGTTTTAGGTCACTGTTGTTCCTTTCATCAGCTTCCCTGTCTAAAAAGTAGGCATTCAGGTTCAAGTAAAACTATCCAGTCAGGTGCTCGAATAGGTTCTGCAGCTTCCTATTCTCAGGGCAGTGATGGGACTGTTGAGAGACAGCTCATGAACGCATAAGCTGCCTGACACTGAATCAGACCTTCGATCTATCAAAAGGCGTTATTGCCTACTCAGACTGGCAACCACTGTCCAGGGTCTCAGACAGAGATCTTTCCTATCACCTGTCACCTGATCCTTTTAACTGGAGGTGTCAGGAATTGAACCTGGGACCTTCAGCTCTATCACTGAACCACAGCCCTTGACCAGCCAATTAAATCCTCATCCAGAGCCTTCTGGCTGTCCTTTTGCCAGAGGCACCTGCCTTGGTGTTTCCTGCCCAAACATCAATGGTTGCTCAGCCACCAAAAGGCACCTCTCACCCAACCAGAGGTGCTAAAGGGAGCCGACCTAGAGGGTGTCTATCACACAGGCCTCCTTCCTCTTTGGTTACAGACTTGTTTATTGAGAAGGGCCTCTTTCCTGTCTTCTTCCTCCTTTAAGTCTTTAGTCTTTGCAAATCATGTCCTCATTGGTGAGGAGGTGGGAGAGGACAGCCTGTTTCAGGAAGGGGACCGTCCATCCAAGGAGGAACTTTGGCAGGAAGACCCAGGGGCTCAGCTAGGCATTCTTTCTGTAAAAGGAGCACTTCCTCTGTCCTAGGCCCAGGATATTGAATCGCTGAAGAAGTTCCTGCTTAGCAAGAAACCCCATGTTGTGACGATTGCCGGGGAGAACAGGTGAGAAATGTCGGCCTTGGGTCACCGTTTTCCATCTTGGCCCCAGCTAATGCCGTTTCTGAAGGGTGTTTTTCGCTCCAAAGTGCGCTTTGCATGTCGTGTCTGGCGGACACATGTTCTCAGTGTGAAATGGAGGGTCAAGCTACCTATACCTCCAGCTATAAAATGTACATCACTTATTAAAACACATACACAAATATGAATTTAAAGCAGTGTCTGAACGCCAGACTTGCATAAAATTGCCAGCCATATACAATTTCACAGATTTGATGGGCGTCTAATGGCTACACCAACCATACGCATTTCGGCCCCTAAGAGCCTTCCTCAGTGGTCAGTGAAGACATACAAAGGCCTGCGTCCAGGAATGGAATGGTAAAAAACCAGGTGCTGCTTCTAGAGTTATCAAATGAAAAGAGGGGGGGGGGGGTATTATAGACATTAATTTTTCAAATTTTTAACTTTAAAATTATTGTGAACTGTTGTTGCCTTGTATGATGTGTGGTTACTTGAGTACCTGGGTTTTTTACCATTCCATTCCTGGAAGTCCGAGGTAACCCCTTGATGCCACCTGCAGTTGTCTCCCTTCCAGGGTTACAGGTGGGATTGGGCTGCACATTGTCAGCCTTCTGCTCAGTAGATGGGAGTTGCCATCGGTAAAGCCCCGTGGCGCAGAGTGGTAAAGCTGCAGCGCTGCGGTCCGAGCAGATTTATAGTCTGCCCTTCCCCACAGTGGGCTCAGGACGGATCACAGACACAATAAAACAGTAACAATCCAACAATAAAACCATCAGTAGAAAATCAAAATATGAGGCATGGATGGCACAAAGCATTTTCTAAATTTAAGATCTAAATACCCCGAGTGTCATAGATGTCATAGCTGTAGGCCTGATATCTAGCCATCCAAATAGTTGGTCAGAGCAGGGAGATCTGTTAGATGATGTCAACAGTAAGGTGAGGACGCGCACTTGCCTCAGCCAAAAGCCCGGCGGAATAGCCCTATGGGGCCTACCGGAATGGTAGTAAATCCGGGAGGGCCCGAATCTCCACAGGGAACTGATTCCACCAGGTCGGGGCCAGGGCCAAGACAAGCCGGATGTCCTTTGAGCCAGAGATGGTCAGAAGATGTTGATTTGCTGATTGTAGCAATAGTATGTTTCAAGAAATGATGTACATTTTATAACTGGAGGTATAGGAAGAAGAAGAAGATATTGGATTTATATCCCGCCCTCCACTCCGAAGAGTTTCAGAGCGGCTCACAATCTCCTTTTACCTTCCTCCCCCACAACAGACACCCTATGAGGTGGGTGGGGCTGGAGAGGGCTCTCACTGCAGCTGCCCTTTCAAGGACAACTCCTACAAGAGCCATGGCTGACCCAAAGTCATTCCAGCAGCTGCAAGTGGAGGAGTGGGGAATCAAACCCGGTTCTCCCAGATAAGAGCCCGCACACTTAACCACTACACCAAACTGGCTCTCCAGCTTGACCCTCCGTTCCAGAGTGTAAATTAGGGTTGAGTCTTCCCCCGCCCCCTTTCCTTGTTGAATCCCTTTTCTCACCCGTGCCCTGTTCTTCGCCCCCCACCCCCTGTCCGCTGCCATTTCCAGGGATGCCCAGATGATGATGGAGGACGTGAAGCGCATAGTCCATGAACTGGAGCAAGGGCAGCAGCTTTCCTCCATCGGGGTGGAGCTGGTGGACAACGAACTGGCTACTCTCTACATGAACAGCAAAAAGTCCGAGGTAACCCCTTGATGCCACCTGCGGTTGTCGCCCTTCCTCCCTTCCAGGGTTACAGGTGGGATTGGGCTGCACATTGTCAGCCTTCTGCTCAGTCGATGGGAGCTGCCATGGGTAAAGCCCCGTGGCGCAGAGTGGTAAAGCTGCCGCACTGCAGTCCGAGCTCTGCTCACGACCCGAGTTCGATCCCGGCGGAAGCTGGGTTCAGGTAGCCGGCTCAAGCTTGACTCAGCCCTCCATCCTTCCGAGGTCGGTCAAATGAGTCGCCAACTTGCTGGGGGGGAAGTGTAGATGACTGGGGAAGGCAATGGCAAGCCACCCCGTAAAAAAGTCTGCCATGAAAACGTCGTAAAAGAGACGTCAAAGCAACTGGTGCTTGCACAGGGGACTGCCTTTACCTTTACATGCTGTGGCTTCTTGGTTTGTGTTTATGAAGCCAGCCTGGGCCCATCATTCGTCCTTTTGAGTGTTCTCTAGTCTACCAAGAGCAGCTTCTTGCAGGCGGAGGGTGCTGGTAGAAGCAACGGGAAGAGTTCGGCGGCTGCTGTGTAAATTCCTCTCCCAGTTCGCTCAGAAAGAACGAACGAAGGCTGGGCATCTGCCAGAAGGAAAATGGAAGGCATCCGTGCCAAGGAAGGGAGCTTCTGCACTGACTCTGCTTTTGGCCTACAGAACGAATTCCGGGACTACCCCCCCATCCTGCGCCAAGCCGTCTCCCTCGCTCGACGCATACAGGACCCACTGATCGAGTTTGCCCAGGTTTGCAGCTCAGATGAGGACATCCTGTGCCTCAAGCTCCACCCCTTGCAGGTAATCTCACCCCGCAGATCTTCTTATCCTGTGCCTCTTCCATATTTGATATTGGGTAGTTCCTATAGGATGTGGAAGATGGTTTCTCTGAGTTTTGGATTATTCGGATGCTGAGGCTTGGTGGGGAGGAAGAAGGAACTGGGTTATTTCAAAATATAGCCTAGGCCAGGGGTGGCCAAGCTTGCTTAACGTAAGAGCTGGACAGAATAAACGTCAGATGTTTGAGAGCCGCAAGACACAAATGTCAGATGTTTGAGAGCCACAAGGCAGGAACATCAGGTGTTTGAAAGAAGGAAGGAAGGGAAGTAGATGGGGGAGGGAGAAAAGAAAGCAACTTTAACTTGAAATGCATTCTCTTGAAACCACTGGCTGGCTTGGCTTGGAGAAGTGATTGAAAGAGACAAATGCCTTCTCCCAGCTGGCTGACAGGACAGTGGGAACTTTGAGAGCCACACGATATGTGTGAAAGAGCCACATCTGGCTCCCGAGACACAGTTTGGCGACCCCTGGCCTAGGCTCTGTGACCAAGCCACCTGGCTGTGAAGCTCAACACCTGTTCTTGCTGGGAAGCTCTCCTAACAATCCTGCCCGAGTTCCTTGGTGGCCAGAAAGGCTGTGGATATAAGTGCAGTTTTGACAGGGCAGGCAACAGCGTATCCCTGGCTCCTGTAGGCCATCTCCTAGCTCAGAGTTCTTTCTAGCTCGGAGCTGCCCCTTTCCACTGGCATGCAGCCTCTTGCATTCATGGGGGATGCGTATGTGTGATATCACTGAACAGTTTTCTGAAGAAACTTTGGCCCGGTGTGGGGCCGGTTGGAAGTGGCTTCTTGTAAGAAAATAAAAGAAGCTGTATTGATTCAGGCCATTGACCCATCCAGTCCAACACTCTTGTCACACAGTAGCCAATGCCCAGGTATCATTCAGAAAGTTCACCAGTAGGATCAGAACTCCAGAAGCCCTCCCACTGTTGCCTCTCAATGCACCAAGAATACAGAACATCATTGCCCCAGAAAAAGTGTTCCAGCTATACCTTGTAGCTAGTAGCCACTGATGGACCTCTGCTCCATATGTTTACTCCTGAGCAGTGCAGTCTACCTTGCTCAGCTTAGTATGTGAAAGCTTTCCTGTACTTTTCCAGGAACACGTTGTGAAAGAGGACCTGCTGAACGCCTTGTACTGCGAGTTTATCAACCGCGTGAACGAAGTGGGAGTGGATGTCAACCGTGCCATTGCCCATCCGCACAGCCAGGCCCTCCTGCAGTACGTCTGTGGCCTGGGACCACGCAAGGGCACTCACCTGCTGAAGGTAAACCTCTTCCAGGTGTCACCGTACTTGACCAGAGACCAAGGGAGCTGCTCCTAGAGGCTGCCTCTGGAAGGTTCAGGGGGCACCTCGCAAACAACTTGTGAGCTTAAGAAGAAGATGATGATATTGGATTTATATCCCGTCCTATTCTCTGAATCTCAGAGCGGCTCACAATATCCTTTACTTCTCCCCCCACCCCCCCAACAGGCACCCTGTGAGGTGGGTGAGGCTGAGAGGGCTCTCACAGCAGCTGCCCTTTCAAGGACAGCTCTGAGAGAGCGATGGCTGACCCAAGGCCATTCCAGCAGCTGCAAGTGGAGGAGTGGGGAATCAAACTCAGTTCTCCCAGATAAGAGTCCGTGTACTTAACCACTACACCAAACTGGCTCTCAAGAGCATGTGATGGGCCCAAAGCTATCCATAGAGCATCAGATGTTTAAACTCGAGTGCCATATATTGCCAGCTGTTTTGCAAAACTGGCCACTTGGAGTGGCCTACTGTAACTCCTGTATCTATCCTGATGTTATCCTGCTTTTGTTTGTGTGGGAAATAGTCATGATTTTTGGGAAAGGAAACCTCTTTGGCCCATTTATCCCAAGCCATTTACATGTGTCTGCAGCCACCTTCCTTAATTCCAGCTCTGCCCCCCCAACACCAAATATCTTTGAAAGTACAAATAAAGATTCTTTCCCCAATAGGAATTACTGTCTTCTGCTAGCAGAATCAAGTTACTGGCATCATCTGGTCAGCGCGCCTTCTTTCTGCAGTGGCTGGAAAAGTTCTGTGTCCTCTGACTTCTCTCTCTTTCTCTCTCCCCCGTGTGCAGATCCTGAAGCAGAACAATACGCGGCTGGAGAACCGTACCCAGCTCGTCACCATGTGCCACATGGGACCAAAGGTCTTCATTAACTGTGCTGGGTTCATCAAGATAGACACAGCATCGCTGGGCGACAGGTTGGTGCCAGGCTGTAGCGAAAGGTTTACCGTATTTTTCGCTCCATAAGACGCACCTGAGCATAAGATGCACCTAGTTTTTAGAGCCGTTTGAGTGAATTTAGAGGCATTTGTGTGAATTTTTTGCAGTATTCGCTCCTTAAGACGCACACACTTTTCCCTCCACTTTTTTTGGGGGGGGGGGGGGAGTGAGTCTTATGGTGCAAAAAATACATTGGAAGTGGTCAAACTTAATTCCTCCGTTAGGGGAAGAGCCAGCGCCAGAATGTACAGAACTCTCCGCTGATAATACGCCATTTGCAAAGAAACAAACCAGTCATGTCAGGAAGCAGTTCTGGCAGCTTGGCAGTCCCTACTCATGAACACACATGAAGCTATATATATTATAATGAATGAGACCAATGGTCCGTCAAGGGCTGTATTGTCTACTCAGAATGGCAGTAGCTTTCCAGCCAGTCTTTCATATCATATATTATCTGATCCTTCACAAGAGCCCTGCTGGATCAGACCAAAGGAGGTTCTTAGCCAGCTTCCTGTTTCCTTTGGTGGCCTACCATGTGCCCCCCTAAAGGATGGTAAGCAGGAGCACAGACGATAAAGCCCCTATTATCCAACAACAAGTGTTCAGAGGCAGTGCATCTCTGAATGCGGATATTCCATTTAGCCATCATGGCTAACATCCATTGGACCCAGGGGTGGAATTCTAGCAAGAGCTCCTTTGCATATTAGGCCACACACCCCTGATGTAGCCAATCCTCCAAGAGCTTACAGGGCTTTTTTGTAAGCTCTTGAAGGGCTGGCTACATCAGCGTTGTGTGGCCTAATATACAAAGGAGCTCCTGCTGGAATTCCACCTCTAATTAGACCTATCCTCCATTAATTTTCCTAATTTCCTTTTTAAAGCCGTCTAAGCTAGTGGCTATCTTGTAGAAGTGAATTCCATGAACTAATTAGGACAGGTCATTCTACCTTTTGTTCTCAGTGATCACCTATCAGCTTTGTTAGTCCCCCAAGTACTCATACTTTGGCTGCAGGAGAAAAAGTTCTCTCTCCCCATTTCCATCTTGTTCAGAATTTTATAAATCTGTCATGTCCCCTCTTCGTTGTCGTTTCTAGATTGAAAAGCTCCAAATTCAATAGCCTTTTTTCATAAGGGAAGTATTCCAAGTGGCCACATTATTTTCAGGATTTCCTAGTAATCCTAGTATAGAACGTGCCTTTTTTTTTCACCGGAGTGAGTTGGCATTTTCATGGAGCTGTCCTCTGTAACCCAAAGATCTCGCAGCGCAGACCTCAACACTGCGTTTGCAAAATTAGGATTTTTGTTTCTCCCAGCATGTATCACTTTGTGCTTAACATTCAACTACACTACTTCAGTTTGGTGTAGTGGTTAAGTGTGCGGACTCTTATCTGGGAGAACTGGTTTTGATTCCCCACTCCTCCACTTGCAGCTGCTGGAATGGCCTTGGGTCAGCCATAGCTCGGACAGAGGTTGTCCTTGAAAGGGCAGCTGCTGTGAGAGTCCTCTCAGCCCCACCCACCTCACAGGGTATCTGTTGTCGGGGAGGAAGATAAAGGAGATTGTGAGCCACTCTGAGATTCCGAGTGGAGGGCGGGATATGAATCCAATATCATCTTCATTGCCCACCCATCTAGTTTGGGGAGGTACTCTTGGAGCTTCTTACAAACTGCGTAGATTTTCAACACTTGGAATAATCGGTAGCTTTCACAAATACAACCTCTTTGCTGCTCACATTCAGTTTAAAATCACTTTTGAACAAATTTAATACCATAGGCCCTAACACAGATCCCTGGGCCTCTTCACAGTTTACTTCCTTCTGTTGTGGGAGTCGTTTACTAATCCGTAAGAGGACCCCTGGTTTATCTTATCCCATAACTGTTAGGTTTGTTCGTGAGCCTTTCCTGAGGGTCAGAACTTTGGTAAAAGAATAGCAATTCAAGTACTCTAGCGATAGTGCTTTTTGTACTGATTTTTCAAGTCTAGCCATTCCTCCTTACCCTTAGCACGGATTCCTACATTGAAGTCCTGGACGGGTCCAGGGTCCATCCGGAAACCTATGAATGGGCCAGGAAAATGGCTGTTGATGCCTTGGAGTACGACGAGTCGGCAGAAGATGCCAACCCTGCTGGTGCCCTGGAGGAGATTCTGGAAAACCCAGAGCGCCTGAAAGACTTGGATCTTGATGCCTTCGCTGAAGAGCTGGAAAGACAGGTAACTACCCTTGAATCATTTTAACTCTTGCCTCTGCCAGGTTGCCTGCAGGTTTATTTCACTGTGGCTCTCTCACAGGGTTACGGAGACAAACACATCACCTTGTACGACATCCGGGCTGAACTGAGCTGCCGCTACAAGGACCTGAGGAGCCAGTACCGCTCCCCTAACTCCGAGGAGGTCTTCAACATGTTGACAAAGGAGACGCCTGACACGTTCTACATAGGTAGGCCTTCCTGTATCGGCAAGAGGAGACGTGGCAGGAGGATGCTTGCTCTTTGCACGCTTAGTGCCTGAACTCTTCCATTCCACCATACTGCTGTGAGAGCCAGTTTGGTGTAGTGGTTAAGTGTGCGGACTCTTATCTGGGAGAACCGGGTTTGAATCCTCACTCCTCCACTTGCATCTGCTAGCATGGCCTTGGGTCAGCCATAGCTCTGGCAGAGGTTGTCCTTGAAAGGGCAGCTTCTGGGAGAGCTCTCTCTCCCCCACCTACCTCACAGGGTGTCTGTTGTGGGGGAGGAAGGTAAAGGAGATTGTGACCGCTCTGAGACTCTGAGGAGTGAAGGGCAGGATATAAATCCAACATAATCATCTTCTACAGAACTCCCATGTCACCCGTGTGGCTCAGCACAGATGCATTAGCCACATGGCCTGCTCAAAGAGCTGTGTTTAAGGCTCTTCCCATGCCATTCTTATTTCTGACCCTTCTCTGCCTCCAGGGAAGCTGATCATCTGCAACGTGACAGGAATAGCCCACCGGCGGCCCCAGGGGGAGAGCTACGACCAAGCCATCAGGAATGACGAGACGGGCCTGTGGCAGTGCCCCTTCTGTCAGCAGGACAACTTCCCCGAACTCAGCGAGGTAATGGGGCGAGCACCGCAAAGTGAGCCAGAGCCTACTTCTGAGTAGGTTGTGGTGTGCCGTGCATGCGTACCAGGACTTCCTGTTAAGCGAGAGGCCCATGCATATACCATCCTTTCCCAGTCCCCTACGTGCAAACTTGGAAACGATATTTGGGGGCGATCAACAGACCGGGAGTTGCATCATGGCCACGCAGAATCATTATACGTATTGAGATGTATCTTTAGCCAAAATGAAAAGAAGCAGGGGAGGAGAGGAGAGGAGAGGGAGCCAGTTCTCTCAGCTTGCTCCAAGTCACATTTCCTGTAAAATGCGTGTTCGTTCTTGTTGCCATGGAATGAGATGCACTCTACCTAGAAAAGTCATTAATGCCTCACTTGAAGCTCAGAGTCTCTTTCAGAAACGGAGAGTGTCTGTGCCCAGACTGCACAGAGATACGGGGGGGAATTTGTAATCCATTATCTTCTCTGTGCAAGTAATCCCATTGATCGTGTTGATTTGCCTACAAGTGACAAGTTCATGCACCACACTTAATTTTGTGATATTTTCATGCACAAGATAGTTTGGGCTGCCACATTTCTGGGGTGGGGGAGGGGGAAATTGCCACTTCCTTTCCAGTCAGCAAGCGGACAAGCCTCTGCTGTGTTCAAAATGCATATGTGCATAGCAGATCTAATGAATATTTGAATGTATGGATGCGTAGCACGCTTTAGATTTAAATAACATGAGTCAGCTTTTGTTATAAAAGAAAATTATACTGAAAAAATTCCCAGCATTTATCAGAAAGATTAATGCTTGCCATTATCCATAAAGATTTGCTTATTGAACGCAATATAAATAATGCCTGTCACACTTTCAGCCAATACGTAAATGTGGCTCTCCATTGACAACTTTAAGAACATAAGAGAAGCCATGTTGGATCAGGCCAGTGGCCCATCCAGTCCAACAGTGTGTGTCACACAGTGGCCAAAAAACCCAGGTGTCATCAGGAGGACCAGTGGGGCCAGGACACTAGAAGCCCTCCTACTGTTGCCCCCCATCCAAGCACCAAGAATACAGAGCATCACTTACCCCAGACATAAATATAAGAGAAGCCATCTTGCATTAGGCCAGTGGCCTGTACAGTCCAACACTCTGTGTCACACAGTGGCCAATATATGTGTGTGTGTATACACAGACACACACACACACACACATAGCCACTGATGGACCTCTGCTCCATATTTTTATCCAGTACCCTCTTAAAGCTGGCTATGCTTGTGGCCGGCACCACTTCCTGTGGCAGTGAATTCCACACTTGCCTCGATTCCAGTCCTGTAATTTTTCTTGCACCTCGATGTCAATAGTAGTAAGCACCCTAGACTGATCTTTCAACTCGGTTTACTGATTTCATTTAATATCCCACCCGTATGGAGAAAATATAGTTTAGGGTTACATATTTGAAAATAAGTAACATCCAGCAAAATCGTTATTCCTCGTATTCCACATGAATGCAGGAAGCTGCCTTATAATGACTCAAACCCTTGGTCCATCAAAGTCGATATTGTCTACTCAACTGGCAGCAGCTCACCAGGGTCTCAGGCTGAGGTCTTTCACATCACCTCCTACCTCAGCCTTTCTTTCTTTTTTAATTTTTATATTTCATTGATGCAGTAAACGTCAAAGAAAGACAAACAGACAAGACAAAGACATTACAAAATAAACTGGAGTACAAGGACTTAACTAGATCATTTACAATACGTTCCATCCTTACTCATATTCTATATTTCAACTTTTTATAGTCCCAGTTCTTTTTATTTCCACCCCTTCCCTATTACCTACTGTACCAGTGTCACATACTCTTTATTTTCCCTGTAGTTTCTATTTAATTTCCATATAATTTATTAACATTAACATGTTAACATCAATTCCATTGTTGCTCACCATTCTTTTAGTCACTCTCCTATACATCTATACCAGGGGCGGCCAACGGTAGCTCTCCAGATGGTTTTTGCCTACAACTCCCATCATCCCCAGCCATTGGCCATGCTGGCTAGGGCTGATGGGAGTTGTAGGCAAAAAAACATCTGCAGAGCTACCGTTGGCCACCCCTGATCTATGCAACTCGCATTCAGGTTCTCATACCATTTTCAGCCATTCGTATAATGGTTGCCTTTTTTTTTTTTTTTTTGCATTCCTGTATATTTCCTTCCTTCATTTTCTCTGGTTTCTCTTCAGATCGCAAAATCTTTCACCTTTTACTACCTCAGCCTTTCAACTGGAGATGCCTGGGATAGAACCTGGGAGCTCTTGCATGCAAAGCAGATGCTCTGCCATTGAGCCACCTAACTACTTGTACACCTTGGATGCCCTCCTCTCTCTTAACCTAAGTACCAAAACTGCTATAAGCAGACAGAACAAAACAAGAAACATTGGGTATCCTTCCCATATGACTTCGGAGAGACTAATTTTGGTGGAAAGCTGTCCTTTGACACTAGCAATAGAACACCAAGATAAAAACAACAGACAAGATAAAAACACTTTTGTCTCCTAAAATTGTTCAGGGGCTTTGGGGCAGGATTTGTGTGTTCTATCCATGTCCCCAGGGATCTCTGAAGCTGTGCCTGAATAATTGCTGGCATAATGTTACGCTAACATGATTCCTCTTATAGACACTTGGTTTTATTTGAGGCGTGATTGTTTCTTTATGCCTTGCATTCCTCTTCTTTTCAGGTCTGGAATCACTTTGACAGCGGCTCCTGCCCTGGCCAGGCCATCGGGGTGAAGACCCGGCTAGACAATGGAGTAACCGGCTTCATCCCGACCAAGTTCCTCAGCGACAAGGTGGTCAAGCGGCCTGAGGAAAGGGTCAAGGTAAGTCAGTTTGGGGACAAGCTCTGCTTCATATCCAGCTCCCCAGGGCTTTTTTTTTGTAGCAGGAACTGCTTTGCGTATTAGGCCACACACCCCTGATGTAGCTAATCCTCTAAGACAGGGGTGGGGAATCTCCGTCCCACGGGCCGTATACGGCCCTTGAGGTCACTTGGTGTGGCCCTTGGGAATTGCTAGGCTGAACCGAGTCATGTGGCAGCCTCCCTAGGGCCAGGCAGGGATCACAGAGCCCAGACAGCAGCCTCCCTGGGGCCTGGCCGGCTGGCCAGAATTACTGCGGGGCCTGGAAAAGTTACTGTCACAGTTCAGTTTGCACTTGATTATCCCAGAGGGTGTGGCCTAATATGCTAATGAGTGTGTGACCTCATATGCTAATATTAGGGGATGTGGTCTAATATGCTACTGAGTTCCTGCTGTGGTTTTTCTACAAAAAAGTCCTGGACCTATGCATTTGCCTAGGGCAGCAGGCCGGGTGCATGTGTGTGTGCCAGATTAGGCTCTCCCCACATGGACTTCAAATAGAAAAACAATTATTTGCATTAATTTTGCTGGCCTGAATCATTCTCCCTCGACGGAGCACTGTTTTTTAAGTTGATAATTTTTTATGGCCCGTGAATGATGTTATAAATATCCATATGGCCCTTGGCAGAAAAAAGGTTTCCCGCCCCTGCTCTAAGAGTTTACAGGACCTACTGTAAGCTTCAGGAGGATTGGCTACAGCAGAGGTGTGTGGCCTAATATACAAAGGAGTTCCTGCAACAAAAAGTCCTTCGGCTCCCTCCTCGCTGAACATTCAGTCAGCAGATGGAGAATACGAACAACCCTCATCCAGGTAGTTTCTGAATCATGCTGTGTTTGTCTCTTTTGTAAGGAGGTTGCCACTTTCATGCCTTTCCCAGGTTCCTGGGGCGTGGTGATTTTTGCTCCCCGTCTGGCAGGGTGATGAAAAGGAAGGTTACTCTCACATTGTAGTCATTAGCAGGGGTGGAATTCTAGCAGGAGCTCCTTTGCGTATTAGGCCACACACCCCATGATGTAGCCAATACTCCTGGAGCTTACAAAAAAGAGCCTTGTAAGCTCTTGGAGGATTGGCTACATCAGGGTGTGTGGCCTAATACGCAAAGGAGCTTCTACTAGAATTCCACCCCTGGTCATGAGCACTTGTTAGGTATTTACCCATCTTCCCTGGAGCGCATGTTGCTTCTTCAAGGTATATCTCCCTTTCTCTCCTGCCCAGGTGGGGATGACAGTACACTGCCGGATCATGAAGATAGACATTGAGAAGTTCAGCGCCGACCTGACCTGTCGGACGTCAGACCTGATGGACAAGAACAACGAGTGGAAGCTGCCGAAAGACACGTACTACGACTTCGACGCAGAGGCCGCTGATCACAAGCAGGAGGAAGAGCTGAAGAGGAGGCAGCAGCGCACGAGTGAGTCTTCCAACAAACCCAGTGGGGAAAGAAGGGGGCTCATGGCACTGCTGCAAAGGGGTGCAAGTGCAAGAACCGCCTGCCTGTATCTTTCCCGCAGCTTACATCAAGCGGGTCATTGCCCACCCATCCTTCCACAACATCAACTTCAAGCAGGCTGAGAAGATGATGGAGACGATGGACCAAGGTGACGTCATCATCCGCCCCAGCAGCAAAGGGGAGAACCACTTGACGGTCACCTGGAAAGTGTGCGACAACATCTACCAGCACGTCGACGTGCGCGAGGAAGGCAAGGAGAACGCCTTCAGCCTGGGCTCCACGCTGTGGATCAACACGGAGGTGAGCCAGAGCGTGCAAGAGGAGAAGCGGGGTCTGTCTGTCTTGACCAAATTGTGACCTTTTCCCGTTTTCCTTCCAAGGAGTTTGAGGACCTGGACGAAATAGTTGCCCGCTACGTCCAGCCAATGGCATCTTTTGCAAGAGATTTGCTCAGCCATAAGTATTACCAGGAGTGCAACGGAGGAGACAGGAAGGTGAGCTTTAGCTTAAGGAGGTTTATTATATACTTATGCGTTTACTTCATTTAGATGAAGAAGATATTGGATTTATATCCCGCCCTCCACTCCGAAGAGTCTCAGAGCGGCTCACAATCTCCTTTCCCTTCCTCCCCCACAACAGACACCCTGTGAGGTAGATGAAGATATTGGATTTATATCCCGCCCTCCACTCCAAAGAGTCTCAGAGCGGCTCACTGTCTCCTTTCCCTTCCTCCCCCACAACAGACACCCTGTGAGGTAGATGAAGATATTGGATTTATATCCCGCCCTCCACTCCGAAGAGTCTCAGAGCGGCTCACAATCTCCTTTCCCTTCCTCCCCCACAACAGACACCCTGTGAGGTAGATGAAGATATTGGATTTATATCCCGCCCTCCACTCCAAAGAGTCTCAGAGCAGCTCACTGTCTCCTTTCCCTTCCTCCCCCACAACAGACACCCTGTGAGGTAGATGAAGATATTGGATTTATATCCCGCCCTCCACTCCGAAGAGTCTCAGAGCGGCTCACAATCTCCTTTCCCTTCCTCCCCCACAACAGACACCCTGTGAGGTGGGTGGGGCTGGAGAGGGCTCTCACAGCAGCTGCCCTTTCAAGGACAACCTCTGCCAGAGCTATGGCTGACCCGAGGCCATTCCAGCAGATGCAAGTGGAGGAGTGGGGAATCAAACCCGGTTCTCCCAGATAAGAGTCTGCACACTTAACCACTACACCAAACTGGCTCTCCCTGTTCTTCTCCGCAGTGGGGATCCTGCACAGTTTACATCATTCCCCTCTCCTCCATTTTATCCTCACAACAATCTTGGGAGGTGGGTTAGGCTGAGAGAAGGTGGCTGGGCCAGTGTCATCCAGCGAGTTTCCATGGCATGAGTGGGGATTCGGACTTGGGTCTCTCAGATACTAGTCTGACACTTTTAACTGCTGCACCACACTGGCTCTGAGCTGCTTGGTTTTGAGCTGCAGTTAATCTAGGCAGGAAGAAGAAGACTGCAGATTTATACCCCGCCCTTCTCCCTGAATCAGAGACTCAGAGCAGCTTACAATCTCCTTTATCTTCTTCCCCCGCAACAGATACCCTGGGAGGTGGGTGTGGCTGAGAGAGCTCTCACAGCAGCTGCCCTTTCAAGGACAACCTCTGCCAGAGCTATGGCTGACCCAAGGCCATTCCAGCAGGTGCAAGTGGAGGAGTGGGGAATCAAACCCAGTTCTCCCAGATAAGAGTCTGCACACTTCACCACTACACCAAACAGGAAGGGATGCGTCTGCTGGGAACAGTGAGTGGTTTCTACCATCCTGTTCTGATACTGTATGGAAGGGTTGGCACCAGGTCTTGAGAAACTGGGTGGCAAATCAGTTTCAGGAAATACAGGCCTGGCTAGTACCCCCAGAGTCCTAGGAATGGAGAGGAAAGGATATACAGAATGGCTTGTTGGTGCCAAGAAGCATGGCTAACTAGGGGATCCTGCTCTTTGGTTATATCCAGGAATGGTTTTCTAGAAGAATTCCAATGTTGATACTGAATTTTTATCAATTCGCAACTTTACTGATAGTTTAGAAGATTTTTGGTAGGTAGAAACCTTGAAGGCAGGACAGAACTGCTTCCAGTTCCTGGCTCTGGCCAGTATTCCTGAACAGGCAGCTTTCCACATTTCACCACTGAGCATCTTTAGAATAGAATCTGCTACATTTAGAGTAGCGGGCAAAAAAAGCAATACCCACCCGCCCAAAAGGTTGGGGTGACAGAAGAGGCAAAGGCATGTATTTGTGCCATTGAAATTGAAATCGACATAGGCGTATTGTAGTGCTTTTATTGCAATGTAAACGTTTGTGGAGTAGATCCCATTTTTTTTCAGATGCATCAGTTAGTGTGCCCTCACTAGATAGATGTTTGAACTTGAGATTATTAAAACACAGAGAGAGAGAGAGACGCACATAGCATGATCAAGGAGCTGTTAAATACCAGAACAGAGTGGGATGTAATTCTGTAGAATTCATAGTAGAGAGAGCATTTGCTATAGCGGTAATAGCCTTTTCTCTGGTTTGACTAAGCTAAATTGCTTCCTTCATTCATCTGAGACTTCCCAGCCATTACAGATGTTAACACCTGCAAAGAATAAGGAAGCCCAAGACTTGCAAGAAACCCAGAGGCCAACCGTAACCCTGTCTGCTTTCAGAATAAAACATCCAGCTCTACCTTCTTGAGTTTTTCCTCCAATTACGTGCATGCCCTTGTGTGCCCACAGTGCCCTTTTGTTCTGTGTATAGGACAAATCAGTCCATCATTACACAAAGAAGAATCAATGAACATTCTCTCTCTCTCTTAAAATTACTCAAAATCAGCTAGAGAACAGATCAGTCTCCCAGGGCATTCTGTTGGTGATCTAAGAGCCACCTTTCCCCAGCAAAAGAACTTTCATGGGAAAGGCACGAAAGTGGCAACCTGCATGAAACCACTGAATTAGAATTCATCAAGAGGTTTTGGCGCGGTCCTCCTCTTCTCTCCTCCCTCCAGGCTGAACAGGAACTTAGGGTGTCCCCATAGGTGTTAACTCTTGTGTAGATCCAGCTTGGTGTAGTGGTTAAGTGTGCGGACTCTTAACTGGGAGAACTGGGTTTGATTCCCCAAGCAAAGCAAAGCAAAGCAAGTCAAATTTTATTCTTATATCCCGCCCTCCCCCGCCGAAGGCGGGCTCAGGGCGGCTCACAGACATGGCAAGCATGATTTGGTTAAAATAGATAAACAATAATTTAAATAGTACAATTACATAAGTTAATTAAAGTTTAAAAATATAAAAATAGAAGAATAGAAGATTTTAAAATATAAAGTATAAAAATAGATAGAAATAGGTGCTATACTTCTATTGGTCACAGTTTACACATTATCATACATCATACTGGGTTTGATTCCCCACTCTTCCACTTGCACCTGCTGGCATGGCCTTGGGTCAACCATAGTTCTGGCAGAGGTTGTCCTTGAAAGGGCAGCTGCTGTGAGAGCCCTCTCAGCCCCACCCACTTCACAGGGTGTCTATTGTGGGAAAAGAAGATAAAGGAGATTGTGAGCTGCTCTGAGACTCTGAAATTCAGAGTGGAGGGCGGGATATAAATCCAATATCATCATCATCATCTTGCTAAAGCCTGGAACTCTTCAGCCTTTACAGGTGTTGTCTAGCTAAGTACTGTGCTTTTCTTAATTCAATTTGAATTTTACCTAGTTATCTTTCACCCTGCACTTCTGTTACTTCATAGCCTCTTGTCCCTTATTTTTTCCATAGCCATGTACCTGAAAGCTACATCCGATGAAGTGGACTCAAGTCCACTAACGCTTCTACTGGAATTAAAGTTTGGTCTTTAAAATAGTCACAAGATTCCTATATATTCGTTGCTGCAGTGGACTATTCCCCCAGCTTTGTTCCTGGGTTAAGGACTAAAGGAATGTGACGGGGTCTCAGTCTTTATTACAGGTCCCAAAGTGTGGCCTGAAACTAATTGCTGGTAGTTGCCCTCTTGACAGTCTTCCAGACAGCAGCCAGGTTGGGGAATTGAGTGCCGCTGCATGCCGTTGCTGTCTGTGAGCAGAGTCACTTCCAGCTGAAATCCTGCTTGTCCCTCTGTGTTCTAGAAACTGGAAGAGCTTCTGATCAAAGCCAAGAAGGAGAAGCCCACCTTCATCCCATACTTCGTTTGTGCCTGCAAAGACCTCCCTGGCAAATTCCTCCTGGGATACCAGCCACGAGGGAAGCCCAGGTGCGTGCGTCTACTGGGGATGGATGAGAAAGGGGCTTCTGGCAGTTTCAGGGACTTGTGGGATCAGGATACCCTCCCGCACTTTCTTTCCGATCCCAGCAGAAGCTGGGTTCTGGTAGCCGGCTCAAGGTTGACTCAGCCTTCCATCCTTCCGAGATCAGTAAATGAGAAGCCAGCTTGCTCGGGGGGAAAGTGTAGATGACAAGGGAAGGCAATGGCAAACCACTCCATAAAAAAGTCTGCCATGAAAGCAACGTCACCCCAGAGTCGGAAACGACTGGTGCTTGCTCAGGGGACTACCTTTACCTTTTTATATTCACAGAGGAAAGGTTCGGCAGTGGCTACTAGCCTTAGTTGACTGAAGGGAGCCTCCATCTAACAGAGGCAGCAGACCTCTTAATAGCAGTGCTGAGAAGCAGCAGCATGAGAGGGACATGGCCTCTCTGTGCCCTATTTGTTGGCCCTGCAGGGCAGCTGGTTGCCCACTGTGTGCAATGAGATGCTGGACTAGATGGGCCCCTGGTCTGATTCAACAGGACCTTTCCTATGTTCCTGGCTTTGTACATATTTGACCCTTCTTCCAAATAAGGGGGAATAACATTGAACACGGCTCTTCTTCTTTCCCACTTCCATCCATTCTGAACCATTAGCCTTGCAAAGATACTTCTAATAATTTGTATCTCGCCCCTTGATGTTCTCTTGTACTGATCCCGGGCAAGTGAGATGGTGGTCAGCCTGCTTGTGAATTTGAACTTCTGCACTTACTTCTTCACAGGGCTTTTTTTGTAGCAGGAGCGCCTTTGCATACTAGGCCACACACCCCCGATGTGGCCAATCCTCCAAGAGCTTACAGGGCCTACTGTAAGCTCCAGGAGGATTGGCTACATCAGGGATGTGTGGCCTAATATGCAAAGGAGTTCGTACTGCAAAAAAAGCCATGCTTCTTCATTACATTTGTATCCTGATTTCCTTCTCTTGTAGCAATGGGGGTGAAGTGAGGGTGGTGAACAGGCAGTCTCCCATCCAGAGGCTGAGCATGTCCAGTGCTGTCTGGCTTTGATAGTGTGGTTATATGCTGTGACTTCAGATCATTTGCTAGGCACGCTGGCGGGTGAAGTCGGACAGAGTTGTTAATTGGGGTGTTCCTTCTGCAGGATCGAGTACGTGACGGTGACACCCGAAGGTTTCCGGTACCGGAACCACATCTTCCCCACGGTCAATGGACTATTCCGATGGTTCAAGGATCACTATCAAGACCCAGTGCCAGGTAAGTGTTTGTGGCTCAGTGATTGGGGTAGGGAAAAGTCTGTAATCGAGGCTTAAGTGTGCCTTCTCTGTGAATGCAGCAAGAGCGCATAATGTAGGCATAGGAGTTAGTTCCTGGGGGATGCTGGCTTTTGTTTTCTTTAAAAGTTTACTAGTCCTTATAGTTGCAAAGACATGATGTAGGGAGCCAGTTTGGTGTAGGGGTTTAGCGGGTGGACTCTTATCTGGGAGAATCGGGTTTTATTCCCCACTCCTCCACTTGCACCTGCTGGAATGGCCTTGGGTCAGCCTTGCAGGAGTTGTCCTTGAAAGGGCAGCTGCTGTGAGAGCCCTCAGCTCCACCCACCTCACAGGGTGTCTGTTGTGGGGGGTGGGAGAGAAGATACAGGAGATTGTAAGCCGCTCTAAGTCTCAAGAGAGAAGGGCAGGGTATAAATCTGCTGTCGTCATCGTCTTCTAAAAGGTTGAGCAGCTAAAACATGAAATAAAATGCAACTGTTTATTACACAGTGCACAAAAGCTTAAGATTAAAAACAACATCCATAGAATAATAATACTAAAAGCTCAGAATGAAGGATGGGCATGGAATGCGAAAATGATGGTTCGTTTCATAGTTCATTGGTTTGTCCAAATCAGTAGTTTGGTTCATTTCGTTTTATTCTCTGAACAAATTGTGGTTTGTTGGTTTGGGAGGGCTAGAAAGCGCCAGTGCGCCTCACATTCCCAGCATAATGATGTCACGCAGAAGTGAAGCTATCGCACCAGGCACATTTTCTGGGATGGAGTGCCTGGCATGATGGCATCACTTCCGGGTGACATCATCACCCCAGGCACATCGTGGCATGCGAGGAGGATCTCCTGCTGATGACACAGATGAACCACCCAAAAAACAAGCCGCTTCGTTCTGTGAGTCGCGCGTAGCACAGGTACCTGAATCGATTCAGGACAAACCACGAATCGGCTATTTTAGGCACGAATCATGATTTGTGCTTTGATTCGTGCCCATCTGCACTCAGAACCATTATCGAGTTGTTACACATGCAGCTTGCTCTTGTTCTGAGCTTTTATTGGCATTTTGTGTATGCTGTTTTTAATCTTAAGTTTTTGCGCATTGTCTAATAAACACTTGCGTTTTATTCAGTGTTTTAGCTGCTCAACCTTTTAGGTTCCTGACGACTTTCAGGTTGGGTCTCCCCCCCCCCCCCCCCACACCCTTTTGTTTCCTGCGATGTAAAGAGCTGTCATGGCCCTATTTCGTTCCTGAGGGTATCTGGCAAAGGGAGTGTTGACTCTGGAAAGCTTATAGCTCAAAAATCTCGTTAGTCTCTAAGGAGCTCCTGGAATCACATGTAACTGGGTCACTGTTTAAAAATCTTACCAAAAAATCGTCTTTCTGTTTACGAAGATACCGTTGAAAGTTTATAATTGGGCTTTTAGCAAAAACTTCTTGGTATGGCATCCAAAGCAGAACAAAACGTATTGAAAGGGGATCTGGGAATACCATCCTTTGGTTTCAAAAGAGGGCACGAGAAGACCTCTTTCTTCTGCTTAAAGTGTTTGGTATGAATTCAAACCTGTACCAGTTGTGTGTTGCCTGATGGTACAGTGTAGATCTAATTGTGGCTATCTTTACTTCCTGGGAAGACTTTTAAGTTCTGTATCTTGGGGCTTCTATGTAGGATCAGACCGTAGGAGACCTGCTGTCAATATCTGAAACTGCGGAGAACGATTCAGACCCTTTTAATGACATGCGGGCCTTCGGCGAGGCAGAGAGTTGCTCAAATCGCTAGGAGTCCTGGCCACTTTGATGGTTTAATTAGGAAAAGGTTGAGTTCATTGATAAGCCAGCAGGCTGTTTTGCATTTAAAAAAAAAAAAGGAGAAAGGCCTTGGATTATGTCCTCCTTGAAGGACACTGGTGCAGCCTTTAGCCCAAGATGCCTTCAGCCGCCCAGATGAGAGAGCAAGTTTGTAATTTGCTCACCGTGCCAACTGCTCTCGATTCAGCTCCATTTGTCAAAGTACCAAGCAGAAATTTGGGGTGGGTGTGAGAAAGCCTCCTCAATGAGAAGCGTGAGAGAAAACGGGGCTGCTTCCCTTCAGTGCCAAACGCTCAACAAGGCTTCAGTCTTCAGAATAAAACCAGAGCCCAGAGGCACCTTGAAGAGACAGCATTTACTTCAAAATCAGCTCTTGTGAATTGCCGCTCAATTCTTCAGATATGTGAAGGGAAGATCACACTGTGAATACTTCTCATGGGGAAGACTGGGGAGGGGAGTTGAGGCAGAGCGGTTTGGTGGGAATTCTGTCATGTGTATGGGGGGGGGGGAAGGGAGGAGTTGAGCTAAAAAGGCCTTATGATTAGAACTGGGGGAGGGGTAGATTGCCATAATCCAGGAAATTACTGGATACGTAGAAGACTGCAGATTTATACCCCGCCCTTCTCTCTGAATCAGTGACTCAGAGCGACTTACAATCTCCTATATCTTCTCCCCCCAACAACAGACACCCTGTGGTTTCTACCATCCTGTTCTGATACTGTATGGAAGGGTTGGCACCAGGTCTTGAGAAACTGGGTGGCAAATCAGTTTCAGGAAATACGGGTCTGGCTAGTACCCCCAGAGTCCTAGGAATGGGGAGGAAAGGATATACAGAATGGCTTGGATTATGTCCTCCTTGCAGAACACTAGTGAAGAATACCAAAATGAATATTGAAGAATGGCAAAATGAGGGGCTGAAAGGGCTCTCACAGCAGCTGCTCTTTTAAGGACAACTCCTGCGGTAGCTATGGCTAACCCAAGGCCATTCCAGCAGGTGCAAGTGGAGGAGTGGGGAATGTACTTACCTGTTAAATCCCACAGTAGTTTTGCCTGGATGCTTTGTAAGTAGGGTTGCCAGCTCTGAGTTGGGAAATACCTGGAGATAATTGGGGTGGGAACTAGGGGTTTGGGGGAGGGGAGGGACCTCTGCAGATATAATGCCATAGAATCCACCCTCCAAAGCAACCATTTTCTCCAGAGAAACTGATCTCAGTTGTCTGGAGATCAAGTGTAATAGAGGGAGATCTCCAGCCACCACCTGAAGGTTGGCAACCCAGTTTGTAAGAAAAATGGGTCAGATTTGGAACTGTGAATACGCTTACACCTGCCAAATTGAGCCTTTCAGCTTTCTGGGAGAATGAAGACACTGGTTCAGGAGAATTTGGTCTTTTATGTTAACTTTCTAGTCCAGAGGTGGCCAAACTTGCTTAACGTAAGAGCCGCATAGACTAAGCATCAGACGTTTGAGAGCCTCAAGACACAAATGTAAAAAATTAGAGCCGCAAAACATGAACATCAGATGTTCAAGAGCAGGAAGGAAGGAAGGAAAATAGAGGTGGAAAGAAAACAACTTTAAATGCATTCTCCAAGCTGCCATCTGGCTTGGCTTGGAGAACTGATTTAAAGAGACAAATGTTTTCTCCAAGTCAGCTGACAGGGCAGTGGGGGCTTCGAGAGCCACCCAATATGTGTAAAAGAGCCACATGTGGCTCCCGAGCCACAGTTTGGCCACCCCTGGTCTAGTCAAATATATAGGTGACTCCCATTTAAATGTAAACAGGATATTATTATATCAAAGGCAGCTTTCATCCCTGTGTTATCTTATGCTGTAAGTAAGTCAATAGCCGAAGAAACTTCTAGCCGTATCTCTTTTCTTTATCCAACTTTATCCTTCACTTTCTTTTTCGTTAAAATTTTTACGTTCTGCTGTTACTTGAAACAACTGAGAGACGACACATTCACAGGGATTATGTAAATCAGCATAAATCTCACTCTTTTCGTATTTGCTTAATTGCGCTTCTGTGCATTTAAGATACACGGCCACATTTTGAAAGTAACATTGTCGAATGCGCTTCCCAAAATGAGACGGGGAGCATGCAAATTTTGCTGGCTCGGCTTTCCCTGTCTGGTTTGCTGCTTTGGCTGCTTCCCAGCCGCGCTCCTTGTGTGCCGGCTCTCCTCTTAGCTGGTAAATAGGGGCTGCCCACTTTAAATATTGTAAGGCTCCTAGTCTAAGGATTTACTGAAAGTGGTGTTTGTCGCCCAGAGGGCTTTTGCATCATTCCAGCTGGCAGGACTTAACTTCATGTCTCATCTCTGTTCCCTCCCCAGGGATCACCCCCAGCAGTAGCAGCAGGACCAGGACTCCGGCTTCGATCAACGCTACTCCTGCCAACATTAACCTGGCAGGTGAGTTGCATCTCCCACCCTGCTCACCTGTGCAGACATTTGTGTGCTGTTGCTGTTAGCATGTCCCTGCAACCAGGGCTTTTTTTGAGCAGGAACGCAGTTCTGGCTGGCTTGGTGTCAGGGGGTGTGGCCTAATATGCAAAAGAGTTCCTGCTGGGCTTTTTTCTGCAAAAAAAAAGCCGTGTGGATCAATGGCAACATCAGGGGGTGTGGCCTAATATGCAAATGTGTTCTTGCTGGGCTTTGTCCACAAAAAAAGTCCCGCATGAACCATGGTGCCATTGGGGGTGTGGCCTAATATGCAAAAGAGTTCCTGCTGAGCTTTTTCTACAAAAAAAGCTGTGTGGATCAATGGCGCCATCAGGGGGTGTGGCCTAATGTGCAAATGTGTTCTTGCTGGGCTTTGTCCGCAAAAAAGTCCTGCATGAAACCATAGTGCCATTGGGGGTGTGGCCTAATATGCAAATGAGTTCCTCCTGGACATTTTCTACTTAAAAAGCCCTGCCTGCAACTTTTCTCTTTTGCAGATCTGACCCGAGCCGTGAATGCCCTGCCACAGACCATGACCTCCCAGATGTTCAGCGCCATCGCTGCTGTGACCGGTCAGGGGCAGAACGCCAATGCCACACCCGCCCAGTGGGCCTCCAGTCAATACGGCTATGGAGGCAGCGGGGGCGGTAGCAGTGCTTACCATGTAAGTGGCTGGGATTTCGGAGAGGGGGAAGAGCTGATCACTAAAACTGTGTGGTATCTCCAGTTGGTCTCATCCACAAACACAGGCTGACTCAGACTGGAGAGCTGGGTCATCACCAGCCCTGCCACCGTGGCCCCCATTCTGATCTGAACCCTTGGATATGTTGTCTTGTCAGGAAACAAGGGGCTCCAAAGTTTGCTAGAGAGCTAAGCTTTTATGGGAAATTGCTGGAGCCCAAGGAGCTGAAGAATAACTGTTGGTCCTTGAGAGCCAGTTTGGTGTAGTGGTTAAGTGCGTGGACTCTTACCTGGGAGAACCGGGTTTGATTCCCCACTCCTCCGCTTGCAGCTGCTGGAATGGCCCTGGGTCAGCCGTAGCTCTCATAGGAGTTGTCCTGGAAAGGGCAGCTTCTGGGAGAGCTCACTCAGCTCCAGTCTGTTGTGTTGTGTGGGGGGGGAAGTCAAGGAGATTGTGACCACTCTGAGATTCAAGAGTATAGGGCAGGATATAAATCCAATATCATCATCATCTTTTTAGCATCTGCTAATCTGGGGTGGAGTGCCTCTCCCATGGAGGCTCTTGGAGCCAGCTAGCCACTAGTTAGCTAACCAGCCAAGAAAAGCCTGTTTCCAAAGTCAGCACTGTAGCGTTCTCCCGGAAAAGAAACCACCGTTTCCCATTGCGCTTGTTCTTCATCTTGCTTGGCTCCATCGGGTCCCAGCTAACCAACTCCTTCCTTCCACTTGCCCCTGTTGACTTTTTGCAAGCTATCAGGAGGTTGCCAGGCCTGTCCCCCCCCTCCACACCTCCAGAATGTGTTTTGAGCTACAGGGCAGGGGGAGTGCCCCGTTAAGCTGCCAGGCAGGCAGAGGGCTTAGAAGGAGGGGAAAATTTGCTGAGCTTACACATGGGCCTCAGCAGCTGAGCTTGCTAATCGCCTGGCAGGGGCTGAGAGCAAAGGAGCTCTGTTTCCCAGCACCACACAACTGCAGCAACTGAGAGCTGGAGGGCACCTCTCGGCTTCTTCTGGCCTTGTGCCTTTTAACCAGCTGCTCCCCAGAGCTGTCTTGAATCACGCTTCCAGGACCCCATTGCCTGGTAATGTGCGTTCTTCACCCAAAGGATAAGCATATGGAGCAGAGTTTCATCAGTGGCTATTAGTCACAGGTATTGTTGGGACTCTCTGTTTGGGGCAGTGATGCTCTGTATTCTTGGTGCTTGGGGGGGGGGGGCAACATTGGGAGGGCTTCTAGTGTCCTGGCCCCACTGGTGGATCTCCTGATGGCACCTGGGTTTTTTTGGCCACCGCGTGACAGAATGTTGGACTGGATGGGCCGTTGGCCTGATCCAACATGGCTTTTCTTACATTCTTAACCCTCATGGAGGAGTCCAGTCTTTCATCCTCCATCTCCTCTAGCAGTTTGTGCAGGAAGGCAGCAGGGCCCCGAGATCAACCTGCCTTCTGGCGGGCACCCCTGTAGGGTCACACTCCGCAGGCCTTCCCCTGAAGCCGCGGCACGCATTTTGACATTTCCTCAGAGCCACCTTTAACTGGTTTGTGGTGTCTCTCCTCTCCCTCCCAGGTCTTCACAACTCCGGCTCAGCAGCCAGTGGCCACCCCTCTGTTGACTCCCAGCTACTCCTACACGACGCCCAGCCAGCCGATCACGACACCTCAGTATCATCAGCTTCAGGCCAACACTACGCCCCAATCCACCCAGTCCCAGCCACAATCTCAGCCTTCGTCCAGTTCTGGGCAAAGACAGCAACCCAAGTGAGTACAAAGCTCCTCATTCCTGGGACGGGGGGGGGCAAGTACCTGTGCTACACTAGGGACAGGTCATCGGGAGAGAGAAGGGGCGGTGGGTGGACTTCAGTGGGTAACCATGAGTTAATCAATGGAAAACATCTGGGTAGGTTTAGATCCTGATTCTGTTGGGTGGCATCTTATTTTTTGCTGAGCGCCATGCCCCTTCTTAACAGAGACATACCCTCTTTCTCCTGCAGGAGGGAATGCTTTTCCTCAGATGGTGACGGTCGCAATGCACGTCTCCCTTAAATTAAGCAGGCCCCATAAGGTCCTTTGAACTCTGGGGATCCGCCCTGGTTGGTGGGCTGCGCTTGTCTGCCGGGATCAGGGTCGGCACTGGCTAAGAGTAAGGAGCCCCGTGGCACAGAGTGATAAAGCTCCAGTACTGCAGTCCAAGCTCTGCTCACAACCTGAGTTCGATCCCGGCAGAAGCTGGGTTCAGGTAGCCGGCTCATGGTTGACTCGGAATGAGTACCCAGCTTTAAGTGTAAATGACTGGGAAAGGCAATGGCAAACCGTCCCGTAAAAAATCTGCCGTGATAATGTTGTGAAAGCAACGTCACCCAGGGCCCGCCCTACCACAAGGCAAACTAGGCAATTGCCTAGGGCGCCAGCCTTCTGGGGGCGCCAAATTGGGCATCCTCATGTGACTTGGGGACGTTATCAGTGAAGGGGGGGGGTGCCAGAAGTTAGCCTTGCCTAGGGTGCCAGACAGTCTAGGGCCAGCCCTGACATCACCCCAGAGTTGGAAGCGACTGGTGCTTGCACAGGGGATTACTTTACCTTTACTTTAAGAGTAAAGGAGACCCAAGTGACAGTTGTATTAAAAGGATATTGACCAAAGTGTAATGGTTAAGTGTATGGATTCTTATCTGGGAGAGCCGGGTTTGATTCCCCACTCCTCCACTTGCACCTGCTGGAATGGCCTTGGGTCAGCCATAGCTCTGGCAGAGGTTGTCCTTGAAAGGGCAGCTGCTGTGAGAGCCCTCTCCAGCCCCACCCACCTCACAGGGTGTCTGTTGTGGGGGAGGAAGGTAAAGGAGATTGTGAGCCGCTCTGAGACTCTTCGGAGTGGAGGGTGGGATATAAATCCAATATCTTCATCCACCTCACAGGGTGTCTGTTGTGGGGGAGGAAGGTAAAGGAGATTGTGAGCTGCTCTGAGACTCTTCGGAGTGGAGGGTGGGATATAAATCCAATATCTTCATCCACCTCACAGGGTGTCTGTTGTGGGGGAGGAAGGTAAAGGAGATTGTGAGCCGCTCTGAGACTCTTCGGAGTGGAGGGTGGGATATAAATCCAATATCTTCATCCACCTCACAGGGTGTCTGTTGTGGGGGAGGAAGGTAAAGGAGATTGTGAGCCGCTCTGAGACTCTTCGGAGTGGAGGGTGGGATATAAATCCAATATCTTCATCCACCTCACAGGGTGTCTGTTGTGGGGGAGGAAGGTAAAGGAGATTGTGAGCCGCTCTGAGACTCTTCGGAGTGGAGGGCGGGATATCATCTTCTTCAAAGGCTAAGAAGACCCCTCTGGTACCAGGCCTGCCAGAGATACGCTTTGGCTAGAAATGACATCAAAGGCCATGCAGGGCAGAGCAAAACTTGTGCCGCAGTAAACAAATTAGCCTTGAAGTTCCCCTGAGACATGCAGTTGCTTTTGCCCTTTGCCCAACCCCCAGATAGAGACAGGGAAGTTGGTTGTGGTTTCTTAGAGCTGAGAGGGAGACCCGGAAGCCCTGCTCTCTTTCACCCTTGCTTTGTTCCTGGTCTGAGACTTGGCAGCCTACCTCAGGGGTAAGTCTGGATGCAGGGTTCTTTTTGAGAACCAATCAGAAGTCTGAGGCCAGGCTGAGCAATTGAAGAAACCATCCCCATAGTTCAAAATTAGCATTGAAGGGGCATCCAGGCGGCAAGCAGCTTTCCAGAAAGGAACTGGGTCCGTTCCCCATCTGAAACGGAGAACGCTTTAAAGGGCTCCTCAGGAGACAGCCGGAGGGAACGATGTGTGTCATGGCATTGGCCCATCTGTCTCTCTCTCTCTTTCCAGATCCAGCAGCGCCCACACAGCGATCGATTGGGGCAAGATGGCCGAACAGTGGCTCCAGGAGAAGGAGGCCGAGCGGCGGAAGCAGAAGCAGCGGTTGACGCCTCGCCCGTCTCCGAGCCCCATGATCGAGAGCACCCCCATGTCCGTCGCTGGAGATGCCACGCCTCTGCTGGACGAAATGGACCGGTAGTCCTCCCATCCCTTCAGCTCGCCTCGAAGGGGAGAGCGCCTGCCAGCGGAGACCAGCTCTTCTTCTTTAGTCTTGTCGCTCCCTGTTTGGGGTTTGTTTGTTTTTTTTTCGGTTTGTTGGTTTCTTACATTTGACCAGCAGGACACCAGGGACGCTGGGCAGCGCCCTTCTCGTGACCGGGGCCACTTACGGAGCAGCAGCAGAGGCAGAACTTGCTGCTACGCTAAGCGGCATCCGGACCGGCCGAATCCTCGGTTCGTGCTTTGCCGGCGTGGGGGAGACCGAGCCTGTCTTTCCAAGCAGGGTTTTCGTTCTGGCAGCCCCAGTTCTGGATGCTGCCTGGGCTTTACACCCAACTGTTGAGAAATAATAAAAAAACAAAAAATGTAAAGCAAGGGGTTTTATCCTCTGCCAGCGACGGAGCCAGCGAAACCCATTTGGTCGGTCAGTCTGCGGTCTCTCTCTCTCTCTCTCCCCCCCAACCCCCTTCCTACTCGGTCAGCAGCATTGTATGGCTAAAGGGCTTTGTTTCAGGAGACCCTCCGCACCCTCCCCCCCCCCAGAGGACCTTGGCTGGAAGGGCATGGGCTGCAGCTTCCCCCTCCCCCTTTAAGTTCAGTTTCGTTGGCACTCCCGAGGACAATATTTATTCAGTCGTATGACACAAAAAAGGAACATGAGCCGCAGCGCTAAACCCCGGGCAACGGCTGCTTTTGTCACTGAGCCGGGAGGGCCTGAGAGCTTCTGGGCGCCCAGCCGTGCGGCTTGAATGCCAAGTAGCCTGTTCCCCCCTCCCCCCCACTCCTCCTCCTCTGTATCTACTCATAACAGAAGCGAAGGAATAAATTGTGTTTCTGCCGAACTCTCACAGACGTTCTCTCTCCACTTCCCGGCCAACGATGGCAGCTGAAGCTGGAGGTGGGGAAGGCGATTTCCACGCCTTCCGATTCAAGTCCTGGCCGGTGGTTTTTCTTTTGCCTTCGTTTCCAAAAAGGTCGTCTTGCGCTGGCAGCTTGGGAAGAGGGCAACCTCCTTGCGGAGTCCTGGCATAGAGTGCGAGAGGGATTGTTAGCCGCTAAAGCAGAATCTTGAAAGGGGAGGGGGACGTGACTGCGGTGAGCTAGAGAAAGCAGGAGCGGTCACCCCTCCATCCTCATCTTGGTGCTGCGTTCGGACCTGGGTGTCAGCAGTGGGGCCCTTCTCGCTTGGGAGGGACGGTGTTTCAGTGGTAGAGCATCTGCTTGGTAAGCAGAAGGTCCCAGGTTCAATCCCCGGCATCTCCAACTAAAAGGGTCCAGGCAAATAGGTGTGAAAAACCTCAGCTTGAAACCCTGGAGAGCCACTGCCAGTCTGAGTAGACAATACTGACTTTGATGGACCAAGGGTCTGATTCAGTATAAGGCAGCTTCATATGTTCATACGTAGGTTTGGGTGGCAGAGCAGCCTGGGGTTGCCAGCCTCCATGTGGGGCCTGGAGATCTCCTGCTTTTACAGATGATCTCCAGTTGGCAGAGATCAGCTCCGCAGGAGAAGACGGCTGCTTTGAAGGGTACCATGCTGAGGCCCCTCCCCTCCCCAAACCCCGCCCTCTCCCGGCACCACCCCCAAAGTCTCCAGGTATTTTCCAGCACAGACCTGGCACCCCTAGCTCCCCTGGAGAAAATGGCTGCTTGGAAGGGGGGACTCCGTGGCATTGTACCATGCTGAGGCCCCTCCCCAAACCCCGCCCTCTCCTGGCTCCACCCCCAGAGTCTCCAGGTATTTCCCAACACAAGCCTGGCAACCTTAGAGCAACCTGTCAGCTGGGGAGAAGGAATCTGCCCTTACCTTCCCAGCTGGTGATGTGGAATGGGGTGCCTGAGCCTTCACCCCAGCAGCATGAGGCTCACTCACTCTTACCCTATCCCAGGGGTGGCCAAACTGTGGCTCTTGGGCATATATTGTGTGGCTCTTGAAGCCCCCGCTGGCCTGCTTGGAGAAGGCATTTCTCTCTTTAAATCACTTCACCAAGCCAGTTGGTAGCTTGGAGAACGCATTTAATGTTAAAGTTGCTTTCTTTCCATCTCTCCCCCCATTTATTTGCCTGCCTGCCTTCCTGTCTTGCAGCTCTCAAACGTCTGAAATTCATATCTTGCAGCTCTCAAAACCTCTGACATTTATTCTGTGCGGCTCCTACATTAAGCACGTTTGGCCACCTCTGCTCTAGCCTGTGGGGTGATCTCAGGAGCTGGCCTATTTGAGGACGGAAATTGGATTTGCTGTTCTGGCCACATTCCTTCAATACTGACCCCCCCCCTACATTTGGGGTCTTTTGTGGCTGCCCGTATCAGTCAACTCGCTTTGCGGGTGCCGCCTCTCTGCGGCTGTCAGAGGACGTTTGTATTTGTGGCCCGTTCCTGAACTTGTTACGCTGAGCTGAACGCTCTCTTTGGTGGGAGTACTCCTAAGTGCGCGGACTCTTATCTGAAAGAACCGGGTTTGATTCCCCACTCCTCCACTTGCACCTGCTGGAATGGCCTTGAGTCAGCCATAGCTCTCGTAGGAGTTGTCCTTGAAAGGGCAGCTGCTGCGAGAGCCCTCTCAGCCCCACCCACCTCACCGAGTGTCTGTTGTGAGGGGAGAAGATATAGGAGATTGTGAGCTGCTCTGAGTCTCTGATTCAGGGAGAAGGGCGGGGTATAAATCCAAACTCCTCCTCCTCTTGCTTCAGACCAACACAGCTGCCCACCTGGATCTGTCAGCATAAGACAGTGAGAGCCAGTTTGGGGTAGTGGTTAAGTGCCTGGACTCTTATCTGGGAGAACCCAGTTTGATTGCCCACTCCTCCACTTGCACCTATGGCCTTGAGTCAGCCATAGCTCTTGCAGAGGATGTCCTTGAAAGGGCAGCTGCTGTGAGAGCCCTCTCAGCCCCACCCACCTCACCGAGTGTCTGTTGTGGGGGGAGAAGATATAGGAGATTGTGAGCTGCTCTGAGTCTCTGATTCAGGGAGAAGAGTGGGGTATAAATCTGCAGTCTTCTTTCTGGCCCCAAGCACAGAGCAGAGCGGCTGTCCCTATTGGTGTAATGACAAGCAGCTGATAGGAGGGGGGGGGAAGACCCTTTGCTATGTAACTCTCACTGCAGAGAAGCAGATCTGTCAAATTTCTGGAGGAGGTCCGGCCCAGCTCTCTTCCCATTGGCCTTTTTCAGTAACATTGCAGTACCTGTTGCATTTTGTTTGGTTTCAGGGACTGGGCTGCAGGCCCAAGGCTCCAATCTCTGTGCTGAGCTCTTTTGTTTCTGCTCTGGGCTTGCTTCCTGCCACGGAGGGGCTGTTCTCAGACCCGGGAGGGCCACAGAGACAAGAGTCTCCGCAGAGCTTTGAGGGCTCCTTTGCATTGAAAGGTTCCCACAAATCTAAATCCAGCAGGGCAAGCCAAAGAAGGCGATGGGTGGGTAGAACCCTTCTCTCTGCTAGGTTAATTTACCATTATAGACCTCAGGCATCATTCTCTTCTTTTTTCCCCCATCCTCCGTGCCAAGGAACATTCCCCCCGCCAGTTTGGTGTAGTGGTTAAGTGCGTGAACTCTTATCTGGGAGAACCGGGTTTGAGTCCCCACTCCTCCACTTGCACCTGCTGGAATGGCCTTGGGTCAGCCATAGCTCTCACAAGAAGGCTTTGGATTTATATTCCACCCTCCACTCAAGAGTCTCAGAATGGTTCACAATCTCCTTTATCTTCCTCTCCCACAACAAACACCCTGTGAGGTAGGTGGGGCTGAGAGAGCTCTCACTGAAGCTGCCCTTTCAAGGACAACTCCCATGAGAGCTATGGCTGACCCAAGGCCATTCCAACAGCTGCAAGTGGAGGAGCGGCGAATCAAGCCTGGTTCTCCCAAATAAGAGTCTGTGAACTTACCCACTACACCAAACTGTTGTCTAAGAGTTGTTCTTGAAAGGGCAGCTGCTGTGAGAGCCCTCTCAGCCCCACCCACCTTATAAAGTGTCTGTTGTAAGGAGGAAGGTAAAGGAGATTGTGAGCTGCTCTGATTCAGAGAGAAGAGCAGGGCATAAATCTGCAGTCTTCTCCTGTATTCTCTTGCAGCTGCCTCATTCTCCTGTATGCATGACCCGGGTTCAGCATGTGGGGGCGCAAAGCATGCTTCCAGGGTCCATTCAGCAGCACAGCTCCCTTTAAATATTCTCCTAGCCGACTTTTGGGCTCTTTATCTCTAAGTAGGTCTGGAGGGAGGGGGGGATTTCAAAGGCACAATCAAAGCAAGGGGGTCTTTCCCCTGCTCTGAGGAGAATGCTGCTCTCATGTGGGCGGAGATTGAAATGCTCTCCTAGCTTTGCAGAGCAGCTCCTCCCAGGAAAGACATGAACTGGAAGAGGGCTAAAGTGGTAAAGCTGCAGTACTGCAGACTGAGCTCTCTGCTCATGACCTGGGTTCAATCCCGGCGGAAGCTGGGTTTTCAAGCAGCCGGCTTGAGGTTGACTCAGCCTTCCATCCTTCCGAGGTCAGTAAAAGGAGTACCCAGCTTGCTGGGGGGAAGGTGTCGATGACCGGGGAAGGCTATGACAAACCACCCTGTAAAAAGTCTGCCGTGAAAACATTGTGAAAGCAGCGTCGCCCCAGAGTCGGAAACGACTGGTGCTTGCATAGGGGACTCCCTTTACCTTTGAAGGCCCTGCAGCCTCGGGCTGTTTTGTGAAATGCTGGTCTGGCCCTTTAAAGGGGGTGGGGTTGGTTGTTACTGCCTTGGCAAGGAGGGTCAGTACTCAAACATCCCAGCTTCCTGGGCTGCGCAGGCCTTTGTTATCTGACGAAGGAAGATTTGACTCTTGGAAGCTTGCAGCCCAGAAATCTCGTTGGGCTCGAAGGTGCTGCTTGGCTCAAATCTAACATGCCTTAGAGAGCCAGCAGAGACCTTCGGTGTGCTCCCCCTCGAGGTCCAAAGACCGGTCGTGGCTGGGGACACAGCTGGACTGGCACGGGGCCATCTGTGCCAAAAAGCCACTTCAGCCATCCAACCTTTGCTCGGCCATTCAGCCTTGCTAAACTTTCCGTCCAGCCTCAGGGGTCGCAGCTTTGCCACTCTGGGTGAAACTGCACAAAAGGAGGCAGGGTTGAGGTGGCAACCATCGCTGGGAGCAGAGTTAGCAGCTGTTGTGAAGTGGTGGTCCCCGGAGAAGAGCCGTGGCTCAATGGAAGAGCCCCTGCTTGGCATGCAGAAGGTCCAGGTTCAATCCCCGGCATCGGAAAAACTAAGGGAAAGAAACTTAACCCAAAAGCTGGAGTAAGAAACCTGAAAGGTTTAATATGCAATTAAAGGGCCAAACGTTAAAAACAAACTAAAATAAATCGTCAACCAACATACGAGAAGACACTGGATGCAACGTGTATGCCCTCCACTAAGACATAAGGCTGTAGAATAAGAGGCCTCAAGAATACCTTTAAGCCTTTGTCACTGCATTGAATTTCCTTGTGGTCCAGCGCTGTTCTATTGTATTATTCTATTCTGCATTATGAGCCAATAGGTGTACTTACCTTTCTGACCTCTGGAGAAGACCAGTCTAGGTTGAATGGTTTTAGCTCTCTACAATAAATACATGTATGTTGGTTTATGGTTTATTTTACAGTTTGCTTTTTAATGTTTGGCCCTTTAATTGCATATTAACCTTTCAGGTTTCTCAATTCCCGGCATCTCCAGTTAAAAGGACCAGGCAGCTGGTGATGGGAAAGCCCTCAGCCTGAGATCCTGGAGAACCGCTGCCAATCTGAGTAGACAATACTGACTTGCAGGGCTCTTTTTCTAGCAGGAGCTCCTCTGCATATTAGGCCACGCCCCCCCTGATGTAGTCAGTCCTCCTGAAGCTTACACAGTAGGCCCTGTAATAAGCCCTCTAAGCTGTTGGAGGATTGGCTACATCAGGGGGCGTGGCCTAATATGCAAAGGAGCTCCTGCTAGAAAAAGCTCTGCTGACTTGGCTGGACCAAGGGTCTGATTCAGTATTAAGCAGCTTCATATGTTCACGTCAGAGCTGAGAGGCTGCACAAAAAGGTTTTGCTGGGAAGCCCCAGGAGGTAAGAATGAAGCCAGGTCCAAGGGAAGCTGCCGCAGGGCTGCTTGGTCTTTTTGACAAGAGGCAAAACCCACACAGGCTGTTGCCTACCCGTTGGACGAGGGGCTGGGGAGCATAACTGCTGAGGCAGGAAGGGGCAGGCGCAGATTAGCTGGCAAAGCAACTGCTGTAGGTGTCCTCAAGAGTGCCAGGAAGGCAGCCAGAACCTCCCCCCCACCAAAAAAAAGCTACAGACGAGGCTGCCTATGAAAAGGAGCTGCCAAAGGCTTTGCATCACTGGATCTTTATTTTACAGCATCCAAAGAACCAGCCAGAGCTCTGGTTGTGAAGCCCAAGTAAACTTATCTTTGTGGGAAGGTGGAAAACTGCACCGCAAGACTGGAAGGGACAAAGTGGGATGGGGGAGAGCTGTCTAGGCCAGGGGTGTCAAACATGCAGCCTGGGGGCCAAATCAGGCCCCAGAGGGCTCCTATCAGGCCCCCAAGCAACTGGCTGTCATCCGCTTCCTTCTCTCTCTCACTTCTTTCTGCATCACAGCTTGCTTTGCAAGGCCTGCTCAATCACACAGGTACTATAAAGCAAAACCTCTATTTTTTCCATTGGCTTAGGCTCCTCCCTTGGGAGGAAGGGGGGAAGCAGAGCTTGCTTTGCCAAGCTCCCTCAATTGCACAGCAGAGCTGCTGAGCCAAGCCTCTCTTCCTTCTATTGGCTGAGGCTCCTCCCCCTCCTGGTCCCCTGGGGAAGGAAGTAAAGAGCCAAAGCTTCCTTTTTCCAGTTCCCTGGACCCCAAGGGAGAGATACAAAGAAAGCACCTTTAAGACCAATGAGTGCTAATGTTTTAAGGTGGTGGTTTTTTACATCTTGAATTGTGTTTGTGTCCTTTATAAAGTTTATATCTCTGTTACCTAATCTTAAATAGGCACACACGTGACCTGGCCTGACAAGGTCTCATCTATGTCAGATCCGGCCCTCGTAACAAATGAGTTCGACACCCCTGGTCTAGGCTGCTGGGGGTGGTAACAGGAGCCTTTGGCTGGGCTTTGGCATCGAGGCCTTGTCAGCCTTTCTCCTTCCCTTGGGCCAGCAAGCAGGTCCGACTGTTCCTGCGTCGTGCCTCTCTCTTAAAGGGAAACAAAAACCGCAAGCTTCCATTGCAGGTAGTGCAGGCCTCACAAGGTTCCACCCTGGTCATGAGCCTCTGAAGAACAGAAATGTGTACTGGGTGCAGAACTGGGCATCCTGAGAATCACAGCCACGTCCAAAAGTAAAACCGAAAGAAACTACTGCTTTTGACGCTGTGTCAAAATCTTAACTGTCCTGCTGGCACCGGAAGGATAAATTATGCAAAATGGGTGCTGACTGGCACAATTTAAACAAGCACCAGCAAGCCTCTGAGTTGGTGTTTCAGCATCAGTTGCTCCGGGGTCTAGGGCAGCAGTCCCCAACCTTTTTGGCACTAAGGACCGGTTTTGTGGAAGACAATTTTTCCATGGACCATGGGTGCGGGGATGGTTTCAGAACGATACAATTGTGCACTTTATTCTGATGTGGTTAAGGATGCAGACTCTTATCTGGGAGAACCGGGTTTGATTCCCCACTCCTCCACTTGCAGCTGCGGGAATGGCCTCGGGTCAGCCGTAGCTCTCACAGAGTTGTCCTTGAAAGGGCAGCTTCTGGGGAGAGCTCTCTCAGCGCCACCTACCTCACAGAGTGTCTGTTGTGGGGGAGGAAGATAAAGGAGACGGTGAGCCACTGAGATTTGGAGCGGAGGGCAGGATATAGATCCAATGTCGTCATCTTATTATCACTACATTGTGACATATAATGATATAATTATACAACTCACGGCCCAGTTGCTAACAGGCCACGGACCGGGACCAGTCCATGGACCAGGGACTGGGAACCCCTGGTCTAGGGGACGGCAGCTTTGCTGATGGGGTGGGGGGTTAGTAAAGGAAGACTGACCATAATGGAACTGACTTGTGTATGGATTTGGCCCCTTTAGAGGCTCGGCAGACACCTTTATCTCAGCTGGGCTGTTGCAGCCGAAGACTCTTCCTCCTGCCTTTCCTCTTTTTCTGGGAAGGGGTTGGCAAAGGGTGCAACGAGGAGGGCTGCGCGGTGCCCGTTTTCTTGGTCCACGCGCCAGCTGGCTCGCCGCTGAGGATGGCGTTGAAGGTCTCCTCCTTGGCCACGGAGAGCTTCTGCCCTCGGAAAGCCCCCTTCCCCAGCCCTTGCACGTCTAATGGCTTGACAGAGCCAGCTCCCTTGGACACCTTCATGCCCTTCTTCTTCCCCTTCCGGCCTTTGCCCTTTCCTTTACGCCGCTTTGGAGCGGAGCCACTCGGCCTGGCTTGGGTACTGGCAGCGGTGGTGGACTCTCGTCTGGGAGCTGCTGATGTAGATGTGGTTGATGGCCGCTGCGTGGCTGGGCCGTCGATTACCTGCCCGCCGTAGTCGTACAGCACCGGCTCTTGGGCCACAGCCACAACCACAGTGCTGTAATTCTTGCACCTGCGAAGGAATGAGGAAGAAAGGGAGAGATGGTAGAAAACGCACCATGGGGGAAGAGAGTCTAGCTTGCATTTTCAAAATGACAAGTGACTAGTCCTCATGTGGTGTCACGGACAGGCCCGCTGCAATCTCCCAAAGCCAAGGGGCAAGCAAAGGTTTCTGGGAGGAGCTGCAGCATCCCTCCCCCGTGACTTGATGGCCAAAGGTGGAATGCGCCGAGAGTGTCAGAGTTAATGATTGCAAAATAGTGGGAAATAACACATTTGCCAGCCAATGGACTAGTGCAGTGTTTCAGTTCCACAGGACATGGGCTTTTGCTGCAGTAGTTTGTTGGTCCTTCTAGCCGAATGCTGTATTTTTCTGTTCCCTGATGTTCCTTCACTGGGCAACTGGAGCCTGCGTACAGAGCTGGCACGCTCTCCCCACTTGCAACTGCTGGAATGGCCTTGGGTCAGCCATAGTTCTGGCAGAGTTGTCCTTGAAAGGGCAGTTTCTATAAGAGCTCTCAGCCCCAGCTGCCTCAAAGGGTGTCTGTTGTGGGGGTAGAAGAGAAAGGAGATTGTGAGCCACTGTAAGACTTGGAGTGGAGAGCAGGATATAAATCCAATATCTTCTTCTCTATCAAAGAGTTTTACTCAGCTGTGAGGAGAGTGAGCCTTTCTGCAGGTGTGAGCAGAACCCTAGTGACTATAAAATGCGTCTCCATGCAAAGTGAAGACACAGAGACGCTTAAGCTCTGATGTAAGAGAGCCAGTTTGGGGTAGTGGTTAAGTGCAGCTCCTCCCAGAAATCTTTGCTTGCCCCTTGGCTTTGGAGATTGCAGTGGGCCCTGTCTGTGACGCCACATGAGGACTAGTCACTTGTCATTCTTTTTAGCCCCCAGCTCACAGAAGGATGGCCCCAGAGCAAACTAATTGATGCAGTAGCTCACAACTTGAATGCCAGTAGCTCAGAAAGTAGAATTTTTGCTCACAAGACTGCGGCTTAGAGGGAACATCGGTCTTTGTGAGAGCCAGTTGTGGTGTAGTAGTTAAGAGCAGCAGACTCTAATCTGGAGAACCGGGTTTCATTCCTCACTCCTCCTCCCCATGCAGCTGGCTGGGTGACCTTGGGTCAGTCATAGTTGTCTCCAAGCTGTTCCGAGCCAGTTTGGTGTAGTGGTTAAGTGCATGGACTCTTACCTGGGAGAACAGGGTTTGATTCCCCACTCCTCCGCTTGCAGCTGCTGAAATGGCCTTGGGTCAGCCATGGCTCTTGTAGGAGTTGTCCTGGAAAGGGCAGCTGCTGCAAGAGCTCTCTCAGCCCCACCCACCTCACAGGGTGTTTGCTGCGTGGGGGGGGGAGTAAAGGAGATCGTGACCACTGTGAGATTCAGAGTATAGGGTGGGATATAAATCTAATACCATCATCATCTTGCTTGCTGCAAATTGGCCTCATCCTGCTTTGACTTACTTCTGATCAAAACCTCGGCTCTTTCTGCCTGCCCCAAGGCCACTTTGATGACCCATTTTTTCCCCAGGCTATTTCATCGGCCCTCCCTGCTGTCGCCATCCCCGCTGGAAGGGCTGGGGTTGGGGAAAACCCACTCACCACACGTAGAGGTAAGGTTCCACGCATTGCTTCTTGTGGACGAACTCAAAGCAGGGCACCTGGATGACGTTGAAGAAGGCCTGGCCCACCACTCGGGAGGCTGTGTCGTTCACCTTCCGCAGGCAGGCCTTTAACCTGGCGGGGGGAGGGACAGAAGAGCTCTTGGTTGACAGTCAGCCTCAGCCTTGCCCCCAGCTGGTCCTTACGGGTTCTTTAGGGGAGAAATCATACCACCTCCAGGTACCTGTCCAAGGTGGCTTGCAAGCAGGGGTGGAATTCTAGCAGGAGCTCCTTTGCCTATTAGGCCACACCCCCTGATGTAGCCAATCCTCCAGGAGCTTACAAAAAAGAGCCTTGTAAGCTCTTGTAGAATTGACTGCATCAGGGAGGTGTGGCCTAATAGGCAAAGGAGCTCCTGCTAGAATTCCACCCCCGCTTGCAAGATATAACAAAGCCTTAAGAGAGATCAATGAAAGCCGAACTTTAAATCCCCAGCCCAGTCCTTGTTAGGCCTCTCGTCTTGGTTCCAAAAGCTCCTTGGCCATGATCCCTCCTTAGCCCAGGGATGTCAAACGTACGGGCTGGGGGCCAAATCAGGTTCCTGGAAGGGTTCCTAAGGCCCGCAAGCAAGTCTGCTTTTTCTCCCTCTCTCTTGCATCCTTCTATGTCACAGCTTGCTTTGCCAGGCTTGCTCAATCGCACAGGAGTTACAGAACAAAGCCTCTATTTTCTCCATTGGCTGAGGCTCCCCCCATGGAGAGGAAGGAGAATTTGCTTTGCCAGGCTCTCTCAATCACATAGCAGAGCTACTGAGCCAAGCCTCTTTTCCTTCTATTGGTTGAGGCTCTGCCCTCTCATCCCCAAGGAAGGGAGGGGAAAAGCCAGAGTTTCCTTTGCCCAGTTTCCTCGATCATAAGGGAGAAATACAAAATATTTAATTGTGTTTGCATGAAGTTTATATCACCACTATTCTGGCATTACATTTTATGACACACATATCCCAGCCCAACAAGGTCTTATTTATGTCAGATCCGGCCCTCATAACAAATGAGTTTGACACCCCTGCCTTAGTCTTTCTCTGCCTAAAGAACATGAGAAGCCATGTTGGATCAGGCCCATCCAGTCCAACACTCTGTGTCACACAGTGGCCAAGAAACCCCAGGTGCCATCAGGAGGTCCATCAGTGGGGCCAGGATACTAGAAGCCCTCTTACTGTGCCACCCCCAAGCACCAAGAATACAGAGCATCACTGCTCCAGACAGTGAATTTGCAGAACTGGCAACCATAAAAGGCTAGTTTGGCCTCAACCATATGGTTTTGCTCAGTGGTAAAATATCTCCAGATAGCCCCATGGCGCAGAGTGGTCAGCTGCACTGCTGCAGTCCAAGCTCTGCTCACGACCTGAGTTCGATCTTGGCAGAAGCTGGGTTCAGGTAGCTAGCTGGCTCAAGGCTAACTCAGCCTTCCATCCTTCCGAGGTCGGTAAAAGGAGTACCCAGCTTGCTGGGGGTATAGATGACTGGGGAAGGCAATGGCAAACTACCCCATAAAAAAGTCTGCTAAGAAAACATCCTGATGTGACATCACCCCATGGGTTGGAAACGACCCAGTGCTTGCACAGAGGACTACCTTGACATTTTTAAAATATTTCCTGTATCTGGCATTACATTTTATGGCACACATGGCCTAGCTCTCTGATCTGGCCTCATAACAAACGACACCTCTGTTCTAAGCTGTGCAGCTGAGCGGACGCTCATTAACCCAGGAAGCCCCGCTCAGCAGCAATCTGGAACCATGCAGGGCTTTGCGATGCCCATAGCTCATTTTAAGATGACAGCAGTTACATTCTACTCAGGATGTGAGGGGGCTTAGAAGGAGCCTGGCCCGCTACTCCTGCTCACCTCTTGTCGCAGTCGCAGTGGCTGATGGTGTGCCAGCGGAAGTTGCGGTACCCAAACTTCAAGGTGAAGGGGTGGATGACATCTTGGCAGTGGTCGTGCTCCCGGCAACACCTGTCTGTCTCCCGGTGCTCCCCTGGAAGGATGGAGAAGGGAGGCAGTGCAAGGAACCCTCTGAGCCGAGTGGGCAACCTACTGGCCGGCCCCTTGTCCTGGGCGAGGCCACCCTCTCTAAGCCAATGATCTTTGAGTTTTCCAGACCTACTGGGCTCCAATCACAAAGCATCACAGTCATGTGACAGGAAGATGGGGAGCCGGAATTATGACTCCACTAGTGTCAGAGGCAGGGGAAAGAATTAGACCTTGGACAGCAGGACTCATCCTGTCTGGAGGAACCAGGCCTCAGATTCAGCAGGAGCTCACAGGAGCACAGCTCCTGAACCTTTGTGAGGATTCTCCCTTTTCCTCCCCACCTACCTTGTCCATTGAATAGGAGATGCAACTGCATAACAATCCCGGGATTAGGAGAGCGGGCAGCCAGCCAGCCACCAGGGACTCTGCCATGCCCCCAGAAGCCCTCATCAACCCCTGGAGAAGCCCATGCCACCCTTTCTCCACTTCTTATGTGGCTTGCTGGCCTTCTGACTGGGTGCAGGCGGCCCAGGAGAGCCCCAGGAGAGCAAGAACTGCTTGGGCTGGCTGAATCTCTAGCCAGTCCAAGCAGGTCTCACTCGCCCAGGGCTTTCCTTTCTTGCATTGGGTTACTTTTGGTGTGGGGTGGCGGTGTATGCTAATGAGCAGGGCCTTTTTTGTAGAAAAAGCCCAGCAGGGACTCATTTTCATATTAGGCCACACCCCCTGACATCACCATTGTTTAGCATAGAGCTTTTTTGTATGAGAAGCCCAGCAGAAGCTCATTTGCATATAAGGCCACGCCCCTGGTGTCGAGCCAGCCAGAACTGTGTTCCTGCTGAAAAACAAGCCCAGCTAATGAGTTATACTAATAAGCTCCACCTATTTTTCTGCAAAACGACCCCTGGGAGGAACAAGCCAATGGTCATGGAGGAATCCTTTCCTTTCACTGACTCTCCTGCCATTCTTCTCAGGGTGTGTGCACAATGATGCAAGAGATGGCACTTTGCTCTTCACGCATGGACGCAAGCAGCAGGCGCTCTCCCAAAAACATGGGCCTGAAGGGGGCTTCTGACCCACAGGCTGAATACTACTGCCCTAAGGCCTGCACGCTCGCCCTTCTTTCCTTCTTTCTCTCAAGCCATCCTGCAATCTCAACTGTGAAGCTAGTGACACCCCAACATACCACCAGCACCCTTCCCAATTAGCTTGGGTTGCCAACCTCCAGGTAGGCCCTGCAGGTCTCCCAGAATTGCAACTGACCTCCGAACTACAGAGATCAGGTGCCCGGAAGGAAATTCTTCCTCTCTCCGGCTTTATAAGCCCACTGAGCCCGCCTCCCTTTGCTCTATCCTCAAATCTCCAGGAATTTTCCCAGTCTGGATTTGGCAGCCTTATTGTTGGCCCTTCCTCAAGGAGCTTGGCACCTCCAGGGGGAGGCATCACCCACAGCTATAGAAAGGAAGGGAAAGGGGCTACTGGGGAAAGCTCTTACTGGAAGACACGTCTGTCTTTAACATGCCGCCGGGCTCTTGTCTTATTCTGACTGAAGGTTTTTTAGCATTCTGCAAGGGGGAAGCTTTCTTGTTGAAGGTGTTCTCTCACCCCGCCCCAAAAATAACCATCGCTAGGTGCTATCATGCCCTGACTTGGACAGCCCTGGTTAGCCTAGTCTTGTCACATTTTGGTTGGCCCTAGTTAATATTTAGGTGGGAGACCACCAAGGAAGTCCAGGGTTGCCAGGCAGAGGCACAAACCACCTCTGAACACCTCTTGCCTTGAGAAACAGGCAGAGTTGCCATTCAGTCATCCGGGACTTAACAGCAAAGGGGAAAAAAAGAGAAGCGCTGTCACATGACAGAACTGATCTCTGCCGTTTGCAAAATGTGTTCAGGTGGGTGGCTCTGTTGGCCTGAAGCAGTAGAACAAGAGTTGGAGTCCAGGGGCACCCAGAAGGCCAACAAAGTTGAATTCTGGGTAGAAGCTTTTGTGTGCAGGCATGCTTCTGATGAGCCAACATGGCTACCCCCCCCTGACCTTATCTGAAGAAGGGCATGAACACGAAAGCTTCTCCCCGGAACAAAATGTTGTTGGTCTTGAAGTTGCCACTGGACTCAAACTCGTGTTCTGCTGCTTCAGACCAAATCGAGTACCCACATCAATCTCTCTGAGCCAGTGCATGCACATGAAGGCTTATACCAGGGGTGGCCAAACTGTGGCTCAGGAGCCACATGTGGCTCTTTCACACATATTGTTTGGCTCTCAAAGGCCCCACTGCCCTGTTGGCTGGCAGCCTGAAGAATGCATTTAAAGTTGCTTTCTTTCTACCTCTACCTCCCCCATCTGTTTCCTTCCTTCCTTCCCCCTCCCTCCCTCTCTTACAGCTCTCAGACATCTGCCATCCATGTCTTGCAGCTCTCAAACATCTGATGTTTATTCTATGTGGCTCTTACATGAAGCAAGTTTGGCCACCTCTGGCTTATACCCAGAACTAAACTTGAAGGTGCCATGGGACTCAGGCATTGCAAAATTTGTGGGAAGGTTTCTTTTCAATGCGTGATGCTTTCAACGTTGCAGCGGGGCCATCCTGAACTCTTCGAAGCTCTTCGACGGCCGTGAACGTCAACGGGCGTAAACGCAGCCAGGATGGCCCTCTGGCGGGGCAGAGAGTGTTTGTTTTCCATGGGAAATGGGGCGCAAGAGACACACCCTCTTGGAGGTCTTGCTCTCTCCAGCCAGCAGAATCCCCCTTCTTCCTCCTGAGCAGCTTTCCTCCTGGCAGGGAGGAAGACATATGCCAGGGGTGGCCAAACTTGCTTAATGCAAGAGCCGCGTAAAAGAAACGTCAGATGCTTAAGAGCCACAAGACATTAATGACAGATGTTTGAGAGCTGTGAGGAAGGAAGGAGGGAAGGGAAGGGCAAGACAAGGCAGGGAAAGGAAGGAAGGAAAGAAAGAAAGAAGGAAAATAGATGGTGGAGGGGGAAGGAGGGAGAGGTGGACAGAAAGCAGCTTTAACATTAAATGCATTCTCCAGGCTGCCAGCTGCCTTGGCTTGGAGAAGTGATTGAAAGAGACAAATGCCTCCTCCAAGCTGGCCAACATGGCGGTGGAGACTTTGAGAGCCACGCGATGTGTGTAAAAGAGCCACATGGGGCTCTCGAGCCACAGTTTGGCCACCCCTGACATATGCCAACTCTCCCCGGCTCCCCGCGCCCCGTCCCTCTCCAAGTCTCCAGGCGCTCCCTCTTCTTACCCAGCTGCTCGTAGCTCTCGGCGATGTTGCCGGCGCCGCACCACAGCGTGCCCGGGTAGGTGAAGCCTCGCTTCGTCCGCCGTCGAGGGGAGCCGCCGCGAGGCTCCGGCGGCCGGCAGGCCGCTTTGACCGCCTCCAAGTCGGGGAAAGCCGCCTCTTGCCGCCGCCGCTCCAGTCCCCTGCAGCGACTCAGAAAGGCGCCCAAGCCCGGCGGCTCGAGGGCAAGGCTGCAGGCGCTCAGGCCGCCCTCTCCGGGCTCCCAAGTGGCGCTGAGGAGCTCCCGCCCGTCGGATGCCTGGAAGAGGAGCCGCCCGTCGCCGTCCAGCGGGCTGCGGAGGGTGCAGAGGGCCGGCCCGCCCCTGGCCAGCCCCAGCCCCAGCCCCAGCCCGGCCGCCACCAGCGCTAGCAAGCGCAGCGCCCCCCCGCGCATCCTCGACGGGCGGAGGCTTTCAGCACCAGGGCGCACAGACAGCGCCCGGCGCCGCCTTTAAGACGCTGCAGCGGTGGCCTGATCCCAGGCGGGAGGAGGGGCCCCAGACTTCCCCTCTCCCTCCCCCACGGCTCAGGGCAGCCCCGCAGGCCCCAGAGGCAGGGCCCACCTCCGTCGAAGATTGACAGGCCTTTCTAATAGGCCAGGAGGGCCATACAGGCAGGGGCGCGCAGGGAGCGGGGCACTTGAGAGAGAGGCGGGGGTCTGGTGCTATCCTGCAGGCTCCCCAGAAGCCAGAGGGGCCTGGGCTCGCACTCCCAAGGAAGGAGCAGGTTGGATATCTTCGACACAGGACCCTTTTTGGGGTAGAAAAAGCCCAGCAGGAACTTATTTGCGTATTAGGCCACACCCCGTGGCAGCATCGTTGTTTCGCACAAGGCTTTTTGGCAAAAAAAAAAAAAAAAGCCCAGCAGGGACTCATTTGCATATAAGGCCACACGCTCCTGACGCCAGGCCGGCCGGAACTGCATTCCTGCACGTTCTTGCTCAAAAAAAAAAAAGGCCCTGCTTCTATAAGTGATTACGGATGGCATCTTATGCAGCACCAATGGGGTTATTGTGACTTTTAAGTGTTTGCCGCTTGTGCGAGTCAAGACTCTAGAGACTCATATTTCATTAACACATATGGCCATTCAGGGCTTTTTTGGCAGAAGCCCAGCAGGAACTTATTTGCATATTATGAGAGCCAGTTTGGTGTAGTGGTTAAGTGTGCGGACTCTTATCTGGGAGAACCGGGTTTGATTCCCCACTCCTCCACTTGCAGCTGCTGGCATGGCCTTGGGTCAGCCGTAGCTCTCATAGGAGTTGTCCTTGAAAGGGCAGCTTCTGTCAGAGCTCTCTCCCACCTCTCAGGGTGTCTGTTGTGGGGGGAGAAGAGATTGTAAACTGCTCTGAGTCTCTGATTCAGGGAGAAGGGCAGGTTATAAATCTGCAATTCTTCTTCTTCTATTAGGCCACACCCTCTGATATCACTACTGTTCCACACGGGGGGGGGGTGTAGAAAAAGCCCAGCTGGAGCTCAGTTGCATATTAGGCCACACCCCTTGACACCAAGCCAGCCAGAACTGCCTTCCTATGCGTTCCTGCTAAAAAAAAAAAAGGCCCTGGGCCTATTGTAAAATATGCGATGAAAAATTTGATACATGTTTGTTATTCCTATGAATTAGCATTGCAGGATTGTGAGGACAATTTTTTCCAGTGTTGATTTTCATGAATTGTGAGACTTTTGCATAGTAATTTGGGCTGTGAGCTTCTTTGCTTCTTTCCCTCAGTCTGTAGCATGTCCTCAGCACCTGATCCCCGCTAGCACCGCTGCCCCCGTGGCTCCTGCCCAGCTCGGAAGGCTCCTCTTAGCCACTGCGGCTCCCTCCGAGGAGGAGAAAGGCTCTTTTGCTTGACAGGCCCTATGAAGCTGTTGTCACCCTCATCCCCTCCCCCACCTCTTGGGGGCAACGGAGTTCAGACCTGGGAGCAGGGCATGGTGTGCAGATGTGAGCGGAAGAGGCGCTTGCCCTGTTCCTAGGAACTCGGACTCTGCCAGCTTTGAGCACTGCTGGGTTCCTAGAATAAGAGGTGCTGCTGTGGGAGCCAGACTGGTGTAGTGGTTAAGTGCACGGACTCTTATCCAGGAGAACCAGGTTTGATTCTGCACTCCTCCACATACACCTGCTGATGTGACCTTGGATCAGCCACAAGAGCCACTTCTGTCAGAGCTCTCTCAGCCCCACCTACCTCACAGGGTGTCTGTTGTGGGGAAGAGAAGGGAAAGATTTGTAAACCTGATTTGTAATCTGAGACTCCTTTTGGTTGTGAAGGGCGGGGTATAAATCCAATCTCCTCCTCCTCTTCTTTTTCTCCCCCCAAACTGGTCTGCAGCTGCAGGCACTGGAGCAGGCTCACTGGTTCTGCTCTCTTTGGGTCTAGAAGGGAGATGTCAGAACCGGTTCTTTTTTTTGAAGACCAAAAAAATGCCCGTTTTAAAAAGAAGCAGCAGCATCTTCTCTCTCACACGCACACTCACCTTAAGTGCAAGGAGTAATGTCACCAATTGCAAAGTCTGGTTTTCAAAAAAATATTCCACTGAGAAGAATTGGGGTGGAGGAGGGCTGTACCTCTTAGCCCCATTCCGGCCTCTCAAGATCCTTTCCTCAGAGCACTGAAGTCCTCTTGCATCTTTGCTGTCCATGTACATGAGGGAAGGGGGTTGTCTCCTCTGTCTTGCCAACCATCTACCCGAGTCTTGTTTCCTCTGTCTGGCTCAGGAAAGTTCTCTCTCAGTGCCAACAAGTATTCCCTCTAAGGCAGGGGTGGCCAACGGTAGCTCTCCAGACGTTTTTTTTTGCCTACAACTCCCATCAGCCCCAGCCAGCATGGCCAATGGCTGGGGCTGATGGGAGTTGTAGGCAAAAAACATCTGGAGAGCTGCCACCCCTGCTCTAAGGTGATGGATTCAAGTGGGCAGCCATGTTGGTCAGAAGCAGTAGAACAAAGTAGGGGTCAAGGGTGCACCTTTAAAACCAACAAAGTTTTATTCAGAATGTAAGCTTTCGTATGCATGCGTATGAAAGCTGACATTCTGAATAAAACTTGGTTGGTCTTAAAGGTGCGCACCGTGACTCCTGCTTTGTTCTTCCCTCTGAGGTGAGTTAACGTGAGCTGGCTCCAGCTCATACACTTTTGCTTTAGCTCAGGAAGGATGGCCCCAGAGCAAACTAAGTTATGCAGTAGCCAAATTGCTCCCTCACAAGTTTAAGGCCAGTAGCTCACCAAGTAGAATTTTTGCTCACGAGATTCCACAATTTAGAGGGCACATTGGTGCCGACAGCGGCTCTCTGTTTGCCAAGTAGATGCCCCCCACTTGTGCCACAGCCCTTCTCTTCAAACAACATAGGACAATGCGGGGAGTCTGGGGCATCTTTCTGTGCAGAAAGGTGCCCCCCCTCCTGTTCCAAGATTTGACATCCCCCCCCCACACACAAAAAAAACAAAAGGGAAGCAGGATTGTGCTTTTCCTAATCTGCTCAGCCGGACTCTCTTAATGCCACTCTGAAGAATGTGCTTTGAGGGGGGGGCTCTTCTGATCCATGGGGCAAGAGAGGGTCACCTCGCTGACCCCAAGTAGCGGGCCTGGCTGGGGGACAAAGAGCTCTGCCCCAGGACTTGAAAGGGACGGGGAAAGAGAGCTCCAAAAGGAGGCCGAGTCCCACAGCCCTTGCCACATCACCCCACCTCGGTTGCCATGCCAACCCACCTCAGCCCACCCCCTTGGAAGGCAGTCATGAATTCAGGCTGAGGGGGCTCGGAGGTAACTCTCGGTCAGGCCCTGCCGCTTGGGCGAACCCTTTCCTCATCAGGCCCTCTCAGCCAGGGGGTGGCTTCCTGCCCGGTCTGAGGCTGTAGCCAGGCTTCCCTCACCCCACAGTGAGCCTGCTCCTTTCCCAGCCTTGGGAGGAGGGGAATTAAAGGAAGAACCGCAGGGAGCACCAAAAAGACTCAACTGGGCTGCTGAGACCTTGCCTCACTGTGCTTCTGAAGGCCTCACTTTCCTTTGTGTCAGTTGATTTATTTGGCCATCCAATGGACTTACGGTGACCCCCCCATAGAGTTTTCAAGGCAAAAGAGGAACGGAGGTGGTTGGCCAGGGCCTGCTTCTGTGTAGCAATCATAAACTTCCTTGGTGGTCTCCAGGGGTTACGGTTGCAAAGTCCCGTGTCCCAAAGTGGGACCATAGAGTTTTCCCTCCCAAATGGCTAGAGCGTCCAGGAAAACCATAGAGTTTTCCCGGAAGTGCCTAGAGCAGCTGCTGCGTACTGTCACCAGTGCAATGACATCACTTCCGGGCGACGTAGGGGGAAGTTCATTGGGCCGGCAGGTTGGGAACCTCCCTGGCAGGGGAACCCCCACCTGGGAACCCCTACCAGCTCAGCATCTACCTTAAAACGCTGCTTGAATTATCATTGTCATAATAAAACCTTGTAATAAAACCTCGCTGCCATCATACTTTTTAAAATTGCTTTCTCCACAGTGGCATGATGATTTCCATCTGTCTGCTTTCTACATTTTGAATATCTTGAATATTAGAAAGTTTCTCAAATCTTAAGAGTTCAGCAAAATTCTCACAGGGGGTTTGAACAAGGGAGCCCGGAAGCATTTGGGGGGAGAGGATAAGAAAGAAAGAGCACTATAAAATGTAGACGTTCCGGAGCTCCTGCCCAAAATGAGGCCTGGTGGTCTCCCATCCAAGTACTAACCAGGGCTAACCCTGGTCAGATCAGGCTAACCTGGGTTATCCAGGTCAGGGCACAGAATATTTGTTCACTTGCCAAAAGTGTTGCAAGCTTAAAAGACTCACTTCCCTGAAATAAGAACTTCCTTAAGACCTCTCTCGAGCCCCTGGCTGCATTCTGAAAGCTGAGGGGCTGTGGGTTATTTAAGGATAAGCAGGATTATCGATTTAAGCATTATGGGCCCCATCTTTTCCCTCAGAAAGCCTCCCTTACGTGGGGGAGCTGGGCATAGGATTTCTTCTGCGGCCAACGCACACTTGAGCTGAGTGCCACAAGAAGTAGCAAAGGCTTAGACGGCTGTACAAGGCAATTAGATACATTCATGGCATTAAGAGGGGTCCATTGGCAGCTGCTAACCGCAATGTTCAAAGTTTCAAATGAGTAGCCATGTTAGCATGCACAGTGGCGGTGCTAGGACGCTGGCACCCCAGGTACAGCAGTGCCATCACCCCAGCGCCAGCACCGGTGAGGGCAAACACAGCTGCAGCGAGGTTCCCAGTGTCAGTGTGCACACCACTGCTGCCCACCATTACTGTGCCTCTCACATCTGTGACGTGAGAGGCAGAGCGACGGTGGGAAGCGGCAGTGCGCATGCCTATACCGGGAGCCTTGCTGTTGCTTCTAAGCAGACTATTTCAGTCCGTTTAGAAGCACGGGCAGGTGGGAGAGCCCAAACCAGCGCCCTCTCCCCAGCTCACTGTTCCAGACAGCTGCCTACTGTGGCTCAATGGACGCACCAGGCCTGAGCATGCAGGAGAGCAAGATTCAAGCCCAGTAGCGCCTCAGAGAGTGACGAGGTTTCCAAGGTGTAAGCTTTCAAGAGTCAATGCTCCCTTTGTCCATGTTCAGAAGAACTCTGCCTCAACACCATTTCTTAGGGGACAACAAAAGGATGTTCTGACCCCTGAATTGCTACTACTGCTGTGGACCTTCTTGAGTATCTGGCTGGGCAGTGTGGGGAATAGAATGCTGGACCAGATGAACTCGCCTCGATCTGTTCTAGGAGGACTCTCGTGTTCTCCTCGCCACTCAGTGGTAGCAGAAAGATAGGTTATTATCTCCCTCATTCCAAAGCTGAAAAGCTGGCATTAAAGAGAGCTTTCTGGGGCTGAGTCACTGGGAGGCTGCAGCTGGAATTAGACCTTTTGAAGAAGAAGATTGCAGACTTATACCCAACCCTTCTCTCTGAATCAGAGACTCAAAGCGGCTTACAATCTCCTATATTTTCTCCCCCCACAACAAACACCCTGTGAAGTGGGTGGGGCTCAGAGGGCTCTCACAGCAGCTGCCCTTTCAAGGACAATTTCTGCGATAGTTATGGCTAACCCAAGGCCATTCCAGCAGGTGCAAGTGGAGGAGTGGGGAATGTACTTACCTGTTAAATCCCACAGTAGTTTTGCCTGGATGCTTTGTAAGTAGGGTTGCCAACTCTGAGTTGGGAAATACCTGCAGATATTGGGGCTGGAACTAGGGGAAGGTCGGGTTTTGGGGAGGGAAGATAAGAGTCTGCACACTTAACCACTACACCAGCGGTCCCCAACCTTTTTGGCACCAGGGACTGTTTTTATGGAAGGCAATTTTTCCAGGGACTGGGGGGCGGGGGGGAATGGGTTCGGGATGATACAATTGTGCACTTTATTTATATTAGTTTGGTGTGGTGGTTAAGTGCATGGATTCTTATCTGGGAGAACCGGGTTTGAATCCCCACTTCTGCACTTGCAGCTACTAGAATGGCCTTGGGTCAGCCATAGCTCTCGCAGAGTTGTCCTTGAAAGGGCAGCTGCTGTAAAGAGCTCTCTCAGCCCCACCCACCTCACAGGGTGTCTGCTGGGAGGGAAGAAGATAAAGGAGATTGTAAGTCATCAAAGATTTCAGGTTTTCATGGCTGGCATCATCATTAGGGTTTGTAGAATCTTTCGGGCTCAAGTGCCGTGTTCTACTGGAGAAAGTTTTCCTTCCAGACGTTTCGTTCTCAGCTGAGGAGAACATCCTCAGTGGCGTTACAGCCGGAGCAGGCGCTCTGACCTTCTTGGCTGCTGTGCATTGAGTGCATTGCATTGCATCCCACTCAATGCACAGCAGCCAAGAAGGTCTGAGCGCCTGCTCCGGCTGCAACGCCACTGAGGATGTTCTCCGCAGCTGAGAACGAAACGTTTGGAAGGAAAACTTTCTCCAGTAGAACACGGCACTTGAGCCCGAAAGATTCTACAAACCCTAAAGATTGTAAGTCCCTCCGAGGCTCTGATTCAGAGAGAAGGGTGGGGCATAAATCTGTGGTCTTCTTCCTCCTCCCCCCAAAATAATAATAACAACAATAATAATTTTCTTCAATTTGGGATGCCCCCAGGAAGCCTTTTGATGAGGAACAGGGCACCTTTCCAGCATAATCACAGAGGGTTCCTGGAGACATCTCAAATAGTAGTGTAGAGGCAGTTTGGTGTAGTGGTTAAGTGTGCGGACTCTTATCTGGGAGAATTGGGTTTGATACTCCACTCCTCCACTTGCACCTGCTGGAATGGCCTTGGGTCAGCCATAGCTCTGGCAGAGGTTGTCCTTGAAAGGGCAGCTGCTGTGAGAGCCCTCTCAGCCCCACCCACCTCACAGGGTGTCTGTTGTGGGGGAAGAAGCTGATGCTGCATGAATTCACATATTTACTGATCCTGACCCTGAGATCTCCTTCCTAGGGAAGTACATCGATATGATAATGGAAGGGGGGTGGGTTGCCCAGATGAACATAACTTTACATTTACTAGCAGGGAATCACATTTTCAGTGTTTGATTGCTGTTTAAATACATCTTTTGAGATGTAATATTGTATTTAACATAGCGAGCTGTTGCTCTGACAGCATGGCAAAGAGTTTCTTGCAGTTCAAATCTCACCTCGAATATTTTTCTCTTATTTTCAGGGGTATCAGGGTTCCTTTTCCATGGTAGAAGTCCAGCAGCAAAAGAAATGAGAAAATGGCACCCTCCAGTGGCCATTTGGCTTAATTTTAAAAAAAATCTTATGTAATTACGTAGGTATTTATAGGGGGCACAGAGCGTTAAAGCTGCAGTACTGCAGTCCTAATCTCCTCTCATGACCTGAGTTCGATCCCCAGCGGAAGCTGGGTTTTCAAATAGCCGGCTCGAGGCTGACTTTGCCTTCCAGCCTTCCAAGGTCAGTAGAAGGAGTCCCCAGTTTGCTGGGGGGAAAGCGTAGATGACTGGGGAAGGCAATGGCAAGCCACCCTGTAAAAAGTCTGCCATGAAAACGTTGTGAAAGCAACGTCACCCCAGAGTCGGAAACGACCGGTGCTTGCACAGGGGACCTTTCCTTTCTTTCCAAGGGGGACCTAAAAGTAGCTTACAAACACTGGTTTCCCCACTTTCATTTTATCCTCGATACAAAAACTCTTCCATAGAGATAGATCAAGATGGGTACAGTGGCCATGTCAGTCTGTAGCAGTAAAAAAGAACAAGAGTCCAGGGGTACCCTAAAGACTAACAGATTTTGTAGCACGCTATGAATTTTTATGACTCTCGGGCTGCTAATATCTGAGTGGTGAGACTACTCAATTTTAGCTGGCAGAACAGAGAGCTACAGGGGACCATATAAAAGAATATCAAGATGGGAAGCCATGTTAGTCTGTTTGCAGCAGTAGAAAAGGACAAGAGCCCAGTAGCACCTTTGTTATGCATTGCATCCAAGTCTTCGGGTATAACACAGCGAACGCTACAGAGGCGACTAGGGGAAACCCACTGGTCCCCAGATGTAGCTCGCTAATACGCTCCGCCTATCAAGCTCTGTGGCTGGAAGTTTAACTGGCCAGGATTGGACCTGGCCAGATGGAGGGTTGTTCCGGGGCATGTATATATTTGGGACCCGGCTGGACCACGTTTCACCCTCTTGTGATGTACCAGCTAATAAAGTATGTTGTCTTCAACACGTCTCGTCACTGGGTACATTACAACCTTAAAGACTAACACAGGGATGGTCAAACTGTGGCTTGGGAGCAATGTTCCCTCTAAGCTGCAGAGACTTGTGGGCAAAAATTCTACTTTGTGAGCTGCTGGCACTGAAGTTGGGAGCTCCTGCATAAATTAGTGTGCTCTGTGGGGGGTCACCCTCCGCTCACCCTAACTCAGCTTCGCGGGAACACTGGTTGAGGGAACACAGATTTAGTCCAGCACTCCGATCCTGAAACACCACCCACTGGCTCTTGAGTTTTCCTAGGTTCCAAAAGAAGGCGCCATTTCCTTCTTCCAGGCCACCTGACGGCTCCTTCCCCTACTGGCCCCAAGAATGGATGGATGCTGCCAAGAGTCAGGGAAGGGGGCCGCCTGCGCCCTTGGACGATGGCTTTGCAAGTTGGCGCCGAGCCCCGTCGCCTCCCCCGGAGCTGCCGAGCGTAAAAGCGCACAGCCCGCGGCGGGGCTCCCAGCGGCTATTCTCGGGGCCGGCCTTGGCAAGCGCCGCCGAGGAGGGGCCGCCCCACGCAGCTGCCTGCCCTTTGGCCCCTGCAGGCCCGCCTGCGGCCGAGGGCGTCGCTCCGTCCAGAGGCCCGGGGAAGAAGAGGGGAGCGAGCGAGCGGCGGCCCGCCAGGTACCGGGGCGCGGGGAGGGGGCGCGCGCAGGGGCTCCAGGTTTCTCCCCGCGGCCTAGGCCGGCCTTGAGCGCCACGTGGGAGCCCCGCTGCAGCCGCCGGCGCGCCAGCCCGCCCTGCCTGCGTCGCAGTGACCTCTTGGCAACCCCCCCCCCACCCCGCTGCAGCGCTGAGGCTGAAGCGTCGCAGGCACCGGGGATGGAAAGGCGGCGCCTCTTGGTGTTACCTTCGGGGGCCTTGTTGATAGATCCAAGCGGGCAGCCGTGTTGGTCTGAAGCAGTTGAACAAGGCAGGAGTCAAGTGGCACCTTTAAGGCCAACCAATTTTTATGCTCTTAAGGTTATAAAGGAAAGGAAAGGTCCCCTGTGCAAGCACCAGTCGTTTCCGACTCAGGGGTGACGTTGCTTTCACAACGTTTTCGTGGCAGACTTTTGACGGGGTGGTTTGCCATTGCCTTCCTCAGTCTTTTTACACTTTCCCCCCAGCAAGCTGGGGACTCATTTGACCGACCTCGGAAGGATGGAAGGCTGAGTCAACCTTGGGCTGGCTACCTGAACCAGCTTTCGCTGGGATCGAATTCAGGTCGTGAGCAGAGTTCAGATCACAGTACTGCAGTACTGCTGCTTTACCACTCTGTGCCACGAGCCGCTTAAGGTTATCAAAGGTGTGCTCAATTTGTTAATTTTACTATTTTCACTACCCACCGTGTTACATTCTAAACCACTGCCTACCAGATAATTTTACTTCACTGTCTTAAATCTTGGTTCTTAAATCTGTACCATGTTGCATTCTGGGCCACTGCCTACCAGCTATGTATGGCTCTGTTCACTGTGCTGGATTCCTCGTCTGATGAAGTGTGCTTAAGAGCACACGAAAGCTTACTTCTAAATAAAAATTGGTTGGTCTTAAAGGTGAAACTTGACTCCTGCTTTGGAGAATTGTTGAGCCTGTCCAGCCCTTGGGCAAGCGAGGGCTCATCTACGCGACGGTTGTTGCCCCAGCGGGTGCAGGGTTGCAGTCAGAAGGAGAGGGTGGTGCGTCACTGCCCTAGGGTTGCCAGTCCCCAGGTGGATAGTGAAACTAGGATCTTAGCGTGCAGCTCTGTATAAATTTTTAAAAACCGCTAAGAGACACCATAGATTTTAAACATTAAAACAGTGTAATGCAGAGGTCAGTGGTGTTCTGACCAAGCTTGCGCGTAGAACTTCAAATAGACAAGAGCATGTAGCAAAAAGGCATTCACAGAAGACAGTTCAAAAACAGTATTTCCAATCACAAAGGAGTAACAATATTCCAGTATTTAGTTCATAGAATTACAAGAAGCCCTTCCAAAGACATCTGTTCTAGTTACCAAGACGTTTCATCCGTCTTTCTTCAGTTTGGAGGCTTATTTATCACTGGAACCCAATCTTTACAATACATTCATAGGAGACCAACAAGGTTCAGAACATGTCTGTAAGATTTCCAGGTTCTTCCAGGTGGGGGCAGGGGATCCCCCGGTTTGATGCCTTCCTTCCACTTCAGAGTCATCAGAAAGTGGGGGCGGGGGGAGGAAATGTGTGCTGAGCACTCCATTATTCCCTATGGAGACCAATTTCCATAGGGTATAATGGAGAATTGATCCACGTACATCCGAGGGGCTGTGTTTTGAGGTAGATGCAACAAATTTTCATCATAGCATCCGGTGCCTCTCCTCAAAACACCCCCCAAGTTTCGAAAAGATTGGACCAGGGGGTCCAATTCTATGAGCCTCCAAAGAAGGTGCCTCATTCTTCATTATTTCCAAACGGAGGGAAGGCCTTTTAAAAGGTGTGCGGTCCCTTTAAATGTGATGGCCACAACTCTCTTTGGTGTCCAATTATGTTTGTCCCAACCTGGCTCCTGGCTCCACCCCCAAAATTCCCAGATATTTTGGACCTAGCAACCCTTCGCTGCACAGTCCTCAGGACTTGCTTGGCTCATCGCTATTTGCACGGATTTCCTCCCTCCCTTTGCAGCTGGTGCCTCTTCTTCTTCACCAAGGCAGCCTGACCGTATTCCATGGACTTGCGCCGTGTTGTCGCCTCCCAGGAGCGAGGCTGGTATCTGCAGCTGATGGCGCCCAACGTCAAGGGGCCCGGTTATGCCTGGCTGGACCCCTCCCGTCTCTACTGCCACCCTCAAGTAAGGACTGGGAGCGGGGAGGGAGAGTCACAGTGCAAGGGGGTGGGCTGCTGGGTGGGAGCCGCTCTAGAGTGAGCCGGAGAGCCCCCTGCAGAAAGAGAAGCATTCCTCCTCTCCAGAAAAACAAGGAAGGACTAGGTTGATAGGTTGGGCCCCTTTGAGTGCTACAGCTGGCAGGGTGCCTTGAGGGCTTGCCCAGGGCAGGCCCTGCCACGGAACAAACTAGGCGATCGTCTAGGGTGCCGAATTGGCTGCCCCCATGTGACTTGGTGATGTAATCAGTGCGAGGGGGGCGGGGCGCCAGAAGTTTGCCTTGCCTAGGGTGCCGGACAGTCTAGGGCCAGCCCTATGTTTGTCTCTTGGGTGTCGCTGCACAAGGGGAATTCTGCCCCCCGGTTGGTTTCGTCCCTGAGTGGCAAAGGTGGGTATGAAAGGGAAGAGTCCCGGTTTTCTGTTGCATAGCGGGCTCAGGCGGTCTAGCAAATAGGAGGGCCGCTGCCAACCTTTCGACTGGCCCTCTGAGCTGCAGGGGATTGTTTTAATGTTTGCAGGGCAGGCGGCTGTCAAAAGCCAAAGAGCGACGAAGGTTATTTGTCCTTGTTGGTTGACTCTCCCGCCAGCGAGTTTCTTTCATTTGAATTTGGATGCTTCTTGAACCCCTCCCCCGCTCCTTCCCCCAATTTTACCAGGCGTTGCAAGACTGCATTGAGGACTTGGTGCAGCCGTTTCAGGATGAGGCCATTGACTTGGTTGCTGGGATTGATGCGATGGGCTTCATTTTAGGTAAGCTTCATAGGGTCACCTAGTCCAACCCCGGTCCCTCTGTTCCACATGGTGGGGCTTAAAACTCAAGGCAGAGCTCAATCAGGGAGCAGGTGTTGTCAGGCAGATGCCTCTGAACATATTCAGAGTGCATTTTTTCTTAGGGGCGATTCCCCACTACCACCTGCTTAGCATTCTTAGGACTGTGAAGGACTCTGTCCCGGGGCAAGTCTTCCAAGCAGAATGGAACCCGACTCTTGCCCTCCAATCAGAGATGTCAGCTTCTTTGGAGGCCCTACTTTTGTGCCATTCTTAGCAATCAGAAAGGTGGTTCCCATCCCTGAAAAGGCTTCATTGGAATCAGAGCAACAGCTCAGTCTGCAGACAGCTCTGGGGCAGGGCCGGAGGAATCCTGCTAGGTCCTTTTGCCGGGGTCGTCGGGTGCTAGAGATGTGAAGGTGTGACTCTCCATGATCTTATCCACTCACGCTTCGACATAGGAGATGATACTGGATTTATATTCCGCCCTCCACTTTGAATCTCGGAGCAGCCTACAATCTCCTTTACCTTCCTCCCGCACAACAGACACCCTGTGAGGTAGGTGGGGCTGAGAGGGCTCTCACAGCAGCTGCCCTTTCAAGGACAACTGTGCAAGAGCTATGACTGATCCAAGGCCATTCCAGCAGCTGCGAGTGGAGAAGACTGCAGCCCTTCTCTCTGAATCAGAGGCTTACAATCTCCTGTATCTTCTCCCCACACAACAGACACCCTGTGAGGTGGGTGGGCTGAGAGGGCTCTCACAAGGACAACTGTGTGAGAGTTATGACTGACCCAAGGCCATTCCAGCAGCTGCAAGTGGAGGAGTGGGGAATCAAACCTGGTTCTCCCAGATAAGCATCCGCACACTTAATCACTATACCAAACTGGTTGCTCTCCCCTCAGGTGCTGCCATTGCCAGCTTCCTCCAGAAGGGGTTTGTGGCCATCCGCAAAGCCGGGCACCTGTGCGTGGAGACCATCACTCAGCCTTACAGGGATTATTCTGCCCGTGACAAGCTGATGGAGATGCGGATGGATGTCATCGTGCCAGGTGAGCCACTGCCATCGCAGCCACGCACCGGAACCACAGGGATGGGACAAAGCGCCTACTTGCCCGATCCACCACCCTAAATGCATGGATAGCCCCTGTGCACCCCCTGGATTTACTGATCTGGCCCACTTGAAACATGTGGAGGCAGGGAGGATGGAACAGCTGGTACGCTAACACAGCTTTGGCGGTGTCTTCTTCTGCCAGGCCTCCGAGTCTTGCTGGTGGACCAGTGGGTGGAGACTGGGGGAACCATGCGGGCTGCTGTCCGGCTGGTAGAAGAACAAGGAGGCGTGGTGGCAGGTATGGAGAAGGGGGCATTTGGCCAGCGACACCCCCCCTCCCAGGCTAGTGCTGATTGCTGCCTCCGCTTCCTCCCCACCCCCGGCAGGAGTGGCTGCCATCTGCATCGAAGATAGCGAGGGAGGCTCTTGGCTCAAAGGGAACTACAAGTGGGCCCACTGCGTCCCCTCCCACCTGATGCCCCAGTTCAACGCCCACTACCTGGACTCTTTCCAAGCCTTTGAAGCCAGATGACACCTGCTGTAGCTGAAGGGGGGGGGCACACGCATCCCATCTCAAGTCGGCTGAGTTTATGTAGGAGCACATGGCGCAAGCATCCGGGCACTGAATAAACCCACACCATGGAACCCACAAACTTAAAACTTCCAGACCTGACCCTAAGAGCACTCCTTGGTTTAACCTGTCATCCTCTCTTCTTCTGGATGGATATCCTGGAAGCCTACAAGCAGGAACAGAGGTCAAAGGGAATCCCCCACTGCTGCCTCACACTCCACCCTGGTGTTTTAGAGTTGCCAACCTCCAGGTGGTGGCTGGAGATCTCCTGGGCTGGACAACTGATCTCTAGGTGACAGTTCAGTTCACCTATTTAAAAATAGCCACTTTGGAAATTGGGGCCTATGGCGTTATACCCCACTGAGGTCCTCCCCTCACCCATTAAAAAAAACCCTGCCTCTCCATCTCCTCCTCCCATCTCATGATTTCCCAACCCGGCACTGGCAGCTCTAAGTTGACCTGCCTCCAGAGGTCCCCTTTAACTATTATGTCCAGGACTTTATTTGTAGCAGGAACTCCTTTGTATATTAGGCCACCCCCCCAATTTAGCCAGTCCTCCAGGAGCTTACAGGGCCTACTGTAAGCTCTTGGAGGATTGGCTACATCAAGGCTGTGTGGCCTAATATGCAAAGCAGCTCCTGCTAGAATTCCACCCCTGGACCCAACCAATACTCCTTCTCCGCTGTAGAGCCTTGTGAGCAAAAATTCTACCTCGTGAGCTACTGGCGTTAAAAGTCGTAAGCCACTGCAGGCATTAGTTTGCTCTGGGGCCATTTTTCCTGAGCTGAGACAAAAATGTGCAAGACGGAGGCTTAAAAACTGTGAGCTAGCTCACACTAACTCAGCTTAGAGGGAACAGTGGCCCCAACCCTGCATTGCATGAAGGACTTTCCTAACTCCGCTGCCCCTCAACTTCATTGGGTGCCCGAGTTCTAATATTTTCTGGGGGTCAGAAAAAGTTCCCTGTATCCCCTTCCCCCCCCCCCCCCCCTTCTCCTTGCTGCCCAATGTCTTTTCAAGTTGATGGGATCTTCCAAGGTGTAGCTTTTCCCGCTCCCATAAAGAGAAGCAGCTAAAACAGCCTTCGACTAACCAGCCCTGGCAGAAATCAATAAACCAGAGTGAATCTTTGTTCTTGTGATTATTGCCACCATTAGGAATGTATAAAGTGCTGGAGGTGGTTTGATATTTGTTCTCTGATGTCGCCGGAATGGGAAGGTCAGAGGGCTGGAGATGCCGCGGGTCTCCTGTCGCTGCTGCCCTGGGTGGGGGAAGGAGCAAAGCCCCGACAGCATGGGCCACTCAGTGTTCTTTTGGGGGAGACGGCCAGAGCCAAGACCAGCAACCCCTCCTGGAGACCACAGCTGGAAAACTCTGGCCCAACCACACAGAGTCCCTGCGGCAGCTGACACGCTGGAGCCGATGGGAGCTCTTGGGATCCCTTGTCTTTGTGACCCAGCAGGTGGGATGTTCCTGTCCCTGGACCAGGCCCATCCTTTCAACCCGCCCCCCCTTCCAACTATATAGCCCCTCCATTGGAGGGTCCCAAATCTGTCCCCTTTGCTCACCGCCACTCTGAACAAGTAGTAGCGTTGCTGCTGGTCTTTTCGCTTTTTTCTCTCCCCTTCCCTAACACACCTCGCAGAGGAAAGGGGGAGAAGAGTCAAGAGGTCTCTTGTCTCTCCGAGAGGGAGGGCACAGAAGAAAGGGGTGTGGGGAGCAGAGCTGCTGTGACTGCCCAGGCACAAAGGGAGGTCAGCTTGTGGGACTGAAGGCAGCTTACAAAGCCAAGACCCCTGGGCTGCCAAACTGGGTGGCCCTCCAGCCCTCCCGAACAACAAATCCTGCTGTGGGCCTCACCAAATATGACATCCCGGCTATGGCCCCGCCCTGCACATCTGGAAGGCGAAGGCCTGAGACTGGGTCAAGAGCCGAGGTTACCAACGGGCAGGAATACAGGCCAAGGGGTCAGGCAGGCCGATTCTGGCAAAATCCCTAGCCTGCAAACAGGCACAGGCAGAAGCTGGTCAGGGCAGCGCTGCTGGAACCAGGGAAGGAGCAACATGCAACGAGGTCCGAAAGCGTTGGCTGTGGCCCAAGAGGAAAATGGAGGCCAGGAGGGGCGTCTCCTATAGGAGGGGGTCCCTCACTCGTCTCCAGGTCATAAGCCACAGAAATGCCCAGCTCGGGTGAGGGAGTGGGGGGAGTCGCTGTCCTTTGGTATCAAAACGAGTTCAGTGCGAAGACGAGGTGGGCAATGGGGCGGGGTCCAGGCGGGTGACATCACTGGCAGCATTTGGCATGGCGTCTCTTCTCGGTCAGGTACAAGTCCCGTTCGTCGCTAGCAATCCCTGGAAGAGACGGTGCAAGGCATGATCTCAGCAATGCAGAATCCAATCCAAATCCTGTGATGCACATCCAGGCCTGTAGCTACAGTGGGGCCCAAGGGAGGCCCATCCTTTCAAACCCCCCTTCCATTGGAGGGCCTCCAATCTGTCCTCTTTGGTCACCACCACTCTGAAGAAGTTGTAACATCGCTGCCGGTCTCTCTGTCGTGAGAGGGGCACATAAGAAAGGGGTAGGGGGAGCGGAGCTGCTGTAACTACTCAGGTGAAGGGAGGTTGGCTTGTGGAACTCAAGGCAGCCTGCAGTACCAAGAGCATGTGGCCATCAAACCTGGCCCCTGGCCCCCACAAACAACAAATCTTGCAGTGGGCCTCACCAAACATGGGGAGGGACGGTGGCTCAGTGGTAGAGCATCTGCTTGGGAAGCAGAAGGTCCCAGGTTCAATCCCTGGCATCTCCAACTAAGAAGGGTCCAGGTAAGTAGGGGTGAAAAACTTCAGCTTGAGACCCTGGAGAGCCACTGCCAGTCTGAGTAGACAATACTGACTTTGATGGACCCAGGGTCTGATTCAGTATAAGGCAGCTTCATATGTTCAAATCCTGGCTACCACCCTGTGCACATCCCTGTCTGCAAGGCCCTGCGTCTGGCCCAATTCTGCAAAGAACTGCTGACTAGGACCACTAGATGTCACTCATGTACCTTACAAGCATTAAATAACAATTTATTCTTTACAAAAATCCAATCTCTGTCTTGTCTGGTTTGTGGTCAGAACCAAAATATTACAATGAACCAATGTGGGAAGAGAAAAGCACAATGAGATACAGTCCCAAAATTTCAATAGTCTCCCAATAGGAGAGCCGGTTTGGTGTCGTGGTGAAGTGTGCGGACTCTTATCTGGGAGAACCGGGTTTGATTCCCCACTCCTCCACTTGCACCTGCTGGAATGGCCTTGGGTCAGCCACAGCTCTGGCAGAGGTTGTCCTTGAAAGGGCAGCTGCTGAGAGAGCCCTCTCCAGCCCCACCCACCTCACAGGGTGTCTGTTGTGGGGGAGGAAGGGAAAGGAGATTGTGAGCCGCTCTGAGACCCTTTGGAGTGGAGGGCGGGATATAAATCCAATATCTTCTTCATCTTCATCTTCTTCCCTCCAGTAGTATCACAATTTCTGATGTTCCACTTGACGTGCACACGTGAAGGGGAGTGGACTCATGCAGAATCTTGAAAATCCATAAGAAATTGTGATGCTACTGGAGTGAGACTGTTGAAACGTTGGGACTGTATCTCATCGTGCTTTTCTCTTCCCACATTGGATGATTGTAATATTTTGGTTCTGACCACAAAGCAAACAAGACAGACTGGATTTTTGTAAAGAATAAAATGTTATTTTAATGCTTTTAAGAAACATGAGTGGCATCCGGTGGTCATAGTCAGTGGTTCCTTTCTCTTTTTTTTGTGATTCTGCTTGCACACTGGCTTCCCCCTCTTTCTTACCAATTCTGCAAAGGGCGAAAGCAGCACAGGGGATGCCACTGGGTTTAGATTTCAGCATCCGGAGCAGGTCAACATTCATTTCGGGTTCTGTTTTTAAAGCAAGCGCCTCAGCCTCATAGCTGTAAAGCTGCACATGGAATGAGCAGTTGTGCAGCTCCCCGTTTTGACACAAAAACCACCATGCTCTTTTTCCTTCTCCCTTGCGCAAATCAAACTTGTCAGTATTTTAATACTATTTTCTATTTCCTCAAGCCAGATTTTTTCCCTCTTAACTCTATACAGCTTTTAAAGTTATTTCCACCCACTGCATATAGCTGCTGTAAAAACGGCATTAAAAAGAAGCCAACCGTTAAAAAACATCAGCGAGAACGGTCAAAAACAAAAGAAAACAGGCAAAATTTGTACTTGCATATGAGTGGGTGGGCAATTGCTGCTGCCACTGCAGGGGGCGGTGGAGACACTGGCCACAAGTTCCTACTGTTGGGCCTGTAGAGCCTCTCCCTCCCCAAACAACTGTCAGAACAGACCAAAGAATGCAAAACTATGCAAAATGCCAAGATGACGCTTGCTCAAAAGTCCACAGGGACCCCTGTGCTAGCTTCCGCAACCTGTATAATTTATACAAGGACCAAAATTGGGGGGCAGACCACAGACTACGCAAAGCCTGTCTTATGAGGTCAGATCGATGTCAGCTGCACACTGCCCCCAGGAGGCAAAAAGGTTCTAACCTCCGCCCCATGCGAGAGAACAGGGCACGATCTGGGGCTGGCTGTCCTCACGCAGCACGGCACTTACGCACAATGTCGCCAATCCGGCGAGCGCTACTCTTCTCCAGCTCTGCCAGGACGCTGCCCTCAAAGGTCTGCGCTGCCACTCGGAAGAAGAATTCCCGCACGTTCTCCCCTGTCAGGAAAGGGCAAGGAGGAGGAGAGAAATCATTTGCCCAAATACCACTAACATGTGAGTACAATGACCATGCAGGGCAATCTTAAAGAACGGCTTTTTTTGTAGCATGAACTCCTTTGCATCTTAGGCCACACCCCCTGATGCAGCCAATCCTCCAAGAGCTTACAGTAGGCCCTGTACTAAGAGCCCTGTCAGCTCTTGAAGGACTGGCTACATCAGGGGGTGTGGCCTAATAGGCAAAGGAGTTCCTGCTACAAAAAAAAGCCCTGCTAAAGCATTAGGGATGCTGTCAATCTGCCAGGGACTGATAACAGTTTCCTACAGCAGTAACTCAGCATTGGCCACAAAGCACTTCCCCCACCTTCAGCAGCCACATGTGGGTGGACATCTTGGGAAGAGGCAGGGATGGAATTCTAGCAGGAGCTCCTTTGCATAATAGGCTACACACCCCTGATGTAGCCAATCCTCCAAGAGCTTACAAAAAAGAGCCTTGTAAGCTCTTGGAGGATTGGCTACATCAGGGGTGTGTGGCCTAATATGCAAAGAAACTCCTGCTAGAATTCCACCCCTAGGAAGAGGTGACAAAGGGCAGGGGGGCAAGCAAAAGGGGATGTGCCCCAAGATGGAGGAGCCCCATTGTCCTACCTGCCCCAGCCAGGATTTGGAAGTGCTCACCTGTGAGTGATGATACAGCCCAGTATTCTGCCTGCATCTCTTTTGCCACCTTGAGGGCATCCCTCTCCATGAACCTGTACTGTGCAGGTGACTATAGGAAAGGAGAGAGGAAACAGGGAAATCAGCTGGGTGAGTTTGGCCAGCAAGGCGGTAATGATGCGCACCAAGAGAGGTTTGCAACCTGGAGCAAAGAGGGAGGAATCATGACAAGGTGCCCAGCCAGCCAGGGACAACCCTGAGATCCACATGGCGTTGCTTTATATTGGATCAGACCAGGGGTGGCCAGACTTGAAGGATTGGCTACATCAGGGTGTGTGGTCTAATATGCATAAGCACTCCATGAAATTGCCAAGCAGTCGGGTTAGAACGGATAAAAGGAAGTACTTCTTCACCCATAAGGGATTAACACATGGAATTCACTGCCACAGGAGGTGGTGGCGGCTGCAAGAATAGACAGCTTCAAGAGAGGACTGGATCAACATATGGAGCAGAGGTCCATCAGTGGCTATTAGCCACAGCGTATTGTTGGAACTCTCTGTCTGGGACAAGTGATGCTCTGTATTCTTGGTGCTTGGGAGGGGCAACAGTATGAGGATTCCAGTGTCCTAGCCCCACTGATGGACCTCCTGATGGCACCTGGGTTTTTGGCTACTGTGTGACACAGAGTGCTGGACTGGATGGGCCATTGGCCTGATCTAACATGGCTTCTCTTATGCCACACAGAATAAACATCAGATGTTTGAGAGTCACAAGGGAAGGAAGGAAGGAAGGAAGGAAGGAAGGAAGGAAGGAAGGAAGGAAGGAAGGAAGGAAGGAAGGAAGGAAGGAAGGAAGGAAGGAAGGAAGGGAGGGAGGGAGGGAGGGAGGGAGGGAGGGGAGAGAGGTAGAAAAAAAAGCAACTTTAACTTTAAAATGCATTCTCCAAGCTGCCAGCTGGCTTGGCTTGGAGGAGTGATTGAAAGAGACAAATGCCTTCTCCAAGCTGGCCGATGGGGCAGTGGGGGCTTCGAGAGCCTCACAATATGTGTGAAGGAGCCACATGTGGCTCCTGAGCTGCAGTTTGGCCACCCCTGGATCAGACCCCAGGTCCATGAAGGTCAGTATTGTCTATTCGGACTGGCAGAGGCTTTCCAGGGTTTCAGGTGGAGGTCTTTCCCATCCCCCACCGCCTGATCCTTTTAGCTGGAGATTCCAAGGACTGAACCTGCGACCTTCTCCATGCCAAGCAGAGGCTCTACCCTTGAGCCACAGAATCAATGAACAATTCTACTCTTGCTTAGGACAAAGGAGAGCTCCCGGTATACTGGGGTTGCAGCTGGAGGGGACCGCGCCCATCCTCTTTGCCTCCTCCCCTCTTACACTGAGATCCTTCTTGGTGCCCACTAAGAAGAGGATGGCGCTGGAAGGGTCGTTCTCTTTCAAGGCATCGGTCAGCCACTGCCTGCAAGGGAGAAGCAGGAGAGACAAGCATGTTTCCAAGCTGGATTTTAAGTTCTCTTTCTAAATAAATAACCAAAGTGGTGCAGGGGTGAGGGAAGGAAGAACTTTAGCCATGTTTCATCCTGACCTGGATCGCCCAGGCAAGCCTGATCTCGTTAGATCTCAGAAACTAAGCAGGGCCAACTCTGGCAAGTACTTGGATGAGGGACTTCCAAAGGAATACCAGGGCTGGGACACGGAGGCAGGACGGCCCTGTCACTAGGCAAACTAGGTGATCGCCTAGGGTGCTGGTCTGCTGGGGGCACTGATTTGGGCGCCTCCCATGTGACTCGGTGACATTATTAGTGCGGCGGGGGGGGGGGGTACCAGAAGTGAGCTTTGCCTAGGGTGCCAGAGAGTCTAGGGCTGGCCTTGCATGGAGGCAGGCGATGCAAGTCACCTCTCTGAAAGTCCAGGCCCTCAGTTGGGGTCGCCAGACGTCAGCCGTGACTTCCAAGGGCATGCGCATGTACGCACACAAGTTAGCCATGTCTCAAAAGACAATAAAATGTTTTACAGCCTTTAATATTATAATAACAAAAGGCTGGAAGTTTGGCTGGATCTTCCTCATCCTCTAATACGGATTTGTTTGTATTAACTTTCAGAGTACGGAGACAATCCTAACCAGTGTTGAGAGAGAACACGGACTACAATTTACTTGGGGAAAATTATTTGCTACCTCTGAACTGGCATTCCAAATAAATAAATTTCCCCGGCGTGGGAGTGGAACAGAAGGCTCTAAAATCCAGCCAAGCTGTAAAGTAACCATTCACATTTATATTGACTTTTGGAAAAGAAGAGAAACAAGTCCAAGCCTATAACAATAAGCCTGCCCCTCCTCCCCCCCCCAACGCATTTTCCACCATAACAAGATCTTACTCAGTGCTCCACATCCCCCAGGAGGTCACGCACCTGGTGTGGTCGAGAGATGTCACATCGTTCACGTCAAATACAAGAATGATGGCTGCAGAAACAGATATTGGGTGGGGGGGACATCACAGGTGAGTGACATATTTCCAGATACGTTGTACTCTGTCCCTAGCCCATAGATAACATGGGATGGGGGTGGGACAGGGTGATATTCATTCACATTCAAAATTGTCACACCCAACCAATTTACCAGAAAACCCCCGAATTCATGTGAGAGGTACCAGAATGTGACAACCTATACTTTTGAGAGAGCCAGTTTGGCATAGTGGTTAGGTGTGCAGATTCTTTATCTGTGAGAACTGATCCCTCACTCCTCCATCTGCAGCTGCTGGAAGAGCCTTGGGTTAGCCATAGCTCTCACAAGAGTTGTCCTTGAAAGGGCAGCTACTGTGAGAGCCCTCTCAGCCCCACCCATCTCACAGGGTGTCTGTTGTGGGGGCGGGGAGAGGTAAAGGAGATTGTGAGCTGCTCTGAGACTCTGAATTCAGAGTGAAGGGCGGGGTATAAATCCAATATCATCATCATCTCCTCCTCCTCACAAGAAGCAATGAGAACACAGATAGGGCCTCTGTCACTTTTAAAAGCTCAATATTCACTGGCCCATGGAACAGCAACTGGCTGAAAAGAGCCATGGGAAAAAAGGGAGCAAAAAGATCACTGTCCCACTACTGTTGTTGCGTGCATATCCTGTGGTAAAAATGGGATCTACACACTCCCCTGTCTTAGCAGGTAAGAAATTCACACAGCGGGCCAAAGTTCAAAGTTAATCGCCTCAGGGAGTATACTTGACGCCTCGGGGCGTTTTCGCACTTACCTTAAGCCGGAGCGACGTCCCTCTTCACCGCGCAGCGTTTGCACGGTTTTCGCACTAATTGCTCCGGAGCACCTGGAAGAGCCGCAAAGTCCCTCGGCTTTAGCGTCGCAAATGTAAACCGCTGGGTTTACATTTGCGACACAAAAGCCGCGGGACTTTGCGGCTCTTCCAGGTGCTCCGGAGCAATTAGTGCGAAAACCGTGCAGACGCTGCGCGGTGAAGAGGGACGTCGCTCCGGCTTAAGGTAAGTGCGAAAACACCCTCAGTCTCCATCCAACCTTTTTTCCTGTTGTCACCACTAGAGGTCAGAAAGGAATGGCTAAGTCCTCTAGGAATGCCCTTGGGTGCCACAATGCAACACCCATACCTTTCTTGGCAAGTGTTTTTAGAAAATGGGCAGAGCCAGATGGGGCTTTTGCCCTGCAGAGCTTCTGACTGGCCCTCGGAGATCTGATTGGCTGCACAGATTTATAAAATATCACTTCAGCAAGTGCACCAGGGATCTTCACTGTGTGACTGAGCACTGACTGTAATTTGCTTGGGGGGGAAATTATTTGCTACCTCTGAATTGGCATTCCTAATAAATGAATCTCCCCAGTGAGGGAGCGTGCAGAGGTGGGGAGGGGAATAAAGGGCTCTACAATCCAGCCAAGCTGTAAAGTATTCAATGAAGCTGCCTTATGGTGAACTGGACTACTGGTCCACCGAAGTCAGTACCAACTGCTCAGACTGGCATCAGCTCTCTGGGGTCTCAGCTAGATTTATCACATCACCAACTGCTAGATCCTTTAATTGGATACACAGGGATTGAGCCTGGAACCTTCTGCATGCCAAACAGATGCTCTGGGGCTCATCCATGGCCCCTCCCCAAGCATGTGGCATGTCCAGACTTCTCCCTGTTGTCCCTCTAGTCTTCCTCCTCCTCCTCTTCAACTTGCCAAGCAAAAGGAGCCCTCCGCCACCCTTTATCCTTACCCAGCAACCTCCTGTCTATTCAGAGCCATCGTCTAGGCAGAACTGGGAGGGGCTGTAGCTCAGGGATGGAGCATTTGCTTGGTTTGTGGAAGGTTCCAGGTTCACTCCCCACCATCCTCAATGAAGGATCAGGTGGCAAATGATGCAAAAGACCTGAGATGCTGTAGAGCTGCTGCCAGTCTGAGTAGACAATATTGACTTTGACGGACCTGCTGAATGCTTTTTGCATAGTTGTGGGTCTGCTCTGCCCCTCCTGGAGGAGACAATCACCAGTACTCACTCCTTGGTGGTGTAGCAGTTAAGAGCGGCAGGCTCTAATCTGGAGAACCGGGTTGGCTTCCCCCTTCCTCCTCCACATGGAGCCTGCTGGGTGACCCTGGGCCAGTCACGGTTCTCTCAGAACTCTCTCAGGCCCCACCTACTTCACAAGGTGACTGTGTTGGGAGAGGAAGGGAAGGCAATTGTAAGTCCCTTTGAGACTTCTTTGGCTAGAGAAAAGCAGGATATAAAAACCAACTCTTCTTGTTCTTCTTTGGAAGACCCTTTTGCCCCCAATCCCAGCCAGCCATTTATCCCACGGTGAACATACAAACTATTTTTGCAGCCATTCGTCTGACCTGAGTGGCGGTTTAAGGAAATCTCTGAGCACCAGCAGGGTACTGGTTAAATACACACAAACAGATCTCTGTGCTAGCATCTCACCTTGTGCTCCTCGGTAGTAGGTGGACGCAATGCACTTGAAGCGCTCCTGGCCGGCCGTATCCCACCTGGTGCGGGGTGAAGATGCAGCCAGTTAGCTCAAAGCCCCACGAGGGGCTGCAGCAATCAGGATGGCCACCCCATAGCAAGAAGCCCCCCAGGAGAGTTGCCCAAAGCGGGCAAAGGTTTTCAGACTCACAGCTGCAGGCTGAACGGAACCCCCAAGACCTCGAAGCGCTCCATCTCAAAGTCCACTCCAATGGTGGCTTTGTAGTTTTTGTCAAAGGTGTCTTTGCAAAATCTGGGGAGGCCGAGAGAGAAAATGAGACCCTGGACTCTGGCTTCTGCTCACCCAATGCTTCAGGACTCCCTAAAGGAGCCATGCACCTGCTTCCCTGCCCCAGCCAAGTTTCTAGCTCATACGGCTATGAGGATGGGCAAGAAGTTAACATTGTAGTTTGGTGTAGTGGTTAAGCGTGTGGACTCTTATCTGGGAGAATCGGGTTTGATTCCCCACTTCTCCACTCGCAGCTGCTGGAATGGCTTTGGGTCAGCCATAGCTCTGGCAGAGGTTGTCCTTGAAAGGGACAACCCCACCCACCCACCTCACAGGGTGTCTGTTGTGGGGGAGAAGATATAGGAGATTGTAAGCCGCTCTGAGACTCTGATTCAGGGAGAAGGGCGGGGTATAAACCTGCAATTCTTCTTCTTCAATTTTTGGATTTCTCAAAAACTGGCTTCTTATTCATGAGCTGTAGTTAGTCTCTTTTTTTTACACAGTGGTTTGTGTACGTTGTGTAGCAACAGATTGTTGTTGCCTTTAAAGGTCAGCCTGATGCATTTCAAAAAGCAATTGTTTAAGGGGCATAGGAAGCCAGGCCAAAGAAAGTGAATGCTTCAGCCCTGCAAGCAAGGAAATTCAGGTCCGGTCTCGCCTCTCTGTTCTCTCGCAGTCCGAAGCAATGCTTCCTCTACGCAATGGAGTCTTGGGAGCAAAACTTCTACATCATGAGCTACTGGCATCCAAGCTGTGAGCGAGCAATTTGGCTGCTGCATAAATTAGTTTGCCCTGGGGCCATCCTTCCTGAGCTAAGACAAAAATGTGTGAGCCGGAGGCTAAAAAACTGTGAGCTAGCTCACACTAACTCAGCTTGGAGAGAACACTGATCAGGAGCAATCTTCCAGCTCCCTACACCTCCCCAGCCCACTGGCATTCACAGGTGTCCCTCTGAGTTTCCCGTCCCAAACAGCCCAGGGGGTTACCTGTTGATCAGACAGGTTTTGCCCACCGAGAGGTCGCCCACCACGATGATCTTGGATATTTTAAACCTGCCGAGTGAAAAGCAACAACCCGATTAGCTTCTCTTGGGTGGAAGGAGGAGCCATTCCCAGGAGCAGGAGGTGAAAAGCTGCCATCTGGACTCTGGCTCAGGGGAAGAGACCCTGTTCAGTCTGCAGAAGGTCCCAAGTTCAATCCCTGGCATCTCCAGCTCTCAAAGGATCAGGTCATAGGTGATGTGGAAGACATCCACCTGTGAGCCCGAGGTTGAGTAGACAATGCAGACTCTGAAGGGTGGCCGAACTGTGGCTCGGGAGCCACATATGGTGTTTTCACATATATTGTCTGGCTCTCAAAACCCCCACTGCCTTGTCGGTCAACTTGGAGAAAGCGTTTCTCTTTTTAAATCACTTCTCCAAGCCAAGATAGCTGGCAGCTTGGAGAATGCATTTAAAGTCCAACCTCGTTTAATAATTTTAAAAGGAAGTACTTCTTCACCCAAAGAGTGATTAACACATGAAATGAACTGCCACAGACACAGCCAGCTTCAAGAGGGGACTGGATAAACATATAGAGCAGAGGTCCGTCAGTTGGTATTCGCCACAGCGTATTGTTGGAACTCTCTGTCTGGGGCACAGATGCTCTGTATTCTTGGTACTTGGGAGGGGCCACAGGGGGAGGGCTTGTAGAGTTCTGGCCCCACTGATGGACCTCCTGATGGCACCTGGTTTTTTGGCCACTGGGTGTACAGAGTATTGGACTGGATGGGCCACTGGCCTGATCCAACATGGCTTCTCTTGTGTTCCTAAGTTAAAGTTGCTTTCTTTCCACCTCTTCCTCCCTCCCCCATCTTCTTGCCTTATTTCCCTTCTTCCCACATGCCCTCCCTTCACTCCCTGTCTTGCATCTTTCAAACATCTGACCTTTATGTGACTATGTGGCTCTTATATTAAGTAAGTTTGGCCACCCCGAAGGATCTAATTCCGTATAAGGCCGCTTCAAGTGTGAACAGACTCTGGGGTTTTCCCAGCCAAAAGGACTCTTGCCAATGAAGCTCCTGCAGCTGGTCTTGGACATCGAGTCAAGCAGCCCCTCCCTGAGCAGACTTTAGGGCCTCCCAGAGACAGTGACGGGCAACTGGTTTGGGACCAGGCTCCGTCACTGCCTTAGAGCACTGAGGGCACGGTGGTATATCTTCGCTGGACCCAAGACTACTGAGCATAAGGCGGAAGCTCCAGAGGCAGTCTACTTATCAACACCAAGTGCTCGGGAGGAGTGGCTAAACTTGCTTAACATAAGAGCCACATAAAATAAACATCAGATGGTTGAGAGCTGCAGGGAGGGAGGAAGGAAATACATGGAGGAGAGGTGGAAAGAAAGCAATTTTAACTTTAAATGCATTCTCCGAGCTGCTGTCCAACAAGGCAACGGGGACTTCAAGATCCACGCAATATGTGGGAAAGAGCCACCCCTGATCTAGAGAGCCAGTTTGGTGTGGAGAGCCAGTTTGGTGTAGTGGTTAAGTGCGGGCTCTTATCTGGGAGAACCGGGTTTGATTCCCCACTCCTCCACTTGCACCTGCTGGAATGGCCCTGGGTCAGCCATAGCTCTGGCAGAGGTTGTCCTTGAAAGGGCAGCTGCTGTGAGAGCCCTCTCAGCCCCACCCACCTCACAGGGTGTCTGTTGTGGGGGAGGAAGGGAAAGGAGATTGTGAGCCGCTCTGAGACTCTTCAGAGTGGAGGGCGGGATATAAATCCAATATCTTCTTCTAGAGACTGTGCAGTTGCTTTCATGTTCTGCCAGCGCTTTTCCAGAGGCCCTTCTCAATGGAACATGGCTGGGCTTGTGCCACCTCACCCCTAAAACCCAGCTAGTTGCCAGCCTCAGGATGAGGCTAGAGATCGCCAGGGATCACAAATTTATTTATTTATTTGATTTACGTATATCCTGCCCTCCCCACCAAAGCAGGCTCAGGGCAGCTCAAACATAAAATCATAATAACAATTAAAACAATTATATTATAAAATCACAAATTCTACAGTTTAAAACAATTCAAATAGTTTTGGTGCTGATCTCATCAGATGTTGTGTATTTCTGGTGGCGACGGCATTTCTCCAGATTCCTACGATGTAGGCTGCGCGTCAATTAAAAGCCAGCCAGAAGACAGCAGTCTTGCAGGCCTTGCGGAAATGAGCAAGGTCCCGCAAGGCCTTCACCTCCTCTGGTAATTGGTTCCACCAGTGGGGGGCTGCAACCAAGAAGGCCCTCTCTCTGGTGGTCTTTAGTTTGGACTCTTTCAGCCCAGGGATTACTAATAGATTTTGTGATCCAGATCGAAGTACGGTCTGGGGAACATGTGGGGAGAGATATCCCAAAGGTAGGCAGGTCCTAGGCCATGTAGGGCTTTAAAGGTAATAACCAGCACCTTGTAACGAATCCAGTACACTATTGGCAGCCAGTGCAGTTCCCACAGCCCCGGCTGTATGTGCTCCCACCTGGGAAGCCCCAATAGCAGCCTGGCCGCCACGTTCTGCACTAGCTGTGGTTTCCGGGTTCGGCACAGGGGCAGCCCCAAGTGGAGGGCATTAGAGTAATCCAAACTCGAGGTGACCGTAGCATGGATCACTGTTGCCAGGTCGTCGCACTCCAGGAAGGGGACCAACTGCCCCACCCGCCTTAGATGAAAAAAGGCGGATTTGGCAGTGGCTGCTATCTGGGCCTCCATTGTCAGGGCAGGCTCCAGCAACACCCCCAAGCTCTTGACCTTGTGCGCCATTGTCAGTGGCGCACCGTCAAATGCTGGTAAGGGAATTTCCCTGCTCAGACCACCGCGACTCAGGCAAAGGACCTCTGCCTTCGCTGGGTTCAACTTCAATCGACTCCGCCTGAGCCAACCTGCCACAGCTTGCAGTGCCAGATCTTCTGGGGCACAGTCAGGCCGTCCGTCCATCAGTAGATAGAGCTGAGCTCCAGACGACATGTATTTATTGATGAGTTATTTGTTTAAAACATTCATTCCACTTCTGCTGGAAAAAACGGCTGCACTGGAAGGTGGACTGCATGGCGTGATCTCCTGGCGTGAGAGCCAGTTTGGTATAGTGGTTAAGTGTGCGGACTCTTATCTGGGAGAACCGGGTTTGATTCCCCACTCCTCCACTTGCACCTGCTGAGATGGCCTTGGGTCAGCCATAGCTCTGGCAGAGGTTGTCCTTGAAAGGGCAGCTGCTGTGAGAGCCCTCCCAGCCCCACCCACATCACAGGGTGTCTGTTGTGGGGGAGGAAGGTAAAGGAGATTGTGAGCCGCTCTGAGACTCTTCGGAGTGGAGGGCGGGATATAAATCCAATATCTTCTTCTTCTTCTACCAAGATCCCTCCCCTCCCTAAACACCGCTCTTCCAGGCTCCACCCTCGGATCTCCAAGTATTTCTAAACCTGGAGTTGGAAAACGATAAATCCAACGCTTGGGGGAGGGAGGCTCCTGCCACCATCTCCCTGTCCTCAGGGCCGTAGCCAGGATTTCATGTTTGGTGGGGCCCACGGAAGGATTTGTTGGGGGGGGCACCTGGTTTGTCTGCCCAAGACTCTCGGCATTGTAAGCTGCCTTGAGTTCCGCAAGCTAACCCCACACCCCCTTCGCCTGGGCAGTTACAGCAGCTCTGCTCCCCCTGCCCCTTTCTTATGCACCCGTCTCTCAGAGAGACAGAGACCTCTTGAGTCTCTCCCCCCTCCCTTTGCTCAGCAAGGTGTGTTAGGGAAGGGGAGAGAAAAAAGCGAAAAGACCTGCCGCGATGCTACTACTTGTTCAGAGTGGCGGTGAGCAAAGGGGACAGATTGGGGGGCCCTCCAATGGAGGGGCCATACAGTTGGAAGGGGGGGTTGAAAGGATGGGCCTGACCCCTCCCAGGCCCCACTGTAGCTATAGGCCTGCCTGTCCACTCCCTGGAAATGGGGACTGGATTGGATGTGGGAAGTGCTTTCTGTTAACAGGAGAAGTCCTGAGCCCGCCCTCCAGCTGCATTCTTGCTCTATGACAAGTCCTCAACGTGCTCTGGCACAGCCGGGGAGCCAGGAGGGGGACTCCCACCTTCCCTGAGCGGCTGCAGAAGCAAGCGGGACAGGCAAGGCAGCTGGAGGAAGAGAATCCAGCAAGGCTGGGCGTGCCCAGGAGTTACGCTCTTCTCTTCTTGCTCTCTCTGTGTGTGCATGCATGAGGCCCGCATGACTCCCTCCCTTCCCTCCTCATCCATCTTCCTTCCTTCCTTCCTTCCCTCCCTCCTCATCCATCTTCCTTCCTTCCTTGTCTTGCAGCTCTCCATGCATTGTTTTGTGTCTCTCCCCCACTTTTTCCTCTCTGGTGGGCAAGCGCTACGTACCCCACAGTGCCAGTGCGCTGGGCCTGACACATTCCAACTACTTTGGAGTGGAAGGAGGTCCTGGTATTCAGTGCTGCCTCTTTGGTGAAACACTGAAAAAGAGATCGGGGGGGGGGGGGGAATTAGGACATCCTGAGATCATGCGTTGCAGGCCCCCCGCCAAGCCTTCTCAGAGGTCAGGGGAGGGGGCTAGAGGTACACAGAGAAAAAGATGTCAACCCAAACCAGAAACCCCTGCTGGCCTGTGGAGGAAGAAGCTGCACAACCTTCCTTCATATTGCCCTGCAGTTAAATTCACCCAGACCTGGATGGCCCAGGCTGGCCTGATCTCATCAGATCTCTTGAGGAGCGATGGTGGCTCAGTGGTAGAGCATTTGCTTGGGAAGCAGAAGGTCCCAGGTTCAATCCCCGGCATCTCCAAAAAAAGGGTCCAGGCAAATAGGTGTGAAAAACCTCAGCTGGAGACCCTGGAGAGCCGCTGCCAGTCTGAGAAGACAATACTGACTTTGATGGACCATTCAGTATAAGGCAGCTTCATATGTTCAAGCCACTGTGTGACACAGAGTGTTGGACTCGAGGGACCGTTAGCCTGATCCAACATGGCTTCTCTTATGCTCTTATGTCCCTGCTTCAGAAACCAAAAAAAAGTGCAGGGTCGCTATGCAGAAGCAGGCAATGGTCAACCGCCTCTGAACACCTCTTGCCTTGGAAACCCTACAGGGTCACTGTAAGTCAGCTGTGACTTGATGGCAAAGAATCCAACTGACTTGGTCAAGAAAGGCAAGCTATAATGATAGTGCGTAACAGGATTACAAAGCAGCCAGGAGATGGTTTGCCTTTTGCACACTGCAGTCTGCCAAGTCTGTTATCCCTTCCTCTGGACTGTGGATCTCTGGGCTTTGAAGGCCTACAAGCAAGCTTACAACTCTCCCCAAGACATTGAAACAGCTGAAATGGGAAGTCCCTGGGCAACTGTCTAGCTTGGTCCCAGCTCCAGACACCAAAAAGACATTCCCAAGCCTTCATGCCCCCTGCTAGGGCAACCAGGCTGTCCCTGTCCCATGCCAAAACCACCCTTTGCCTCTCATAAGGAAGATTCTAGCCCAGGGGTGGCCAAATTTGCTTAACATAAGAGCCACATGGAATAAATGTGAGATGTTTTAGAGCTGCAAGACATAAACGTCAGATGTTTCAGAGCTGCAAGGAAAGGAAAGGAAAGGAAAGGAAAGGAAAGGAAAGGAAAGGAAAGGAGAGGAGAGGAGAGGAGAGGAGAGGAGAGGAGAGGAGAGGAGAGGAGAGGAGAGGGGAGGGGAGGGGAGGGGAGGGGAGGGGGGAAAATAGGTGGGAGAGGTGGAAAGAAAGCAACTTCAACTTTAAATGTATTATCGAAGCTGCCAGCTGGTTTGGCTTGGAGAAGTGATTTCAAGAGACAAATGCCTCCTCCAAGCTGGCCAATGGGGCAGTGGGGACTTCAAGAGCCGCACAATATGTGTGAAAGAACCACAAGTGGCTTCCAAGCTGCAGTTTGGCCACCCCTGCTCTAGCCCCACAAGTGTGGCTCTTTTCCTGTTTCCATTCCCATCTTTCCACCCCCCCACAGGAACTGTGGCCTCCTTACCAGGGGCAGCTCAGCAATGACCCGATCCTTCCTGACAGGTGCAAGGAAACTCATGACTGGGACTGCAGACGCCTCAAGCATTCATACCTGGCCAGAAAAAAAGGTTGGCAGAGGTGGCAGGTATTTCAATGCGGGCATTTTATTTTCAAATTATACCCCATTTTTCAAAGAACATCCACATCAGCTGGTATCCATGCCCTGCCCTCCCACGTTCTCGGTTCTCCTATATCTGAAACTGAAAGTCCCTTGTGGCTGGGGACTTGGCGTATCAAAGAGCTGTCCCATATGCGATGTGACAATGTTTCTTGGCTCTTCTGCATCGCTGGTGGCAAAGTCATAGCACTGAAACAAACCAAAATGGGCAACTAGAATGATTCAAGGGTTGGAACACTTTCCCTATGAAGAAAGGTTAAAACGCTTGGGGCTCTTTAGCTTGGAAAGCCAGTTTGGTGTAGTGGTTAAGTGTGCGGACTCTTATCTGGGAGAACCGGGTTTGATTCCCCACTCCTCCACTTGCACCTGCTGGAATGGCCTCGGGTCAGCCATAGCTCTGGCAGAGGTTGTCCTTGAAAGGGCAGCTGCTGTGAGAGCCCTCTCCAGCCCCACCCACCTCACAGGGTGTCTGTTGTGGGGGAGGAAGGGAAAGGAGATTGTGAGCCGCTCTGAGACTCTTCGGAGTGGAGGGCGGGATATAAATCCAATATCATTATCATTATCATTGGAGAAACGTCGGCTGAGGGGTGACATGATCAAGGTTTACAAGATTATGCATGGGATGGAGAAAGTAGAGAAAGAAGTACTTTTCTCCCTTTCTCACAATACGAGAACTCGTGGGCATTCAATGAAATTGCTGAGCAGTCGGGTTAGAATGGATAAAAGGAAGCACTTCTTCACCCAGGGGGTGATTAACACATGGAATTCACTGCCACAGGAAGTGGCGGCTGCAAGCATAGGCAGCTTCAAGAGGGGATTGGATAAACATCTGGAGCAGAGGTCCATCAGTGGCTATTAGCCACAGCATATTGTTGGAACTCTCTGTCTGGGGCAGTGATGCTCTGTATTCTTGGTGCTTGGGAGGGGGCCACAGTGGGAGGGCTTCTAGTGTCCTGGCCCCACTGATAGAGCCGGGTGTGACACAGAGTGTTGGACTGGATGGGACACTGGCCTGATCCAACATGGCTTCTCTTATGTTCTTAATCATGAAGCTTTGCCAATGCAGCCTGAACCTGGCTGGAGTGAGTTTGGAAACCCACCCTAGGGCCCCGCCAACATTTCCAAGAAAATCCTGGTGCTTCTGCCTCAAAACCTTCCCCGAATCTGGAAGCTGGGCTTGGAGTCCAACAGTCTACTTGCCTGGACAAATGGAAGAGCGAGGGATTCAAACGTGAAATTTGCTGCCAGACGATGTAGTGATGGCCACAGGAATAAACAGCTTTAAAAGCAGATGAGGTAGATTCAGGGCGGAGAGGTTGGTCAGTGGTTACTGGCCAATGTGACAGGGGGGAAACTCCACATTCAGAGGCACGAAACCTCTGAATACAAGAGCCAGGCAGCAGCATCTAGGGAAGGCCTCGGCCTCCATGGCCTGTAGAAGGCCCTCCAGAGGAACTGGTTGGCCACTGTGTGAGGCAGGAGGCTGGATTAGATGGAGCCAAGATTTTGGGAGGTACATGCTGCCTGCTTCCCTTTGTCATCCATGTTCAGTCCAGCGAAAGGAAGTTTGTACCCCAAAAATATTGTTGGTCTCTTACCAACACAGCTGCCCTCCAAAGCAATCTAGATCAGGGGCTCCTATCAGGCCCTCGAGCAACTGGCTGTCATCTGCTTCCTTCTCCCTCTCTCTTGCTTCCTTCTGCATCACAGCTTGCTTTGCAAGGCTTGCTCAATCTCACAGGAGCTACAGAGCAAAGCCTCTATTTTTTTCCCATTGGCTGAGGGAGGAAGGTGGGGAGGCAGAGCATGTTTTTCCAGGCTCTCTCAATTGCACAGAGAGCTACTGAGCCAAGCCTCTCTTCCTTCTATTGGCTGAGGCTCTTCCCCTTCCTGGCCTCCAGGGGAAGGAAGGAAACAGCTAGAGCTTCCGTTGCCCAGTTTGCTAGATCCCATGGGAGAGATACAAAGAAAGCATCTTTAACGACAACGAGTGCTAATGTTTTAAGCATGTTTTATTTTAAGGGTTTTTTAAAAACAAAAAACCTTTAATTGTGTTTGTCTGTGTCCTTTATAAAGTTTATAACTCTGCTACCTAATCTTAAATAGATACACACAGCCCGGCCCAACTAGACATGGCCCAGCCCAGCAAGGTCTCATTTATGTCAGATCTGGCCCTCACAACAAATGAGTTTGACGCCCCTGGTCTAAATGATTTGTGCAGAAGGGAAAATATTATATTTTTACGAACTTTCTCTTCCAAAGCTGCCCCACGGTAAAGTCCAAGGGGTGTAACTGCATGAAAAAACTTCCTCCCTGCTCAATCTTTGGGGAGGGGGAGGGAGGGAATAGGGTCTGCTCCAAAAGCAACCGTATTGTACATGGAATTCACTGCCATGGGAGGAGGTGGCAGCGGCTGCAAGCATAGACAGCTTCAAGAGGGGACTGGATGAACAAATGGAGCAGAGGTCCATCACTGGCTATTAGCAACAGTGTATTGATGGAACTCTCTGTCTGGGGCAGTGATGCTCTGTATTTTTGGTGCTTGGGAGGGACAACAGTGGGAGGGCTTCTAGTGTCCTGGCCCCACTGATGGACCTCCTGATGGTGCCTTGGTTTTTGGCCACTGTGTGACACAGAGCGTTGGACTGGATGGCCCACTGACCTGATCCAACAAGGCACATTTGTCATTTTTTTCTCCAAAGCGTTCAAGGCGGCCAACACTGCTTCCCCCCCCCTCTCCCACTTTATCCTCACGACAATCCTGCGAGGTAGGTTATGCTCAGAAAAAACGACTAACCGAAAGCCACCGAGTCATTTTCTTGTCTCCCAGCCGCTACTCTGGTTCCCCCACTCACTCCACCCCTACACCAGAAAGGGCATTTTAGAAGCAGCAGACGGGCCTCAGCCGCTCTCCTGGCTTGCTTGTGGGGGAGCGGCGCGCCTTTCATTCACCGCTAGGAGTGAAAAGAGGGGGCCCCGATCCAGGGGAGCCATCGAGGGGCCTGACGCTGAACGCCGAAAGCCCCCAGATCTCTCCCTCCTTCTCCTCCTCCTCCTCCTCCGGCGGCGCCATCCCGCCCGTCCCGTCTCGCAGGAAGCTCGGAGGAGGGAGGGCGCAGTCGGTAACTCGATCCCCGGAAATTCCAGAGGACTCTCCGACCGGGTGGAAGGCGCAGGGGGCTGCGGGATGCCCGCCTAGCTAAGGCGGGAGAGACGAAGGGGCCTAATCCGTCGCAAGGAAAAGGTGCCGGGGCCCCTTCCCGCTAACCCTACGGGGGGGGGGAGGAGGAGGAGACTTGCAGGCGCTCTGCATGCGCCCAGAGACACTCTCGCCTTCCTGGGCGCAAAGAGGGTTGCGCTCGTCAAGGCGTCGCACTAGTTTCTGCGCACGGGGTCCCCGTCGAGGCTCCCTCCCTACCTTCTCCGGCGGCCAAGCGAGCAGGCAGACGAAGCGGCGGGCCGCGCCGACGACCCACCCGGCGGCATCTGCTCCCAATTAGTGACTCAGAGGCAGGCGGGGGCGGGCAGAGCCCCCCGCTGCGAGGGGAGGGCGGGAGGAGGAGGAGGGGCCCGGGGCCGGCCTGGGAGAGCGCGCCTGCTGCTGAGCCCGGCCACGCCATTCCTGCAGGGCCCGCACTTCGGCACGCGGGAGGGAGCGCGGCCAGTCTGCCGCCCATAAGGGAGCCTCGCCCCCGGGCCCCTCGGAGGTGCTCGGCTGGGTCAGAACAAAGCGGGCCTGCATCTTTCCAACATCTTGTTCCTACCAACAGGGCAGAATCCCTCCCGGCTCCAAGCCACTGGCATTCGGAGGTGCAAAACCTTTGGGTTTTGTTTAGCCAGAGGCGCTGACTTTTCTGCAAGACCCAGGAGATCCGAGTTCAAATTCCTTCTCAGCTACAAAATTTTCCTCATACATTTAAGAAGTTTAAAGACAGGATTTTACTGAGTACAATGTTCCCAAGGTAGGGTTGCCAATCCCCAGGCGGGGGCAGGAGATACCCGGTTTGGAGGCCCCCCCTCGCTTCAGGGTCATCAAAAAAGGGGGGTGGAATGTCTGCTGGGCACTCCATTATTCCCTATGGAGACCGATTCCCATAGGGTATAATGGAGAATTGCTCGGCTGGTATCTGGGGCTCTGTGGGGGATGTCTAGATGTAGAAGCACCAAATTTTCAGCATAGCATCCAGTGCCACTTCCCAGAATACCCTCCAAGTTTCAGAATGATTGGACCAGGGGTTCCAATTCTTTGAGCCCTAAAGTAGGTGTCCCATATCCTCCATTATTTCCAGTGGAGAGAAGGCATTTAAAAGGAGTGCAGTCCCTATAAATGTGATGGCCAGAATTCCCTCTGGAGTTCAATTATGCTTGTCATAACCTTGCTCCTGGCTCCACCCCTGAAGTCCCCTGGCTCCACCCCCAAAGTCCCCAGATATTTCTTGAGTTGGACTTGGCAACCCTACCCCAAGGAAAACCTTACTTGGAATTAGATTCTTAAAAGCTGAGCAAACCAAGGATACTCAGACATTTGAAGAACAAAAAACCCTGCTGAAAGCTTATCTATTTAAGAAGCTTCCTAACTGGGAAAGCCAAAGCCTATCTGTCTTGGTTCTCATTTTCCCCTTAATTTGGCCATGCTGGATCAGGCCCATCCAGTCCAACAGTCTGTGTTACACAGTGACCAAAAAACCCAGATGCCATCAGGAGGTCCACCAGTGGGGCCAGAACTCCAGAAGCGCTCCCACTGTTGCCCCCCCCAAGCACCAAGAATACAGAGCATCACTGCCCCAGACGGAACAATTCCACACTAGACCTTTAATCTTGGTTCAGCCCTGTCCCCAAACTGACATTCTACACTGGAATCATAGAAACCAACTCTGTGAGTCCATGATTCTTTTATTCTAGTATAGAAAATCAGTTTGGCGACAAGGCTGAACCAGGATTAAAGGTCTAGTGCAGAACTGGCCTGAGAGTTCCATCGGTAGGCTTCGCTCCATACGTTTCCCCGGTCTCCTCTTGAATTTGTCTATGCTTGTAGTCACCACCACTTCCTGTGGCCTGAGAGTTCCATCGGTAGGCTTCGCTCCATACGTTTCCCCGGGCTCCTCTTGAATTTGTCTATGCTTGTAGTCACCACCACTTCCTGTGGCAGTGAATTCTACAGGTTAATAATTACTCTTTGGGTGAAGAAGTCCTTCCTTTTATCTGTTCTAAGCCTACTACTGCTCACTAATTTCATTGAGCGGCCATGAGTTCTGGTATGGAGAGAAGGGGAGAAACAGACTTCTTTCTCTACCTTCTCAGTCCCATGCATAATCTTGTAAACTTCTATTATGCCAGTCATCGGTTTCCAAGCTAAAAATCCCTAAGCTCTTTAGCCTTTCTTCATACAGAAAGTGTTCCATCCCTTTAATCAATTTAGTTGCCCCTTTTTCCAGTGCTGTATCTTTCTTGAGGTGCAGTGACAAAGTACTCTAAAGGAGGCTGCACCATAGATTTGTACAGGGGCATTACTATACTGACTGATTTGTTTTAAATCCCCTTCGTAATAATCCCCAGTTTACTGAGGGATTGTCATGGCTCTCCCCAAGCAGCCATCAGGACCGCAGGGTGGGGGCACATGCATCCCTGCTCAGGGAGACAGGTGTAGAGAGGGAGGGGTAGTCTGCAGGCAGGACAGGGCTTCAGTGGGAATAGAAGCCAGTCTGATGTGCTTAGAGTGTCAGATTAAAATCTGGGAGAACCAGATTGAAATCCCCACTCTGCCATGGAAGCTTGCTGGGTAACTTTGGGCCAGTCACAAACCATGAATTATCATATGGCATAGTGTGTATGTAGTATGGCCAGGAGATCCTAAGGCTGTCTGGCAGCCAGCAGTTCTAGCTCTTTAGCGTTATGCACCACTAGGTAGTGAGCTAGACTTGTTTTTTAAGGCAAGAGACGTTTCAGGGGTGGTTTGCTGTTGCCTGCCTCTGTGTCATCATGACCCTGGTATTCCTTAGAAGCTGCCCATGCATTTTTTAGCTGTAGCTGACCCTGCGTAGCTTCCAAGATCTGATGGGATTGGGTTAGCCTGGGCTATCCAGGTCAGGGGTCACACATGCTAAATAATGCTGTCTCAATACACATCAGCAACTATTTGCAAGTGGATTTTGCCGTTTTGCGCTGCACAACCCAGTTTTAAAGGATTGAAAATAGATCGAAAGTGTGTTGTTTAGTGTGTGTGTGTGTGTCGCGTGCAAGCACCATCCTTTCACACAGGATTGTTGTGAGGATAAAATGGAGCAGAGCTTTTTGGAGCAAGAACACACAGGAACGCAGTTCCGGCTGGCTTGGTGTCAGGGGGTGTGGCCTAATATGCAAATGAGTTCCTGCTGGGCTTCCCCCTCATAACACTGGTGATATCAGAGGGTGTGACCTAATATGCAAATGAATTCCTGCTGGGCTTTTCCTGCCAAAAAAGCCCTGCTTGTGAGCAAATATTCTACTTTGTGAGCTACTGACATTTAAGTTGTGAGCTAAATTAGTTTGATCTGGGGCTATTTTTCCTGAGCTAAGACAAAAATCAGTGAGCCGGAGGCCAAAAATCTGTGAGCTGGCTCACACTAACTCAGCTTAAAGGGAACACGGCTCACAGTCAGTGTTCCCTCTAAGCTGAGTTAGCGTGAGCTAGCTCACAGATTTTTAGCCTCCAGTTCACATCTTTTTGTCTTAGCTCAGGAAGGATGACCCCAGAGCACACTAATTTATAATAGCTCACCACTTTAATACCGGCAGCTCACAAAGTAGAATTTTTGCTCACAAAGACACTGCAGCTTAGAGGGAACATTGCTCACAACTCTCCTTGCCTGTCTGTTTGCAGGCAGCCATCTCGAGGTGAGGGCAGGAAGGACCAAATGGCCAGTGAATGCCAACCTTCTGCCATGCCTGCAACAAGCCTGCTAGCTGCCAAGGACCAGTGTAGATCTAGCAGCTCTGCTTTCTGGGACAAAAAGTGCTCAGCTGCAAGTGGGAACTTGAGCCCTCAAACCCGGCTCAGCAGAGCTCCCTGGACTGCAGCCATCTTCACTGCCGGGGCCTGCAGGGGCCTTCCTTCCTGTGGAGGGTGCAGTGGTCCCTTTGTTCCCTCCCTGGGTGTATTCTGCATAGAGACAGGGGGATCCTGTCAAGGACCTGAGCATGTGTACCTCGGCTGCTCTGTCTGTTTTCTGTGGACATGACAGTGCCACTCCACCTGGGGACTGGTAGATGTTATCGAGCAGGGCCTTTTTTTGTAGAAAAAGGCCAGCAGGGGTTCATTTGCATATTAGACCACACCCCCCGACATCACCATTGGTTCACACAGAACTTTCGTAGGAAAAGCCCAGCAGGAACTCATTTGCTTATTTGGCAACACCCCCTGAAATCACCATTGTTCTGCACGGGACTTTATTTTTGTAGAAAAAGCCCAGCAGGAACTCATTTGCATATTAGGCTGCATACCCCGACACCAAGTCAGCCAGAACTGTGTTCCTGTGCGTTCCTGCTCAAAAAAGACTTCATGGCTTAGAGGGAACATTGGTTGTGAGCCACAGTAACAGGTACAGAGCAAGTGGGCTCCACAGGTCAGCACACAGTGTTCTTGCAAGGTCTGCGGACTTCCCCTCTGCGCTGGGGGTTCCCACTCAGTGGGCTGCCCCTGCTGAAGGTATAGTGTGTTCAGTGAGCTAACACTTGCCTGCCGCTTGTAGGTAGATGTGCTGGGATTGGGGGGGGGGACACTTGAGTTTTCCCCTTGTCACTGAGCCAGCTTTGGAGGCTTATGTGGGGTTGGAGAGGCTGAGGACACTCACTAGGTCTCACTCTACTCACACCGTGCCCCTGATGGTGCCCTATTCTACACTGGCAGAAAGGTTACGCTAATACGATATGGTCAAGGCCTGCCACCTGCAGATCCCCGAGAGATGCCGTTGCGGGTATCCATTTCCATTTCCAGACATCAAGATGAAAAGAGCAAGAGCAAGTCTAGGAGCACCTGAGAGACTAGCAAGATCCAGGTGGGCGGCCGTGTTGGTCTGAAGCAGCAGGACGAAGTTTGAGCCCGGTGGCACCTTTAGGGCCAACGAAGTTTTATTCATGGGATAAGCTTTTGCAGGGCTTTTTTGCCCAAAAAGTCCAGCAGGAACTTGTTTGCATATTAGGCCACATCCCCTGACGTCACCACCATTTCACACAAAAGCCCAGCAAGAACTCATTCGCATACTAGTAGGGTTGCCAAGTCCAATTCAAGAAATATCTGGGGACTTTGGGGGTGGAGCCAGGAGACTTTGGGGGTGGAGCCAAGATCAAGGCTGTGACAAGCATAATTGAACTCCAGGGGAGTTCGGGCCATCACATTTAAAGGGACGGCACACCTTTTCAATGTCTTCCTTCCATAGGAAATTATGAAGGATAGGGGCACCTTCTTTTGGGGCTCATAGAATTGGACCCCCTGGTCCAATCTTTTTGAAACTTGGGGGGTATTTTGGGGAGAATCACTAGATGCTATACTGAAAATTTGGTGCCTCTACCCCAAAAGACAGCCCCCCCCAGAGCCCCAGATACCCGCGGATCAATTCTCCGTTATTTTCTATGGGAATAAATCTCCATAGGGAATAACAGAGTTCCCAGCAGACATTTCCCTCCCCTCCCCCCGCTTTCTGATGACCCTGAAGCGGGGGGAGGGCCTCCAAACCGGGGAATCCCCTGCCCCCACCTGCCCCCACCTGGGGATTGGCAACCCTGCATACTAGGCCACGCTCCCTGACATCAAGCCAGCTGGAACTGCATTCCTGTGCCTTCCTGCTCAAAAAAAGCTTGTGAGTTTTTGTGTGCATGCACACTTTGTCCGGGTAGGAGGTTTCACGAGCCATGGCTCACTTCTGCAGGCTCTTGCTCCTTCCAAGACAGGATTTAGGATTGTGCTGCAAATCGAGTGAGCGGGCAACAAAATGGCGGATGACGCTCAGTGCAGGTAAATGCAAAGCGATGCATGTCATGATGAAAATCTTCATTTATAGGGTATTAGCTGGCGATGACAGGCTAAGAGAAAGACCTTTGGGTTGTTATGGAGAGCTCACTGGAAATGTCAGTTCTGTCTGCAGTGGCGATTTTAGAAAGGCCAACTTGACACTAGCGAATATCTGGAAAGGGAGGAACTGAGGGGGAAAAAACCTGCCAATAGAGTCTTGGCTTTATTAAGTCCCTGGTGTGGTCTCATTTGGAATACTGTGTACATTTCTGGTCACCACATCTCAAAGAGGATATTGCAGAACTGGGGAAAGTGAAGAAAGGGGCAACCAAAGTAAGCACAGGGTTGGTCTAAAAGACGGTTAAAGCAACTACTGTTTTTTTCTTTTACCAAAAACATGACTAAGGGTGATGGGGCAGAAGTCGACAGAATGGTGCAAAGGAAGTGGGTAACCAGAAATCTTTCTGCCTTCCTTAATACTATAACTCAGGAGACTGGTGATCCTTTCAGGGCAGGCATAAAGACGCACTTCACATAATGGCTAGTGACTTGTGAAATTCATTGCCACAAGATATAGTGAAGACAGTGGCTTAGAGGGATTTTAAAAGAGTGGATGGATTTGAGGACCACCATGCTGGGAGGAAGAGACAGAATGCCTCATGGTAAGAGTGGAGAGGATGAGCCCCTTATTTCCATCAGTGGCACAAGGCCGTGAGTTTAGTAAGACTCTAAGCTGCAGAGTCTTGTGACCAAAGATTCTACTTTGTGAGCTACTGACATTAAAGTTGTGAGCTGCTGCATAAATTATTGTCCTCGGGGGTCATTCTTCCTGAACTAAGACAAAAATGTGTGAGCTGGAGGCTAAAAATCTGTGAGCTAGTTCATGCTACCTCAGCTTAAAGGGGACACTGCTCACAGCTCACCCATCCTACAGTCCCCCCAGCAGTGGCTATTCCAAGGCATGGAATACCACTTGCTGACCAGAAGCCCGACTAGGTATTGGCTTTGCTCACTTTTGTGGCACATTAAGCAAATGTCACATTGGGGTTCAGCGCTATCGAGCCCCTAAGTGATTATCAAAGCTGTATGCAGGGGGGGGGGTTGTAGAAAAAGCCCAGCGGGGACTTATTTGCATATTAGGCCACACCCTCTGACATCACCATTGTTTTGCACAGGGATTTTTTGTAGAAAAAGCTCAACAGGAACTCATTTGCATATTAGGTCACAACTCCTGTTGCCAAGCCAGCTGGAACTGCATTCCTGTGTGTTCTTGCTAAAAAAAAAAAAGCCCTGGCTGTAAGAAATCTGAACAAAGCAAGGTTAGTAATAAGGCTCGGTGATGTTTGTTGACGTCTTTGCCTGCTTGTGCAAAATACGCTTTCTGCGGGGGTTTTCATCACCAAATTCCCCTGTGCATTTTCTAACCACATGCAACCCCTCATCTGAGCTGTGTTCAGTATTCTCGAGTGCTTAAAAGGGCTGTGATTGGCTGAAGACTTAACAGTTAGTGTCTTAAGTTGCATGAGGGCTTCAAGGCCCACTAGAAGGTGGGCAGTGGGGGGATGACTGTATCAGTATGTATTCCATGGGGACATTCAAAACGATGCTATTTCTGGCATGACCAAGGTCAGACTAAGCCACAGTCCCTCCCCAATATTTCTCTAACACCCCCCCTTTTTTTGTGCAGTTATGTTCTGCATGACAACATTTTAGCTATGCCTGGCTTATCGTATGAGCCTATGGCCCAAGAAAGATATATGATCACCTTTGCGCAGTGAACTGCCAGGGTGTTGCCATGACTGTCTTTTGCGCTTGTACAGTTGTGAGTTTCCTTGTTGCTATTGTTTGCATTCTTCCTTGCTTGAGCCCTACTTTGGCCATTCCATCAGGTTGTCTCCCCTGAAGGAACCGCAGAAACATGTGACTGATGTGGCTGGAGTACTAGCAGTATTTCCTTCCCTATGTGTCTGCCTGGCAACAGAAAACATGGTTACGTTAGTCTTTAAGTTGCCACTGGGCTCGTGTTTGCTTTTGGTTGTAAGGGGAACTCAAACCCATATCTTCAGACCTTCCTGGAGGATAGATCCAAGCGGGCAGCTGTGTTGGTCTGAAGCAATAGAACAAAGCAGTAGACAAGTACACCGTTAAGACCAACTAAGTTTTATTCATTACTGGAGGATGTTCATTCTTCCAGGTCTGGTGATTTTTACCAGCAGAGGGCACTGTGTTCCCTTTCTTCTCTCCCTTGATGTAGTCTGCACGAATCAAGGGTTGCTAACAGGCCTGCAGAAAAATGTCACTTTAACAGTGGTTTAATGGAGTGTTATTTATCAAGTGCTGTATTTGCCTTCATATTAAACACGGCTATTTCAGCCTCACACGTGAATTTGCCTTCTACTGAACCAGACCATTTTGATCCTTCAAGGTTAGTTTCATTGCTGGGGATTGAAACTGGGAGCTTCTGCATGGCAAGCAGACGCTCTGCCACTAAACCATGGCGGCTCCCCTCATCAGCCGCATGCTTCTGCAGCTCAGTCAATGGAACCAACCCTGGGGGGCGGGGGGGCAGGGCTGCACATCCCATGTGGGGCCTGGACTGGAGATCTCCCAGAATGACAGCTGATCTCCAGACAAGAGAGATCTGTTCCTCTAAATGCTTTGGACTGCGGACTCTATGGCAGTATATATACCCTGCTGAGGTCTCTCACTTCCCCAGACCTTGCCACCCCCAGGATCCACCCATAAATCTGGAATTTCCCAACCTGGAGTTGGCAACCTCATCTCCAAACCAGAAAGCGCAGTTCCTTGGAGAAAATGGCTGCTTTAGCGGGATAGCGCTTACCCTGCTGAGGTTTCCTTCCCAAGCCCCAACCGCCCCAGGGTCTACCTCAAATCCCCAGCAGTTTTCCCACCCAGAGCTGGTGATACAAGCGAGTGCCTGATAAGAAAAAGAACAGCTGGGAACTACAACTCCCATGAAGCACTATACACGCCGTGACGCGTCCGAGTGAGCTAGTGCGCATGTTCACGCTCTCGCATTTGAGGACTCAAAAACCAGCCTTCTTTTCCTCCCGGCATGCCTTGGTGTTTTCTACACCGCGGAGTTAAGGTATGTAATCTCGCGAGACTTGGGAGCTATAAGCTCGTGAGAGGCACACGCGGTCTCTCTTTTTTTTTGCCTCCCCAAGATGGCGCCGAAAGCCAAGAAGGAGGGTGAGGCAGGCGACTGCGGGCGGGGGCTCTAAAAGGGTCGTGTTGAAGTACTAAGGGGGAGCTTTTGACGGGGGTGTATGTGTGTCTCTCGCGGTGGAGTGGGCTTCTTCGTCTGACCAGACCGTCCTGGCGGGTAAAGGCGGCTTAACGTGGCTCGTGTTCTGTGGCCTCTTCATAATGGGAGGCGGCTTGTTGGTTTCTTTCTGGGGAAGAGGCCTGCAGATGGCTTTAAAACCCGAGCGGGGGAATCTTGAGGTGGTTGCTAGGGGGGTGGGGCGGGTTAGAAGCGCTTGGATTGCTTTAGGAAGCGGCGGTTTTATTGCAGCTAACCAGAAGCGAACTGGTTGCAGTTTAAGACTCTTAGAAATATAGGTTATGCTGCAGATTTAATTGGTTTCGGTGACACTGAGTGCAAAACATTTTTCAAGAGGCACGTGGGGTTATTGGGGCGGAGAAAATAGAAACAGCTTTGGTCTCATTGAGAGCATAAATGTCAGCCATTAACCAGATGACTCCCGAGCTCCGTCCAAATTAATTTTAGGGGGTGTCTTCCCTTGATTATCTTTTATCTAATTATTGTTTTCATCATGAGTTAATATTCGGGGTGGCCAAATTTGCTTAATATAAGAGCCACATAGAATAAAACATCAGATGTTTGAGAGCCACATGGCTTAAATTTCAGATGTTTGAGAGCTGAAAGGCAGGCAGGCAAATAGATTGGGGGGGAAAGGTGGAAAGAAAGTAACTTTAAATGTATTCTCCATCCCGCTGAATGTCTTGGCTTGGAGACGTGATTTAAAGAGAGAAATACCTTCTCCAAGTTGGTTGATGGGGCAGTGGGGGGCTTCGAGAGCCACACAAATATGTGTGAAAGAGCCACATGTGGCTCCCGAGCCACAGTTAATATGTTGTTGAGGCCTATGTTGTAAGCCTCTCGGTATCACTCCCTCTGTTTTCTGTGGTGCCTAGATCACGTCAGGCATGAAAGCACATGTTGCTTCATTTAAAAGATGTGTGTGTGTATGGGGAGGGGGGAGAGAATAGACTTCATAAGCAGAGGATTCATGCTCAGAGCTGTACCTGTTGTTGTAGCTGTCCCAGCTAAGACTGAGGCAAAATCCAAAGCCCTGAAGGCTAAAAAGGCGGTCTTGAAAGGTGTCCATAGTCACACCAAGAAGAAAATTCGGACGTCACCCACCTTCCGGAGGCCCAAAACTCTGCGGTTACGGAGGCAGCCCAAGTATCCGCGGAAGAGTGCACCAAGAAGGAACAAGTATGTTGGGGATGAAAGCTGGGCATGATCCATCTAGTAGTGGCTACTGAGGCTAGTCATCATCTGGTACTCATAACTGTACTGCTTCTGAACATGAGGGGCTTAGACCCGTTTAATATGACTGGTGGCCAGTGACAGGCCTCCATCTGTAGAATCTTTTAAATTGAGTCCCTGAATTGGTAGCTGCTGAGAAGCTTTCCTCCACTGATCTTCTGTAATCATGCTTTAAAGTAGTTGTCAATATAATATCTTGTGGCAGTGAGTCCCATAGAAAGATTTTTTTTAATCAAGTCACATGTAACTCATTGTGATCCCATAAAGCTTTCATTTGGAGGTGGTTTGCCATTGTCTATCTCTGTGTCATGAACCTGGTATTCCTTGGAGGTCTCCCATCCAGCTGCTCATTAGGGTTGACTCAGCTTAGCTTCTGAGAGCTGACAAAATTGGGCTATCCGGGCCAGATCATATACAAATGTATTGAGATGGTGGAACAGTTAATGAAGTGAGATTAAGAATTAAAAGAGCATTTTGATAATCAGGAATTATTTTCATAAAAGAATCAGCTGAAAGGGTTTATGGTGAGCGTGCATAGAATTGAGTGGCTGCCTTTGTGGTAACTTTTTATACATAACAAGCAGCTCATTTTTTTAAAAGGAAGTATATTGTTACAGGATATCTCCATGTGGTCCTTTTTAATCCTTAATGAATATATGGGGCTTCTCCCCCCCCCTCCCCCCAGCAGTTCTACACAGTGAATATTCTGGTCCAAAAACAGGACCAGAGGTGCACATGATGATTCTTTAGCGACCAAAGCCTGATTTCTTGTGATTATAGCTTATTAGATACTGATGCACCTTGATCTGTGGGCAGAGATGGACAAGAGACTACCCAGCCAGCAATATCCATAACTGTTGTGAATAAACACAGCTCTTTTTTCATGTACTGCTTTGCAGGTTGGACCACTATGCCATCATTAAGTTCCCACTGACTACAGAATCGGCCATGAAGAAGATAGAGGACAACAACACGCTGGTCTTCATTGTGGACGTGAAGGCAAACAAGCACCAGATCAAGCAGGCTGTCAAGAAGTTATATGACATTGACGTGGCCAAGGTCAACACGCTGATTCGGTGAGTAATGGTGGGATGTCCATGGGAAGCGGGTGCTTTGTGCAGATGATGGAAACACTTTTGAGCTGAACCATGTGATGTTTTCAAAGGAACCACTGATGCACAGAGATCCCTCCAGAGATGGTGGTGGGCGGATAAATGATTTCCAGAAGTATTAAATACTAAAATACTGCCTTGTTAGGTTAAACACTATTGGCTGTGTTTTGAACCTGGAAATGTGTTATGTATAATTTAGTGCACGTAATAGTTTGTGATACTTTTGGAAGTCCCCCCCCCCCCCCCAAATTTAAATAAGAATGTCTTGAAGTGAAGCCTCTTAAATGTTAAAGGCACCACAAAATGTATTTTATTGGTTTTAAATTGTTTTATATAATTGATTGTTAGCCGCCCTGAGTCTGCTTGCGGAGAGGGCAGGATACAAATTTAAAGTAGTCCGCTTGCGGAAAGGGCAGGATACAAATTTAATAAATATTTTCTTGCCACTCAGTAGATGAAAAAGAGTATAAGAATGTTAGAAACTGAATATTGTGGGTTTCTCCAAATTACTCTCTTGCATATTTGGCAAGAGGGAACTTTCTGGGTCTTTTTCTGTATCTTCACACTTCTCAAAAGTGGGAATGATGGAGTTATCAGCAACTGCAAAAGCTAACACCAATTGTCCCGTTATAGGCCTGACGGTGAGAAAAAGGCTTATGTCCGTCTTGCTCCAGATTATGATGCGCTAGATGTTGCCAACAAGGTAAGGAGGGTGACTGTCAACATTTTTCTTCTTCAATGTGGCCTCTACCATTGCCTATCCCTCTGTGAGAGTAGAAATGACACCTGACAGTTGTGTCTGAAATTGTATGGCTGGTTCTGCAGGCCAGCCTCTCTGGTCCTACGCTTAGATCCCCTACTGCAGTGTAGAACCCACCTCTGCTTTTATACCATGTACGCCTTTTCTCTTTAGGATGACCAAAAGGGCCACACTCCTTTATGGAAAGGTGGATTGGGGCAGGTGCAGTTTGTCATGCATCTTTCAAAATATTTCCTTTCACAGCTGTTGCCTTGGTTGTCTTTTATACCTGTCTTTTTCAATTTTTCTGTCCTTTTTAAAAAAGATACACTCCCCAACCCAAACTGGCAGTTGTGCCTCTTGGTATGAGCCACTGGTGAATCCTAATCCATCAGTGCCTAAAGAGTGCATGTAACAACAAGGTCAGGTTTTACAATCTTCATGAGATGCAAGATTCAGATTGTCACACTGTGTGAGTTGCGATCCTTGGAGCTTCTTGCTCACCATGGAGGCTGAGAATTAGTGGGTTCATGCCTTTCAGGGCTTTGCTTTCTTAGATGTCTAAGGATACAGCCTTTTCTACTAGAACAGGGGTGGCCAGACTGTGGCTTGGGAGCCACATGTGGCTCTTCCACACATATTGTGTGGCTCTTTAAGCCCTCACCACACTGTTGGCTGGCTTGGAGAAGGCTTTTGTCTCTTTAAATCACTTATTCAAGCCAGCCAGTGGCTTGGATAATGTATTTAAAGTTGCTTTCTTTCCATCTCTCCTCCCTCCCCCCATCTATTTGCCTGCCTTCCTGCTTTCTTGTCTTACTGCTTTCAAACATCTGATGTTTTTTCTATGTGGCTCTTATGTTTAGCAAGTTTGGCCACCCCTGTGCTAGAACATGGGGAGATATTTCTAAAGAGATACCTGAATGTTTGTGGGGGGCTTGAGTGTTTGAGGGTGGTGGGTCAGACAGTTCCATATTTTGCTGTTGCCAGACAACTCACAATTATTTTTTCTTTCTTTTCAGATTGGGATCATCTAAGCAGAATATTGCCAGAACTGTACAATAGAATTGCACAATAAACACATATTACTACCACAGTGACTCCAGATGTGTTTTCAACCCAAAGGAATTGCACTGGAGGGGGGTTGGGGTTTGGGGAAGCAGAGATGGGAGACTTGAATGACACCTGGAAGTATATTTTGCCCCATGGGTTGCCTTTGTCCCTCAAATTCTCATACAGGTGATACCCTCTAGCAACAAAAGTGTCACAGTTAGAACATGTGAGTATAGCTGAGCATGCAACACTCAAGCTAACGCTTTCTGTTGTCAGTAGGGCTCACATAAAATTAAGATTGAGTTAAAAGGGCTGGGAAAGGACAGTTTATAAAACTGTTTATAAAAGTGTGTACGCACCCATCTGTGCTACTGCAGGAGCATGCTGGCTCAGAATGAGGGTGATCTTAGTGACTGGCATCATGGATATGATCAATGTAGGAAGGGTTTGCCTTCTCTGGCTTTGCAGAATCTCATAAAACAATTGGCCGTGTATCACCATGATAATGCATTCCCTGTGATCCTTGATTACCTGGATTCACATAATGAAGGCATGAAAAAAAGTCTTACTTGGCAATAGCAGAAGTGGGAGCAGCAGCTGCGGATCCCTAGGGATGAGTGCAAATGGTGCTGGTGTGTTTTGTGCTGGAAGTTGAAGCTAGAGATGTAAAATCTCTGGAAGCCATTATTGGCCATAAGCCTTTTCTTTGATCGAAAGTGAAACATAGGCAATGGTTACTTGTAAATTGTCATTTTATTATTTTTTGCAACAAAGATGCACCATTTATAACTTAGCACATAAAATTATACTACTTCATATGCTTATGAAATTTAAAAGCCACCCTGAGCCCAATGGGGGAGGGCAGGATATAAATATAATAAAGAAAATAATAAAGTACCTTTGTTCAAGTGAAATTTAATAAAGTCAGTGAGCCCAGGCTGCCCTGATTTCAGCACGGTTGACCTTTCCTAATATTTGGATGGGAGACTTCCAGCGAATACTAGGGCCATGACACAGAACCAGGTAGTGGCAAACCACCTCCAAATGTCTTGCCTTGAAAACCCCACTAGAGGTCGCCATAAGTCAGCTGTAGATTGACAGTGGGGAAAGAATATTGCTGGTATATAGTGGCTAGAACGTTGGACAGGAGTCTGGGATAGGCTCCTTAGGTGACCTTGGGATAGTTACCTCTCACCTTTAGGCTATTTTGCAAGGTTGTTAAGACAAAATGGAGGATGGGCAAAATTAGTTGCTTTGTCCGTTTGAGAGAGAAGCGGGGAACATTTAACTAAATATGGAATTACACCCTGTTCTGCTTTAGCCACTTATATTTTAATTTCTTTGGGAGGTAGGACGAATTAAAAACAGGAAAACCAGGGCTTTTTTTGAGCAGGAATGCACAAGAACGCTGTTCCGGCTGGCTTGGCCTCAGGGGGTGTGGGCTAGTATGCACATGAGTTCCTGCTAGACTTTTTCTACAGAAAACCCCCATCCCCTTCACGTATCTTAACGAAACAGGTTTTGATTCAAATGCTTTGGATGCCAGATCACTAGAGGAGGAAGCTCACACTTCTTGCCATGGAACCTCCCACAGGTATTGCGTTTCAATATACATTTCAGTTTTGTGTCTTTGCATAGCCAATAAAACAACTGATCACTTGAAGAGATAACTGTGCTGGCCCATTGCAAAATCCAAAAATAAAAGGCCAAAGTAGCACAGCATAGTGTATACTACAGATGTTTAGGCAATAGTCTTAAGGCCTCTTTGTGGTTTGGGTAGACTCCAGTCGGTGCTGGGTGCGGCTTCCATGGCTAAGGGGAGATTTACACTCGTGTTTCCTAGATTCCAGTCCAGGGGTCCTCAACCTTTTTGTCCCAGCAGGCATCTTTGGAAATCTGACAGGGTGGTGGGTGCAGCCACAAAACAGCTGTTGCATGAATGAGAACTGACCATAAAATGTCAGGAAATGAGGTCATACATCACTCCAATTGCAGCTTTTTAGCATTTCAGGCCCAATCTCTGTTTGGCAGGATGCCTTTAAAAATGAACCTATTGTTTAAAAAAATGTTCTTTCATACATGCAAGTGTACATATTGAGGTAGTTAAGGAACATCCATCTGGCCGTATCTCCAACAGCCAGTCAGAAGCTCTGGTGATCTGCAGGCACCATGATGCCCACGAGCATCATGTTGAGGTCCCCAGTTCTCTTCCAGTGGTCTATCCGCTTTCATGTGCTTATCAGCAGGTGGTTGCTGTCACAGAAGTTAATGTTTATTTGCTATTGGACAAGTTAGGGACCTTTGAAAAATTCTAGGTCAGATGAATAATTAGGAAATCCCACCCCACCTCTAAATTTTCCAGGAAAAGCAGTTTGAAATGTAAGGAGGATAATGTTCTGAATCTACAGTAGGAGAATGAGGACTGGGCATGCTTAACCAGGTAAGGTTTTCTAACTGGCAAATGCAGGTTTTTTGGCATGGCTGATTGTGTAGAAACCTCTGCCTTGCCTGTGGGGTGTATCCCATTTTGCTGCCTTCCTAATAGGCATTATGGCTGATGTTGGAGGGAGCAATTGGGGAAAACCCAGAGGGAATTGTAGGGGTTAAACAAGAATGGCCTCCACCATGCAATAAGGAATTGTCAAATTCTAGGGAGAGGTAAGCTGCTCTTGACTCACCATGCTCAAAAGTTGTCATTCCTTGTTCAGGACTTCGGTGATTTGGTGCCGACTTGGATAACCCAGGCTAGCCCAGTCTCATCAGATCTTGGATGCTAAGCAAGGTTGACCTTGGCTGGTATTTGAAAGGGCAACCACCAAGGAATACCAGGGGTGTGATGCAGAGGCAGGCAGTGGCAAACCACCTCTGAAACATCTCTTGCCTTAAAAATTTAGCTTGCCACCAAGTGGTAAAAAGGGCAAGGTAGTCCCTGTGCAAGCACCAGTTGTTTCCAACTCCGGGGTGACCAGTCGCTTCATGTTGTTTTCACGGCAGACTTTTTTGCGTGGTGGTTTGCCATTGCCTTCCCCAGTCATCTACACTTTCCCCCCAGCAAGCTGGGTACTTGTTTGACTGACCTCGGTAAAACCTTTACCAACCTTGAGCTAGCTACCTGAACCCAGCTTCTGCTGGGATCAAACTCGGATCGTGAGCAGAGCTTGGACTGCTAGAACTTCTGGCTGCGAGACAATCGTAGGATCTCCTGGCTGTACTACACACAACAACAATACTTAACTCGGCCTCACCAATCCCCATAATGTTGTCTCTTAGGCTGGGCTACTGTAACACAGCTGATGTGGGACTGCCCTTCCAGAGCTCTCCACACATGCTGCTTAATATAGGTGTTCATTTCATGACTGAGAAGCCGCCCTAAATCTGCATTTCCTGCTGTACGCAGATGCAGAGGGTGTTAGTTTCTGTGTTTGATGGCAGGAGCACAGCGCTGCCTTCCAGATCCACTGTGCTCTGTGTACCTCTCCTGAGAAGAACCCATGTGTCAGTTACGCTTCTCCTATCTGCTGTCACTCTCCGTTCCCATCTTTTTGAGAAGTGTCCTCATCCCGTGCCTGGTTTCTGTTGGTCTCCATTGGTACTCTGATTTGGTGGAATGGACTACCGCAGAACATATGAACATATGAAGCTGCCTTATACTGAATCAGACCTTTGGTCCATCAAAGTCAGTATTGTCTTCTCAGACTGGCAGCGGCTCTCCAGGGTCTCAAGCTGAGGTTTTTCACACCTATTTGCTTGGACCCTTTTTTGGAGATGCCAGAGATTGAACCTGGGACCTTCTGCTTCCCAAGCAGATGCTCTACCACTGAGCCACCGTCCCTCCCTTAGAACAGTTAGGAAGATGCCACCTTGACCCTCACTAACGTTAAGGGGAAGCCGGTAAAGTTTATTAAGGGGGTTGATTTGTTTCTGCTTTCACTGAGCTTGCCAACTCTGGATTGGGAAATTCCTGGAGATGTGGTGGGGCCTGGGGAGGGACGTCAGTGGCCATTTTGACCACAGTAACTCTGCAGTCTGGAGATGGGTTGTAACCAGCGTTCCCCCTAAGCTGAGTTAGTGTGGGCTAGCTCACTGTTTTTTAGCCTCCAGCTCTCACATTTTTGTCTTAACTCAGGAAGAATCCTCCTAAACCAAACTAATTTACGCAGGAGCTCACAACTTTAATGCTGGTAGCTCACAAAATAGAATTTTTGCTCACAAGACTCCACAGTTTAGAGCAGGGATGTCAAACTCATTTGTTATGAGGGCCAGATCTAACATAAATGAGACCTTGTCAGGCCAGGCTGGGCTATTTTGGGCCAGGCAATGTGTGTACCTATTTAAGATAAGAACATAAGAGAAGCCCTGTTGGATCAGGCCAATGGCCCATCCAGTCCGACACTCTGTGTCACATAAGAACATAAGAGAAGCCCTGTTGGATCAGGCCAATGGCCCATCCAGTCCGACACTATGTCACACAGTGGCCAAATATATATATATATATATATATGAACATATGAAGCTGCCTTATACTGAATCAGACCTTTGATCCATCAAAGTCTGTATTGTCTTCTCAGACTGGCAGCGGCTCTCCAGGGTCTCCAGCTGAGGTTTTTCACACCTATTTGCCTGGACCCCTTTTTGGAGATGCCGGGGATTGAACCTGGGACCTTCTGCTTCCCAAACAGATGCTCTACCACTGAGCCACCGTCCCTCATACACACACATATATACACACTGTGACTAACAGCCACTGATGGACCTCTGCTCCAATTTTTTATCTAACCCCGTCTTGAAGCTGGCTATGCTTGCAGCCGCCACCACCTCCTGTGGCAGTATAAGATCAGGTAGCAGAGATACAGTATAAACTTTTTAAAGAACATAGACAAACACAACTAAAGACTTTAAAAATAATAATAAAACATGCTTTTAAACATTAGCACTTCTTGGTCTTAAAGGTGCTTCCTTTGTATTTCTCCCCTGGGATCCAGGAAACTGGCCAAAGGAAGCTCTGGCTCTTTCCCCATCCCCAGGGGACCAGGAGGGAGAGGAGCCTCAACCAATGGAGAAAGTAGAGGCTTTGCTCTGTAGCTCCTGTGCAATTGAGTAAACCTTGCAAAGCAAGGAAGCAAGAGAGAGGGAGAAGGAAGCAGACAGGCCTGACAGGAGCCCTCCAGTAGCCTGATTCGGCCCTCGGGCTGCATGTTTGACACCCCTGGTTTAGAGGGATCATCGGTTGTAATTCCCGGAGATCTCCAGGCCCTGCCTAGAGACTGGCAACTCATTACCTCCATGTTTCTGCTGGTGTTGCTTTTTGGATAGTGTGTTAATGGTCAGCAGGCAAAACTATTTGCTTTTGAGGGTTTGTGGCTTATTTGCACATCCTGCTCTTTTATTCCTTTTAACTTTGTACACGTCACTAGTTGCAAGCAGCCTTGTGCTTCGCTTGGGAAAGGTGGGTTGGAAACAAATTCTTTTAATTTGTTCTGAATATGAGCCGCCTAGCTTGCCTGTAGGGCAGATATCCCTTAGCACTGACTGCTGAAGTTCAGAACTAGTTGAGCAGGAAGCGGCGGTGGGGGGGGGGGGAGAGAAGTATTTATCGCCCTCTTCCTAAATGGCTTCCCTTATTATGCTCCTCTGACCAAAGGTCTTGAGCAAAGTCAAAAACAAATGCAAGATAAAATGCAAAACGGTAAACATGAAAATACAACATGGTGAATTAAAATCAATCTCTGCGATAGCACTGAGGAACCACAAGTGCTGGAGATCTGGCAACAGAATGTGCTCTTTCTGGAGCAGCATCTGCCAGCAAAAGAAAGATCATGCTAGAGTTAACAGGCAGCCAATATTCACTGAGGATAGGTGAGATTGTGGTGGCCATCTATCACAGAATATACAGCAGGAGAATATGGAGTACCAGCGGGAATATGGAGTTTAGGTGGAGTGACCCCAACCCTCCAAGCTCTGCAGCTGGCAGTACATCCTGTCTCCCTAACATGAAGGTGAACTTACAGCTAGGAGTTGTAAGGAGGCTCAGCTATCATGGGAGGGTCAAAGGGGGACAAATCTTGCTGCAAAAGTAAAGGATTCGCACAGTGTCTGTGCATCACCATGGTCAAAATCTGGGGTGGCCAAATGTGCTTAACGTAAGAGCCACGTAGAATAGATGTCAGAGGTTTGAGAGCCGGAAGGAAGGAAAATAGATGGGGAGGGAGGGAGAGGTGGAAAGAAAGCAATTTTAACTTGAAATATATTGTCCAAGCTGCCAGCTGAGCTGGCTTGGAGAAGTGATTTAAGAGAGAAAAGCCTTCTCAAAGCTGGCCGACGAGAGCCACACAATACAGGTGAAAGAGCCACATGTGGCTCCCAAGCCACAGTTTGGCCACCCCTGATAAAACTCATTAACCCTTTTCCAGGGCTGGCCCTAGACTGCCTGGCACCTTAGGCAAGGCTAACCTCTGGCACGCCTCCCCCCCACCCCCGCAACGGTTAATGTCACTGAGTCACATAGGGGGGCACCCAGTTTGGTGCTCTAGGCAATCACCTAGTTTGCCTAGAAGAAGAAGATGATGATATTGGATTTATATCCCGCCCTCCACTCCGAAGAGTCTCAGAGCGGCTCACAATCTCCTTTCCCTTCCTCCCCCACAACAGACACCCTGTGAGGTGGGTGGGGCTGAGAGGGCTCTCACAGCAGCTGCCCTTTCAAGGACAACCTCTGCCAGAGCTCTGGCTGACCCAAGGCCATTCCAGCAGCTGCAAGTGGAGGAGTGGGGAATCAAACCTGGTTCTCCCAGATAATTTATTTTATTACTTTATTATTTATTTATTACTTTACATTTATATCCCGCCCTCTCCGCAAGCGGACTCAGGGCGGCTTACAATATCATAAAAACAATCAATTCCATAAAACATATAAAAACATAGTTCACTTATCAATTTAAAACTATTTGCGCTGTCTCAATCCAGTCTGGCGGTATTGGGTTCTGCTATGATCGCCAGCTTCTGTAGGATGTCCGGTGGCAGCCCATTTTCAGTCAACCAGAAAAGCTTGTCTAAACAGTTCGGTCTTACAGGCCCTGCGGAACGCCGACAAATCCCGCAGGGCCCTTATAGCTTCTGGGAGGGTGTTCCAAAGTTCTGGTGCTGCCACCGAGAAAGCCCTGGATCTTGTTACGCATAGCCTGGCTTCTTTTGGGCCAGGGGCAGACAGCAGATTTTTTGTCCCTGATCGCAGTGCTCTCTGGGGGATATATGGGGAAAGGCGGTCCCGTAGATAGGCAGGTCCCTGACCATAAAGGGCTTTAAAGGTTAGTACCAACACCTTGAAGCGAACTCGGAACACAACAGGCAACCAGTGCAGCTCTCTCAGCACTGGCCGAATGTGCTCCCGTCGTGGTAGCCCCATTAACAGCCGTGCCGCAGCGTTCTGCACTAGTTGTAGTCTCCGGGTTAGCGTCAGGGGTAGCCCCATGTAGAGAGCATTACAGTGATCTATTCTTGAGGTGACCGTAGCATGGATTACCGTCGCTAGGTCGCTGCGCTCCAGGTAAGGGGCCAGCTGCCGTGCTTGCCGAAGATGGAAAAAGGCAGATCTAACAGTGGCTGCTACCTGAGCCTCCATTGTAAGGGAGGACTCAAGAAGCACGCCTAAGCTCTTGACTTTGGGGACCGGTATCAGTGGCACCCCGTCAAGGGCCGGCAGCTGGATCTCTCTCCCTGGACCGCCCCGACCCAGGTAGAGAACCTCCGTCTTCGTCGGATTCAATTTCAGCCGACTCAGTCTGAGCCAAGAGGCCACGGCTTGTAATGCCAGGTCTAGGTTTTCCAGGGTACAGTCAGACTGGCCACCCATCAATAGGTAGAGCTGGGTGTCATCCGCATATTGATGGCAACCCAGTCCATACCTCCTGACAATCTGGGCAAGGGGGCGCATATAGATATTAAATAGCATCGGGGATAGGACCGCTCCCTGCGGCACCCCACAACTAAGGGAGTGCCTCTGGGATGCTTCCTCCCCTATCACCACCCTTTGTCCCCGATCTTGGAGAAAGGAAGTCAGCCACTGCAAGGCAGATCCCTGTATCCCCACATCGGTGAGGCGGTCAATCAGTAGCTGGTGGTCAACCGTGTCAAAAGCGGCTGACAGATCTAATAACAGCAGCACTGCAGAACCGCCCTGATCCAGATGTCGCATAAGATCATCCATGAGGGCGACCAGAACTGTCTCCGTCCCGTGACCTGGCCGGAAGCCGGACTGGAATGGATCCAGTGCGGAAGTGTCCTCCAGGAATCCCTGCAGCTGAGTCGCCACCGCCCGCTCTATGACCTTACCCAAAAAGGGAAGGTTTGACACCGGCCGATAGTTCGCCAATGATAAATAAGAGTCTGCATACTTAACCACTACACCGAACTGGCTCTCCTAGTGGCAGGGTAGGCCCAGCCCTTTCCTAATCTACTTTACAACTTCAGAATAGGCCATATCCCTAATAACAGGAAAGAAACCAAGAAACTAATCAATGATCCATACATTCCCACCCCCCCATACACGTCTAAAGGAATCTTCCTTCAGTTAATGTGAAAGGACCAGGTATCGGACATTGAAAAGAGGGCCTCCAGTCTAAAGTCAAAGTCACTGACCCAGCCCTTTGACTTCAATGGCCACTGTGCCAACTCCAATCAGAGTATATGAAACCAGAGGGCTCACGGGTATGAGTAAGGTATATAGGAGAATTAATGTGGAAAATATTGTGATTTAAAATATCGTTTTCAACAGGGTGCCTGTTGTGGGGGAGGAAGACAAAGGAGATTGTGAGCCGCTCTCACAGAGTGTTCTCCTGTATACCTAACTCGGATCAGAGAGCAGGATCTGCTGCACAGCCTGCTATCTGGTGTAAAAATTAAAGCCCATAAACTCAGTGGCCCTGCTGACCCAAACGCCTGCCTCAAATAAAACATGACATTTGTTCAGGGGTCTGCATAGCACATAGGCTTTTAGACAAAGCAATAAGCACACAGGCTTTTAAACCAAACAATAGAGAACACTAATTGAGATACACGGGAGGAAAAAAAGAACATTCCACGCTTAAGGAGCAAGTCAAAGTTAAATAGGCAATTTAACATTTAAAGCTTTGTGAACGGCAGGGACATACCGTCCCCTTTGCTCCTTTTGATAAATTAGTCCCGACTATTCACCAGCTAACATGCAGGTAGTGCAGTTGTCCCATAGCACTGACTGCTGAAGTTTGGAACTAGTTGAGCAGGAAGCTGGGTGGAGAGGGAGGCTATTTACCTCCCTCTTCCTAAATAGTTGTGGCGGGGAGAGGAGAAAGCCTTTTGCCCTCAAGATACAGCTGAAGCACTTCAGCAGGCTCATTGCTCTGTGACCCTTGGTTTTCTCCTTCCTGCCCCTCTTTTTACATACGCTCATCTTCAGCCCTGGCACTTCCTATGCCTCCTGAAATGTGCTCAGTTCTGAGAGGCCGTTTGGTCTCGCTCATGGTTTGATTTATTATTTATTGATTCGACTTCTATCCCGCCCTCCCCACCGAAGCAGGCTCAGGGCGGCTCACTTGGAAAGGTCGTAAAAAAACCAGTATTAATAAGCCGTAACACACAAAGATAAAATACATCATAGATAAAACCGTATAAAACAAGATCATACAACTATGGTAGGTGCTATTTGATCTAACGGTAGATTGTATTGGTGATGATGGGCAACTAAGTTGAACGTAATAATAAATAATAATGACAATCAATCGATGTGAGTCCCCCCCCCCATTTAAATTTTTAATTGAATTCTTTTTTGTTAAACAACAAACAAACATCCATCTTTTCACACATTAGAATAGTGCAAAAAATTATAGCCATTTCCTCTTTACAAACATAAAAGAAATATAAACAACATGCAAACAACTAACTTAAGAAAGATCAGTGTCTTATAGGATACATATCGCAGTTATCCCACAGCAAGTGGAAAAAAGCTTTTACTATACAAAGAATTATCCCTTCCTTAGCTCCAAGGCTAAGTCTTACATGAAATCCCAGTGTAGAGTTAATAGATCATAATATTAAAATATTTAGAAGGTATTTTCCCAACAATCGTCTCATTATTATTTATATACTCAAAGAGGAACCACTTTTCAAGGAACCAATCCCCAGCTTTAGCATTTTCTTGCAACAATATATTAGTAGCTAATTTATCCTGAATTAATATATCCCAGACTTTGTTGAACCAACAATTTAACTTAGGCACATTCAGTTTTTTCCAGCAACTGGCAATAACTATTTTTCCTGTTAACAATAACAGGGATAGTAGCTCTTTCTTCAAAACAGACCAATCAGCATTTGTCCACAAGTTTAATAAAACCGAGTCAGGTGTAGATGGAATTGTAATCCCAGTTATTTCTGTTATTTTTTCCAGCACTTCTTTCCAGAAAACATTGATCTCTGGGCACTCCCACCAGCAATGAATGAACGTGCCCAATTGGCCACAACCCTTCCAGCAATTTGGATTTTCTTTTGCTTTTCCTTTAAAAAGCCTATAGGGAGTCAAATACCACCTTGCGAAGCCTTTGTGAAATAATTTTTCCAGAGGATTGAGAGCTCTATTAGCCATGACAATTGGTACAATTTGATGCAGAGCATAGTGTATTTGAGTATATTGGTACCAAGGGATAGAAATTTTGAATTTGTGTTCCAACTGACCGTGGGTACTCAGTTTCCCATTGGTTGTGACATCTATCAGTCTGAAAATATTATTATCCCTCCACACCTTGAAGTGATTTATGTTCTGACCTGGGGGAAACCAGGATTGGCCCCGAAATGCCATCAGTGGTGAGGATGCAGGGTATTTCTCCATTGATCCCATAGTTGTACTGTGTGTTTAAGAAACGGATTAGACAAAACATACTCCCTTCTGTCAGATTTAGAATTCCAAATAAATTCCTGTAATAGTACATTAGGTAGATTATTTTTTTCAATTTGTACCCAGGCTGGAGTTTCATAAGGGGAAGCGTATAATACAATATGTCTTAATTGTGCTGCTATATATTTGTCAGTCAAAGGGATGGCCAAACCTCCCATTTTCCGAGGTTTCGCTAGCAATGAAAAAGCAATTCTTGGTCTACGTTTATTCCATAAAAAGGAAGTCTAGAGTGATTGCCAATTTGTTAAGTCTTTTTTTGGGATAGGTATAGGGAGATTTTGAAACAAAAAAAGAAGACGAGGAAGTAAAAAGGATTTACTAAGATCTATTTTCTCTAGAATAGAGAAGTTCATCTTAGACCACTCCCCTAGTGTCTGAGTCATAGCTTTATATAACGGTCCGTAGTTAACCTTATATAAGTCTGATAGATTCCGTGGAAATAATATGCCTAGATGTCTCCATGTTTTTTCAACCCATTTAAAAGGTAATACAGACTTAATAGTCTCTTGCAACTTCTGCAGAATATTGATCGGGAATATTTCTGATTTATTAAAGTTGATGGAAAAGCCTGAGTATTTACTGAATTCATCTATTTTGTCTGTAAGAGACATTAATGAATTTAAAGGGTTACTAAGATAAAACACCATATCATCGGCAAATAAACTGGCTTTGTAAACAACGCTATTGATTGAGATACCCGACGCATTCCTGATTGCATAGGCAAAGGGTTCAATTGTTAGGGCAAATAATAGAGGGGATAAAGGACAGCCCTGATGGATACCTCTACCAAGATGTAATTCATCTGATCTATAAAAATTAGTATTCTTTTGTGTAGAAGGGGAGCTATAAATGGCAGATAGACTTAAAAAAACGTGGTCCAAATTTCATAAACCTGAGTAGAGTTTTTAAGTAATTTACTTCCACCTTGTCAAACGCTTTTTCCGCGTCCAGAGATAAGATTAAAGATGGTACTTTTGAAGATTTTGCTAGGTGGATCAAATTAAGTGATTTTCAGATATTGTCTGTAATAGTACAACCTGGCATGAAGCCGGCCTGGTCTGGATGTATATAATGTGTAATAATCTGTTTCAGTCGCTCTGCAAGTAAAGAAGAAAATTTTTTAAAATCATGATTCAAAAGCGAAATAGGGCGGTAGGAGGCGGGATTAAGTTTGTCTTTTCCTTGTTTATGAATTACTATCATTCATGATTCCAACCAGCTTGGGGGGAGGCACCCGTCTTCCATGACCGAATTACAGGTGTCTAATAATGGTGTTAACAAAGAGGATTTAAAATTTAAACAAAAATTTAAAACAAAGAGGATTTAAAGAGGATTTAAAATTAAAAGAGGATTTTAATGGTATTAACAAAGAGGATATAAAATTCGATTGGGAATCCATCCCTTCCCATAGCCTTATTGTTCTTGATTTTTGAAATCACTGATGTTAACTCAGTCAAGTTAAAAGGTCTGTCCAAAAAAGATGCATGCTGTTCCGAAAGGAATGCTTTGAAATCAATGGAATTTAAATAGTTTTCAATTTGGTGTGGGTCTGGATTATTAGATTCATAAAGTTTTTTATAGAAATTAAAAAAGGTTACGATGTGAGTTTTATTATTTCGCTATTCCTGCGTGTTAAAAGTCCCAGGTCACAGTGGAGCATTCGAGGTGGACCAGATGGTGTAATATCTGGGGTTTTTTTTCTGTTATAGATTTTAATTCAAAAAATGCCTGGCCGAAGAGCACCGTTTTGCAGGCCCTGCGGAACTGCAAGAGCTCTCGTAGGGCCATAACCTCCTCCAGAAGGTTGTTCCACCAGGCAGCAACCACATAACTAGGACACACACACCTCAAGGCTAAAGAAACCCCTCCCTGGACAGCGGGTGGCCTCACTCCACAGCTCTGCTTGACCCTCAAGGTTGCTAGTAGAAGGAACAGCACTTGGTACGGAGGTGCCTGACCCATAGAGCAAAGCTAGGGGGTGTTGTCCTCTGAAAAGGTATCCCTTGACCCATTATTATTTATGTACATATGTGCCATCAATTCACAGCTGACTTACAGCGACCTCAGCAAGGGGCTTTCAAGGCAAGGGAGAAGCAGAGGTGATTGGCCATCTCCTTTCGCTGCAGAGCCTTCCTTGGTGGTCTCACTTTCAAGTACTGACCCTGCTTAGCTTCTAACTTATGGCAACCCCAGCAAGGGGCTTTCAGGGTGAGGGAGAAAGCAGATGTGGTTGGCCATGGCCTTCCTCTGCAAAGCCTTCCTTGGTGGTCTCCCTTTCTAGGACTGACCATGCTTAGCTTCTAACTTATGGTGAACCCAGCAAGGAAGTATCCAAGATGTGGTGAGATTTGGCTAGCCTGGGCCATCCGGGTCATCACCATTCCTTGGACTGGTTCTGGCCACCAAACTGGTTTTTCCCCTTTGTTCGGGTTACCAATCCCCAGGTGGGTAAATAAAAAAACCACTAAGAGACACCATAAATTTTAAACAAGGCAATGTAATGTAGAGGTCAGTAGTGTTCTGACAAAGCTTGAACATAGAACTTCAAATAGAAAAGAGCATGTAGCAAAAAGACATTCACAGAAGACAGTTCAAAACAGTCTTTCCAATCACAAAGGAGTAACAATTCCAGTATTTAGTTCAGAGAACTAAAAGAAGCCCTTCCAAATATGTCTTTTCTTTCTTTCTTTCTTTCTTTCTTTCTTTCTTTCTTTCTTTCTTTCTTTCTTTCTTTCTTTCTTTCTTTCTTTCTTTCTTTCTTTCTCTTTCTTTCTTTCTTTCTTTCTTTCTTTCTTTCTTTCTTTCTTTCTTTCTTTCTTTCTTTCTTTCTTTCTTTCTTTCTTTCTTTCTTTCGCTTATTTATCACTGGAACCCAATCTTTACAGTACATTCACAGGAGACCTTTGTGATTGGAAAGACTGTTTTTGAACTGTCTTCTGCGAATGTCTATTTGCTACATACTCTTTTCTATGTGCAAGTTTTGTCAGAACACCACTGACCTCTACATTACACTGTCTTGTTTAAAATTTATGGTGTCCTTTAGCAGTTTTTTTATTTACACAGCTGTATGCTAAGATCCTATAGTTTTGCTAATCCCCAGGTGGGGACAGGAGATCCCCCAGTTTGGAGGCCTTCCCCCAGCGTCGGGGTCATCAGAAAGCGGGGGGTGGGCAGATGGAGGGAAATGTCTGCTGTGCACTCCATTATTCCCTGTGGATTCCCATAGGGTATAATGGAGAATTGATCCGCAGGTATCTGGAGTTCGGGGAGGCTGTTTTTTGAGGTAGAGGCACCAAATTTGCAGCATAGCATCTGATGCTTCTCCTCAAAAGACCCTCCACGTTTTAAAAGAATTGGACCAGGGGGTCCAATTCTATGAGCCCCAAAAGAAGGGGAAATCACTTAGAGCGTGGTGCCTTTAAATGTGGTGGCCAGAACTTTGCTTGGAGTTCAGTTATGAATATATGAAGCTGCCTTATACTGAATCAGACCCTGGGTCCATCAAAGTCATTATTGTCTACTCAGACTGGCAGCGGCTCTCCAGGGTCTCAAGCTGAGGTTTTTCACGCCTGTTTGCCTGGACCCTTTTTAGTTGGAGATGCCGGGGATTGAACCTGGGACCTTCTGCTTACCAAGCAGATGCTCTACCGCTGAGCCACCATCCCTCCCTCATGTTCCACTGGCATCCCCAGCCACCACCCTTGCACATGTTCAGAGCAACTCGTCACAGAAATGCAGCTCTGCAGCAGCAGCATGCCCCCACCCCCCAATCCGAAGAAGACAAAAGGAAGCCACGTGAAAGTGGGGTGACAAGCAATTGTGCTTGTCGCAATCTTGCTCTTGGCTCCACCCCCAAAGTCTCCTGGCTCCACTCCCAAAGTCCCCAGATCTTCTTGAATTAGACCTGGCAACCCTAGTTAGCACATTCTCGGCCCTGGGAGGCAGATTTCAAGGGCCAGGCGAGGTGGGGCCTCTGTTCTCTTTGCAGGACAAGGGCTCTCATTCTGGCTGCTCTGGAGAAGAGCCAATCGCCTCCGGTCTCTTGACTGCCCAGGCGAGACTGCCCTAGCAAGCCCAGCAGGCTTTTTTTTTGCCGAGCAGCTGGGTAACAACTGCAGGAAACCGCCTTGGAGCCTCCAAAATCTGCAGCACCTGAGGGGGGTGGAGAGAGAGACTCGTGCTTCATTTCCAGCGGAAACAGCTTTGTCACAAAGCACTTTGCTGCTGCTCTGTCTGTGCAACAGTTAGATCGGCTTTGGCAACGGTTAGATCCCCGTTCCTCTTCTGCTCAAGCAAGCTCCCTTCCAAGAGTACGGCTGCTGGCCCGTCTACTTTTAACCAGAGCTGCCGGGGAGGGGGCTTGCGCCACGGACCTCCTGCAGGTGCATCAGGTGCTCAGCTCCTGTGCTACAGCCCCCCCCCCATCTGCAAATAGCTGCTCAACCACTTAAGCCTGGGAGGGATCTTTGATATGCCTTTGTGACTTCTCCCAGGGCTGATGGGGCCGTCCTAGCACCCAAAGCAACTTCACAAGGGGCCCTTTGGGGGAGCTGTTGCTGCCGCCTGCCCATGGGAACTTGCAAGGTTCTTCTGCCCCCTCCCTCCACTGACCAGCTGCCCGACTGGGGGAAGGGATTCTTCTGCCCCGCCAAAGGGGGTGGCGTGGGAGGCTGCCTTCCTTTCCTTCACACACACACACACACACACACACCTCAGCACTGGAGGAGCTGAAAACAGGGGCTGGTTTTCCTTGGAGGGGGGTGAAGCTGTAGGAAGAGGGAGTGGTAGGTTTAACTGGAGAACTGGGGGCAGAGTGGACCCTCTCCAAAGCTGGCACATCAGGGGGTGGTTAACTGAAATGTTCCCCATATCAGGGGACCTTTGTTTCAGACAGTTAAGGCAGTTTCTCCCCCTGCCCAAATGGTGTGGACTGAACTGGCATCTACCACATGTGTCCTGTCTTTTCTCCAAGCATGTCCTGTTGGCACACAAAGGGTTTATCCCAGGGGTAACCAAACTGTGGCTGGAGAGCCACATGTGGCTCTTTCGCACATATTGTGTGGCTCTCGAAGCCCCTACCACCCATCGGCCAGCTCGGAGAAGGCATTTGTTTCTTTTAATCGCTTTGCCAAGCCAGCCAGCAGTTTAGAGAACGCATTTAAAGTTGCTTTCTTTCGATCTCTCCCTCCCCACATCTATTTGCCTGCCTGCCTTCCTTCCAGCTCTCAAACACCTGATCACACCGGGAGCTGCAGCCGGGCCAGGCCACTCCATTCAAACCCCCCTCCCATCTGTATGCCCCCCGCTCCAATCTGTCCCCTTTGCTCACTGCCACCACTCTGAACAAGTCCGGCATTGCTATTCTAGGGACTTCAGATTGGCACGAGGTGGGGGAGAGAAGTCTACTTGCAGCTGGATGCGCCTGGAAGGTTTACTGAGTTAGACGAATTTGTGGGGGGGGGCAGGTTGTTGCTTTACTTGAGAAGCAGAGAAAGTGTTTAGCCCCCTAGTCCCCTCCCCAAACAAAGAATGCTGCTGCAGGCCTTACCAAATATGAAATCCTGACTACGGCCCTGCACCTGATGTTCATGTCTAGCAGCTCTCAAACATCTGACATTTATTCTATATGGCTCCTACAATTAAGCAAGTTTGGCCACCCCTAGTTTATTCCATTCTTTGCTTGCCACGATTCCGGCTGGTGGCTTTGGGCCAGGAGCTGCACTTTCACCAAAGCTCCTTGGTGAGCAGGAAGAACCCTCAGGAGGAGGAGGAGAAGCCTGCAGATTTATACCCCGCCCTTCTCTCTGAATCAGAGACAGAGCGGCTTACAATCTCCTATATCTTCTCCCCCCACAAGAGACACCCTGTGAGGTGGGTGAGGCTGAAAGGACTCTCACAGCAGCTGCCCTTTCAAGGACAACTCCTGCGATAGCTGTGGCTGACCCAAGGCCATTCCAACAGCTGTAAGTGGAGGAGAGGGGAAGAAGAAGCCTGCAGATTTATACCCTGCCCTTCTCTCTGAAGTGGGGAATCAAACCCGGTTCTCTCAGATAAGAGTCCACACACTTAACCACTACACCAAACTGGCTCGGAACTTGCTCCTTTGTTTTCAAGGGAAAGTAAGGAAAAGAACATGAATATGGACAGACAGATTCTGGATCAGAAGCTGGATTCTGCAGTCGGCAGGCAGCTAAACAAAGCAGCGCTCCAAAGAAGCTGGAGGGGGTGTAAAGAAAGGGCAAATACCTTTTTTTTTTTAAACCAATACTGCAGAGACTGAGAACACCCCTTCCCCCTCTGGTCTTGACTATTGCCATTCATTCTAATGGGGAGAGACCAGTTGTCTGGACACCAGGTCTACCGCTGTTGATTCGATCTATGAAGGGCAGAGCGTATCAGCTTGCTTGGCAAACCAGCGTGGGGTGGGTGGGAGAGAGGCTGTTTTCTGACACCGTTTCTCACCTGTTCTCATGCATTTCTGGCATGACAAAGAGTCTCTGTTCAAGCCACCCGATGATTTACAGGCTTCAGTCTGTAGGGGAAATACCAAGCATGACTCAAAAAGCTATTGTGCCTCTGCCCTCTCCTTTTTCTTGTTCCCCTCCCAGGTTCAGGCATGCCCGGAGAGACCTCCTTTTCTGGGGTCTGAATGGCTGATAGGACAGCGCCCATACATCTGCGGCTAAGGCAGAGAAAGGTCTCCAACCCAGGCCTTTTGGAGCCAACTGCTATCATTCGGCCACTGATTCCAGGGAGAAAACACGGTTTCCTTTAAAGAAAACCAGCTCTCACACGCTGGGTGGGCACCGATGCTTCCTTTAAGCTGTGGAGTCTTGTGAGCAAAAATCCTACTTTGTGAGCTACTGGCATTAAAGTTGGGAGCTACTGCAGAAATTATTTTGCCCTGGGGCCATTTTTCCTGAGCAGAGACAAAAATGTGTGAGCTGGAGGCTAAAAAACTGTGAGCCAGATCATGCTAACTCAGCTTTAGAGGGAACATCGGTGAGCACCCCAGCTGAACTTTTGCAAAAAAGTATTCTGGGATTCCTGCAAGAATGCACCCCAGTTGGCTCTCCCTTCTAGGTCAATGACCGACTTTTGACTTTTCCTCCCACACCCACGCCAGAAATATGTCTAAGAAAAGTCCCAAAACTTTGGTGGTGGGGGAAGCTGACAATGTCACCCTCAGCTGAGTTACACCATTCTAAGCTCCTTAACATCCATGGACAGAGAAGAAAAAGAGGTGATTGGATTTACACTCTGCCCTTCGCTCGTCTCAAAGCGGCTTACAATCTTCTTCTCTTCCTCTTCCCACAACAGACACCCTTGTGAGGTAGGCAGGGCTGAGAGAGCTCTGAGAACTGCTCTTGAGAGAACAGCTCTGAGAGAACTGGAAGGGACCCAAGGTCACTCAGTTGGCTGCATGCGAAGAAGTTGGGAAATCAAACCCAGTTCTCTCAGATTAGAGTCCATCTCTCCTAACTCTTAAACCAAACTGGCTCTCAGGGGTGTAACTGCTTAGCATGCCACAGTGGGCCTCCTTCCAAAACACAGTATCCTATGCCTCTTGTCTCACTCATTGCCGTATCTAATCCAGCTGGCTGAAACAGGACGGCTAACAAAAACCTGGCTGCTATACAGGGAGTACACTCCTTGCTCCCTTCCCCCCAAACATCACTTCTAACTAGAGTCCCAAAATTCACACAAGGCTGGTCCCACCACATAGCCACATAATTTAGTTTTCTGAGAATCCCAGCTTTCATTTTGGAGGTGGGGGAAGCAAGTGTCTATTCCCCATGGACACAAGCGAGGCATGAAATGGTGGCACAGTCAATATAAGAACATAAGAGAAGCCATGTTGGATCAGACCAGTGGCCCATCCAGTCCAACACTCTGTGTCACACAGTGGCCAAAAAAACAGGCACCATCAGGTCCACTAGTGGGCCCAGGACGCTAGAAGCCCTCCCACTGTCCCCACACACCCCCAAGCAACAAGAATACAGAGCGTCACTGCCCCTGACAGAAAGTTCCAACAATACACTGTGGCTAATAGCCACTGATGGACCTCTGCTCCAGATGTTTATGCAATTCCCTCTTAAAGCTGTATTCTTGCAGCTGCCACCACCTCCTGTGGCAGTGAATTCATCCTTTGGGTGAAGTAGTAGTTCCTTTTATCCGTTCTAACCTGAGTGCTCAGCAATTTCATTGAATGCCCACGAGTTCTTGTATTGTGACAAAGGGAGAAAAGTACTTCTTTCTCTACCTTCTTTATCCCATGCACAATCTTGTTAACCTCTATCATGTCACCCCCTGTCGACGTTTCTCCAAGCTATAATATGGGGGGGAGGGGAAACTGTTCCGAAACCTGACTACACCACAAATTTCACTGGGCGGCCTCAAGCCAGCCTCCATCACCGGATCGTTGTGAAAACACTGATGCTGGCCCTTTGTTCGCTGCCCTGAGTAGGTTACAAAGGAAGCAGTAGGATCCAACAGTCTCAAACTCAGAAGAGTCTGAGCTGTTCCTTCCCAGCCTCAGGCCTCTGCTCGCCCTTCTATGCAATATGGGGGAAGCGTGGCTGGTCGACTTTGCAGGGCTGTTGTGCAGGAAGCACTCTGAACGCTGGAAGCAAGTCGCTATTGCGTGGACCCTTGTGTCAGGCTAAATGTTACATATTTGGGGGCAACGTGTGCTTCTCGTTTGTTACCGACACATGACAAAATGCATCATCATAAGCAGAATTAGTTGCAGTGCGATCAGTAAAGCTGGGTCCATTTCCTTCGCTGAAGTGGATGATTTCTTTGGTTTGGGAGCCAGGGTTTTGAGTGCTGCTCTAGCACCCAGCTTGCTGAGGGGGAAAAGACTGGGGAAGGCAATGGCAAACCACCCCGTAAAAAGTCTGCCGTGAAAACGTTGTGAAAGCAACGTCACCCCAGAGTCAGAAACGACTGGTGCTTGCACAGGGGACCTTTCCTTTCCTTTTCTAGGATCTGGGAGACCCAGTTTTGAATCTCCACTCTGCTCTGGGAGCTTTCTGGGTTACCTCATACCCCCTCAGCCTCCCCTACCTGACAGGGTTCTCATGAGAATAAAAGGGAGGAAAATGCTATAAGCCCTTTGGGAAGAAAGGCTGGGAATAAATGAAGTCAAATAAACAAAAGGTTAGAGAGGATTGACGGCTCTGCCAAAAAAGGCTCTTGGCCCAGAAAAAATGGCTTCCAGCCATCCTGACGGAGAGAGAGGCGCCCTTTCCACGCTACCCTGCCTCTTGTTTGGGCTGCTCAGGTGAAGCAACCCAGCCTGGATTCTGAGGCTCGGATTGGACAGGCAGCTCAGGTGAGGAGCTGCCTGGGGAGACGGCCAGCCAACCAGCTCCGAGTTCACTCTGGGCCACGTTGTCCCACTGGCACGGCAACAGCTCCGTCGCCTCTGCCGGCTTCGGCTCCAAGGGAGCAGAAATGTGAAACTTCCCCTTCTCTCTTCAAACCCAGGCTGCCTCCTCCCTTTTTCAGGGTTCCAGCACAAGCTCTTCAGCCCAGCCTCTTAAAGAACTGCTGTGCCGGATCGGCCTCCTGCCCCCAGGCTGTTTAACCGAGTCCAGATTCTGCACACCCCTCCCCCCCGGGAAGCCCACAATCAGGGAATCAAAATGGTCGCCTGTTTGTCAGTCTGTCTGTCCCCCATGTCTGAAACTGAGTGATACTGAGCCCCAAACGACAAAAAAAAAAAAGTAATAGCCCCATCCAGGGCTTTTTTTGTAGCAGGAACTTCTTTGCATATTAGGCCACATCCCCTGATGAAGCCTATCCTCCAAGAGCGTACAGTAGTCCCTGTACAAAGAGCCCTGTAAGCTCTTGGGGGATTGGCTACATCTGGGGTGTGTGGCCTAATATGCAAAGGAGTTCCTGCTACAAGAACATAAGAATATAAAAGAAGACATGTTGGGTCAGGCCAATGGCCCATCCAGTCCAACACTGAGTGTCGCACAGTGGCCAAAAAAACCAGGCGCCATCAGGGGGTCCATCAGCGGAGCCAGGACACTAGAAGCCCTCCCACTGTGGCCCCCACAGCACAAAAGAAAGCCCTGGCCCCATCTATCACCGCACTGGAAAGACAGTTCTGGTCTGCAGATTCAGGGTGCAAACAGGCTTTAATGAGCAAAAATAACTCCCTACAACACCAAACACAGAAGACCGATTCCCCCTTCTTTCTTTGATCCCTTCCGAGCTCACACCAGCCTCTGGGGTCCAGTTCTTTCCAGAAGGCAAAAAAGGTTCCATCTGAGACTCAGACCTTCCCTGCTGGATCTTCCTGTCCACCCCCCCCCCCACTTGGCCGACAAGGAAAGAAAGCGACTTAAGGAGCAGCGCGGCGAATGCAGAGTCTACGGTAGTTAAGGCACGTGGGTGGTGACAAAGTTCCAGTTCGAGGCCCGATGCGCTCTACCCCTTCCCTGCCAAGGGTTGGGGGGACATGCTCAGTCTATGAGGAACTTCTTCTCACTGTCGGGGCCCTGCGGCCGCGTATCCGGGCAGAAGTCAGAGCGCAGCAAGCGCGAGAAGTACACCAGGATCATGGCGTCGAGGAGCACCAAGTTGAACATGAGGAAGGCCCCCTGTCCGTGCGCCTCCACGAACCAGGCGAAGTACCAGCTCAGGTAGGCCTGGGGCGCCAGGCGGAAGAGGAAGTAGGCCACCAGGTTGGCGTACTTGTTGACCTGGTAGAGGGTGGGGAAGGGCAGGTTGCCCAGCCGCATCATCATCCGGATGGTCAGGAAGATGTTGCTCACCTCCACGAAGAGGGAGATCAGCCCGGCCCCGACGAAGCGGTTCAGTAAAATCCCTGAGAACAAGCCGGTCACGGCCTGAGAGAGATGAGAAGGCGGGGGGGGGGGGAGGTTAGCCAGAAAGGTGTTTTTTCCTGCCGCACCTTAATTATCACCCTTTAGAAACAGCAGAAGATGGCAAAAAGTTGGCCTGATCAAAACTGCGGTTGATTCATGCATACAAAGAAGCACATTTTAACACTGCTGGTAACAGATGAGCACAAAGCAAACGACGTTTGTCTTGGCTTCGCAGCGAGGGAATCCGGTTTATCTATACGGCTGACTCAAACCCTCATCGGTGCCTCTGGCTGACTTAATATCCCTTAATCTTGGGTGGAGTCAGATTTTGCACAGTCAGGATGTGTACCCTGAATTGCAGTAGTTTTTCTAATTGTTTTTGGAGGACATCCTCCCCGACAACCTTTTGGGGGGGTTCTATGGAAGCTTTGCAGAGACTACTTCCAGAGATTACTCAGAGAAAAACAAGGAGTCTGTAGGGCAAGGGAGGAATCTAAGAGCGAGATCCTTCACCTACAGCCCCCATCTCAACATCCTCAACATTATCATGTGCAAACCAGAAAGAGAAGGAAGAGGAGGAGATTGGATATATACCCCACCCTTCACTTGGAGTCTCAGAGTAGTTTACAATCTCCTTTCCCTTCCTCTCCCCACAACAGACACCCTGTGAGGTGGGTGGGGCTGAGAGAGCTCCAAGAGAACTGCTCTTGAGAGAACAGCTCTGACAGAGTTATGACTGACCCAAAGTCACACCAGCAGGTGCATGTAGAGGAATGTAGAGGAATCAACCCCGGTTCTCCCAGAGAAGAGTCTGCGCACTTAACCAGTACACCAAAATGGTTCTCTTGCTGGAGCCCAAGATAAATATACCCATGCAGTCTATGATGAATATAGCCAGGGCTTTTTTTGTAGCAGGAACTCCTTTGCATATTAGGCCACATACCCCTCGTGTAGCCAATCCTCCAAGAATTTATAGGGCTGGTTCATATATGGTACACACACACACACACGAAGCTGCCTTATGTTGAATTGCCTTGGTCCATCAAAGTCAGTATTGTCTATGCAGACTGCCAGGAGCTCTCCAGGGTCTCAAGCTGAGGTTTTCCACGCCTATTTGCCTAGACCCTTTTTAGTTGGAGGTGCTGGGGATTGAACCCGGGACCTTCTGCTTACCAAGCAGATGCTCTACCGCTGAGCCGCCGTCCCTCCCTAAGGGCTCTTCATACAGGACCTATTGTAAGTTCCAGGAGGACTGGCTACATCAGGGGTGTGTGGCTTAATATGCAAAGGAGCTCCTGCTACAAAGAAAGGCCCTGCCTACGAGGAAAGGCTCACGGGAATATTCAATCTGGAGAGGATGAGGTGGAGGGGGGACACGACTGCTCTCTTGAAGTCTCTGAAGGGCTTCCAGGAGGGCAGAGGAGAGGACTTGGAACCATGGGTTTAAATTAAGGGTGGGAAAGTACCATCTGGAAATTAAGAAAAACCTTTTTACGGTAATTTATTTATTTATTGCATTAAGCTTATATCCCGCTCTCTCTGCAAGCGGACTCAGGGCGGCTCACAAGGTAAGAGTCGTTCAGCAAAGGAATCAGTTACCTAGGGAGGCAGTGAGCTCCCCCTCTCTGGCAGTCTTTAAGCAGTGGCTGGACAAACCCTTGTCAGGGATGCTCTAGGCCAGAGGTGCTGACCTGGTAGCAGCCCGGGAGCCAGGTCAGATCCCCGGAGGGCTCCTATCAGGCCCCCGAGCAACTGGCTAACATCTGCTTCCTTCTCCTTCTCTCTCGCTTTCTTCTGAATAACAACTTGAACTGCAAGGCTTGCTTAGTCGCAAAGGAGCTACAGAGCAAATCCTCTATTTTCTCCATTGGCTGAGGCTCCTCCCTTGGGGAGGAAGGGGAAAGGGATAGCTTGCTTTGCCAGGCTCTCTCAATTGCACATCAGAACTACTAAGCCAAGCCTCTCTTCCTTCTGTTGACCGAGGCTCCTCCCCCTCCTGGTCCCCTGGGGAAGGAAGGAAAGAGCCAGAGCTTCCTTTGCGCAGTTCCCTGGATCCCATGGGAGAGATACAAAGAAAGCACCTTTAAGACCCATGACTTTTAATGTTTTGAGCATGTTTTATTTTAAGGTTTTTTTGTTTTGTTTTTTTAAATCTTTTGTTGTGTTTGTCTGTGACCTTTATAAAGTTTATCTATCTGCTACCTAATCTTAAATAGGTACACAAATGGCCCGGCCCAACACGGCCTGACAAGGTCTCATTTATGTCAGATCTGGCCCTCATGATTTCGACACCCCTGCTCTAGGTTGATCCTGCCTTGAGCAGGGGGTTGGACTAGATGGCCCAGCTCTGTGATTCTCTGATTCTATTCTATAATGCATAAAGACGACAAGAAGTCTGTGCATTCAGTACACTGACGATCATGCTTCACTGACTGCGCTTTCCAAGAATTCTGAATTCCGTTAAAACACACTCAGCATTAAAAGAAATGCAAGCTGGTAGCCCCGGTGCTTCAGAGATGAGCCTGGAGACATGGAAGTGACAGCCAACGGGAATTCAGAAGTGGGCGGAACGCCTGCCGACTCCCACAGGCACTTAAATAAATCTATTTGCATAATGCGTTCTGAATTCCATGACCAGTGGGTCTGGGGATCATGCGTCAATTCCACTGGTGAGCGAGGGTTCGGCCACACTCCAGGAGGATCCTTACCAACCCTGTCCTACTCACCCCAACTTCACCAATACTTCACCAACTTCACCAATACTTGCCATTGCATGATGAACCAAGTACTCCCAAGAGGCACGGGACTGCCGGCAGATGATGATGTCAAGGGAATCATGGACGAAATAACCTGGCGGAGGAGAGAAAGCCTATAAGAACATCAGAGAAGCCATGTAGGATCAGGCCAGCGGCCCATCCAGTCCAACACTCTGTGTCACACAGTGGCCAAAAAACCCAGGCACCATCAGGAGGTCCATCAGTGGAGCCAGGACACTAAAAGCCCTCACACTGTTGCCCCACCAAGAATACAGAGCACCACTGCCCCACACATAAGACCGTAAGTGAAGCCATGTTGGATCAGGCCAGTGGCCCATCCAGTCCAACACTCTGTGTCACCCAGGTGCCATCAGGAGGTCCACCAGTGGGGCCAGGACACTAGAAGCCCTCACACTGTTGCTCCTCCCAAACACCAAGAATATAGAGCATCACTTGCCCCAGACAGAGAGTTCCAACAATACGCTGTGGCTAATAGCCACTGATGGACCTCTGCTCCATAGGCTTATCCAATCCCCTCTTGAAGCTGTCTATAAGCCAGTCCATTTGTGTCATGGCCACCCTTGTCAAACTTCTACCAGTGCTGCAAACATGCTAGCCAGATATGTGGGGCAAAAAAAAAAAAAGTATTCTGGGGAATATTTTCAACAATGGGAAATTTCCCAATTTTATTTTTCTATGGGGGGGTGGGGAACGTCCACTTCCAAGGCCTATTTTGTAAAGTTAACATTGAATAGCTGCTGTTGCCAACAGAATATCAGAGTAACAAAAAAGATCAACAGAGCAGGGTAATTAGAGAAGCAATGAAAAAACCAAAGAGCTTCCCAAACAATTGGCAAGCAAATACTATTGGGATAATAAAGGAAAAGAACATAACAAATTGCCAGTTATGGAATCAGGTAGTGGTCACTATCCATTAATACCAGGGGTGGCCAAACCTGCTTAACATAAGAACCACACAGAATAAACATCAGATGTTTGAAAGCCACAAGACAGGAAGGGAAGGGGAAGGGGGAAAGGGGGGAAGGGGAAGGGGGGAAGGGAAAGGGGAAAGGGAAGGGAAAGATGGATGATAGATTGACAGACAGATGGAAGTGGAAAGAAAGCAACTTTAAATTTAAATGCCTTTTCCAAGCCAGGAAACAGGGCAGCATGGGCTTCAAGAGCCACACAATATGTGTGAAAGAGCCACAGTTTGGCCACCCCTGACTAATACAGTCAAGTTACAGCTGGAGCACAGTCACCTTCTCAATGTTTCACAGCCCAATGATAAATTTGAATTAGATATAGTGCTCTGTGCCTGATTTGAATTTACCACTGACCAGTTACTGACTACTTAAAAGGTAAAGGTAAAACTAGTCCCCTGTGCACACACCAAGCCATTACTGTCCCATGGGGTGATGTCACATTAGGACATTTTCTTGGCAGACTTTTTATGGGGTGGTTTGCCATTGCCTTCCCCAGTCATCTACGCTTACCTTATTCCATCACTAGATGTTATTCTCACCTGTTGACAAAGGATCCAACACGGTTGTTACTGAAGCACCGTAGAGATTTTAAAGAGATTCTCATATTGAATATGGAATTTTTGGCTTAGATGCATTTTGGAATCAGCCTTTGACATTGTTATATGCATTGTGTCCTACTGTGGAAGAAGACCTACTTATAGGACTCCAAGCTTTGGGAATCCCTTGTACATTGTTTGCAGTCATCTTTATGTGGATTCTGCTCCCTGTTATCTTGTTTGAGGTGGATTGTAATGTGATTTATCGAATTTATTGAAGTTACTGATTTTCTATTGGATATCTGTGTGACCTCTTACAGGATTTTGTGGTTATGATCTTTTCCTTTATTATGACAATAGCATTTGTTTACTGAATGTTTGGGTAGCTCTTTGGGGGTTTTTCACCAACGGACTATCAGGCAAGCTGGGCCGTTCCAAAGTTGTAATTAATGTTTTCCATACGAATTGTGTGAAAAAAGTATGTGTTTTATTTCTTTGTGAATGGAACGGGAGAACAAAATCACACACACACACACACACGTATGGCTTTTTTGGTAGAAAAAGCCCAGCTGGAACTCATTTGCATATTAGGCCACACCCCTGACACAAAACCAGCGGGAACTGCGTTCCTGTGCACTCTTGCTAAAAAAAAGCCCTGTCTATCTAAAATCAAATTTAAAAATCTTTATGGATTTACCAGATTGGTAGTTTGAGTCTAAAGTACAGCTAAAATGCTTATTTGCATCTTTCCTCTCACATGGTAGAAGGGATACTGCAATACCCTAATCTGATATGGAATTAACAAATAATGCGGGTGATGCCATAGAGAGTGACAGTGAACCTGAGATAACCCAGTGACTCCCATGGACAACTTACATGCTGTTCAAACATGAGTAAACAAGTGCATACATGGAATATTATGCATGGTTCACTGAGTGAACACCACAATTAATGGGTGTCAAGAGTTTTAGTGTCTTTGGAATTTTTTTCTTAAATTAAACAATGTGAATCATCCTAGGTTGTGTTTAAAGGTTTGCAAGTATTATCTCAGTAAAAATGAACTCCACATAAAATTGTGACATTAACATTTCAAGGACACTTGATTTACTTTTTATCAGATACCTAGATTTGAGTATCTGTTGCTATTAGGAGGTAACATTAGCAGGGTGCTTTTAAAAGTTGTTTACTGTATATAGCTTAGTTTGATGTTTAGGGTTTTTTTCATTTTTAAATTAATAATCCCTGTAGTTTTCCATCTATGAATTCACTAGATACGCAAAAACAGTAACGAACCATCATTAGTAAATACTTTTTTTACAAGTTTGATTTTTAGCCCTCCCTTCCCTATGAGCAGGCTCCAAGCAGGTAACGGCAATAACAATAAAACACGTAAAAGAATATCGAGTAACAATTAAAGCACTATCAGATTGCAGCCGAGACAGTAAGATAATTAACGCGGCCCAAAGGGGTTTTGTATCAGGTGCAACAGTGGATGTTAAGATACTATAAAAACAAAAGGAGTGGAATAGAGAGGGAGAAGACAGGGGGAGGCCAGAGTAGATGGTTACCTCTGCCTCAACTGCAGATACGAACTTAAACCATGTTCTATGTCAGGTATCTAACTTTCTCAATTCACATTTTTCTAGAAAACCCATATCCAGGGCTTTTTTTGTAGCAGGAACTTCTTCTTTGCATATTAGGCCACACATCCCTGATGTAGCCAATCCTGCAAGAGCTTACAGTAGGCCCTGTAAGCTCTTGGAAGATTGGCTACATCAGGAATATGTGGCCTAATATGCAAAGGAGGTCCTGCTATAAAAAAAAGCCCTGCCCATATCCATGGTGCAGGGGAACATCTCTTTTAACTTTCAAACTCATTTGAAACAGCAGCAACTGGCCTGTTGGATCAGACCATGTAAGCCAGTGAGGCCATGTAAGAAGACGACGAAGACCGCAGATTTATACCCCGCCCTTCTCTCTGAATCAGAGTCTCAGAGCGGCTTACAATCTCCTTTATCTCCTTCCCCCACAACAGACACCCTGTGAGGTAGATGGGACTGCCTTTTCAAAGACAACTCCTGCGAGAGCTACAACTGACCCAAGGCCATTCCAGCAGCTGTAAGTGGAGGAGTGGGGAATCAAACCCGGTTCTCCCAGATAAGAGTCCGCACACTTAACCACTACACCAAACTGGCTCTGGATCAGACCATGTAAGCCAGTGTTCTGCCTCCAGGGAATGCTTCTACAGACCTCCAACAGGGCCTGAGGGCACCGATCCATTGCAGCACATGCCACTGCAGTTGGAGGTCCTGTCAAGTTAACATGGCTCATAGTTGATAGTTAGGAATTCATCATCTTTCTTTAAAAAAAAATCTAAACTAGTACCAATTGCCACATCTTGTGGCGCTGAGTTCCATGAGTCAGGTCCACAGCATGTGAAGCAACTGTCCTGAACGTGCCTGTCAATCCATCTCGATATCATAAGAACATAAGAGAAGCCATGTTGGATCAGGCCAATGGCCCATCCAGTCCAACACTCTGTATAACACAATGGCCAAAAATTTATGTGTATATATGTATATATATATGTGTGTGTGTATACACACATACACACTGTGGCTAATAGCCACTGATGGACCTCTGCTCCATATTTTTATCTAACCCCCTCTTGAAGCTGGCTATGCCTGTAGCCTCCACCACCTCCTGTGGCAGTGAATTCCACATGTTAATCACCCTTTGGGTCAAGAAGTACCTCCTTTCATCCGTTCTAACCCGACTGCTCAGCAATTTCATTGAATGCCCACGAGTTCTTGTACTGTGAGAAAGGGAGAAAAGTACTTCTTTCTCTACTTTCTCCATCCCATGCATAATCCTGTAAACCTCTATCATGTCACCCCGCAGTCGACCTTTCTCCAAGCTAAAGAGCCCCAAGCGTTTTAACCTTTCTTCATAGGGAAAGTGTTCCAAACCTACCCCACATTCGGATATTTTAAGAGAGAGAAAGAAAAGCTCTCTTTCATTTGTAGTTTTCCAAACCACACGCATATTTTTATATATGCTCAAAAAACTCTCAACTGCTGTAATCTCTTCCTGCTAGGGAAGGTTCACCTCAACCATTTCAACGCTTTGACCTGCAAGTGTTTTGACTATGTCGTCCACACACATAGCTCCAAAACACCAGCTCTCACGGCTGCCCATATCCAGGGCTTTCCCCCGCTTCCTGCTCGTTCATAAACATCTTTGCGGGCTCAGGAAAACCCTCACTTTGGGAGGAAGTCCCTCGATCGATGCAGTGAGGGACCCCACCCCGCTTGCAAAGCTGAGGCTGCATCTACCGGTACCGGGGGCGGCGTCTGAGGAAATCATTGCCACAGAACACAGCGTGGTGTGAAAAGCACAGATGCCGCAACAGAAATACTAAACCCAGATATCATCTCTTTGTGCAACAGTTTCTACAGGCAACCGGAGACCGGTGGGAACCGAACGCAGCTTATCGGGACCAGCAAGGAGCAGCGACTTCACAGCTGTTCCAGGCACAAACTTTGTTAAGTTTGCTCACAGGCGTATCTTCCACATCAGAACAGATGCTTTGGAGAAATCCTGATCCTCGCGTGAGAGGATTCAATTCTCTTAATCAAAAGGCCACCTTTTGCCTGTCCTCCTTTTAGGGCAGCTCCTCCCCCCCCCTTTGTTCTGTGCTGCACATTTGGCTGGTAAAGATCTCTGACAGACAGACAGACAGACAGACAGACAACCTTTACTGACAGGTCAAAAGATATAAAATACTATAAAAACTGTACCAAAAAATGGACAGAATACATAAAATAATAGCTTCCCTGGTTTGAATTGCAAACTGGAGAAAGCAGGCAACATTAGCAGTTAGTGAAGAATTAGGACGAGGGAGTAACCACTGAACCCTGGCACCATCAGACAAACCGCCTCTTGTACAGAGAAGGGGATTCAAAACGCTTCCTTGTAATTTAGTGTAAAATGGACAATCTAATAAAACACAAGAGACAGATTCAACGGCTTCCAGATTACAAAGGATAAAGACCTCTGGAGATCTTGGAAAAATCTGGTTGTGGCTTTGCGACATTTTGATCGGCCCTGATAAACCAGTTTTCACGCAATCACCGTCTTTGGAAACGTTCTACGGACTGATGTATCTTCCTTGCAACCTGTGTTTGTTTCATGAACGGAACCTCTGCCTGACTCAGAGCAGCTTTGGAGGCTTAACTGGAACCCACAGGGCCTTGCAGTGCCTGAAGTTAAAGTCTGTGAAGCATTTAAAACTTTGCAACCTTGCGTATTTCTCTCCCTGCTATTTTCGAGCCCTTTGTTCTTACTAAGAAACACCCCCGTGGGGAATTTTTGACAGGGGACATCTGCCTGCTACTGAAGCATCCTGGGTAGAAAATTGTCTTTGTGTATTGAGAAAATGAAGATCCTGCCTGCAAGGTGGGAGACCAAGACTGGAACCCAAGTCTCCCTGCCCAGCTCTCTCTACTCAGCTAATTCCATGACCTGCTGCTGCCCAGGCTAAAGCACTCAGACTGGGCTGAGAAAAAAGGGCCCTGCTGTATAAGAACATGAGAAGCCATGTTGGATCAGGCCAGTGACCCATTCAGTCCAACACTGTGTCACACAGTAGCCAAAAAAAACCCAGGCGCCATCGGGAGGCCTATCAGTGAGGCTAGGACACTAGAAGCCCCCCCACTGTGGCCCCCCCCACAAGCACCAAGAATACAGAGCATCACTGCCCCAGACAGAGAGTTCCAACAATACGCTGTGGCTAAGAGCCACTGATGGACCTCTGCTCTATACGTTTATCCAGTCCCCTCCTGAAGCTGGCTATGCTTGTAGCCGCCACCTGTGGCAGTGAATTCCATGTGTTAATCACCCTTTGGGTGAAGAAGTAGTTCCTTTTATTCGTTCTAACCTGACTGCTCAGCAATTTAACTGAGTGCCCACAAGTTCTTGTATTGTGAGAAAGGGAGAAAAGTACTCTTTCTCTATCTTCTCTATCCCATGCATAATCTTGTAAACCTCTATCATGTCACCCCTCAGTCAACATTTCTCCAAGCTAAAGAGCCCCAAGTGTTTTAACCTTTCTTCATAGGGAAAGTGTTCCAACCCTTTAATCATTCTAGTTGCCCTTTTCTGGACTTTTTCCAAAGCTATAATATCTTTTATGAGGTGTGCTATCAGACCAGTGGTCTAGCCAGCCCAGCATCCTCTTTCACACTCTGGCTAACCAGTTGCCTTGGAGGGTGCAGAGGCCAAGGCCCTCAAGTTGCCTCCTAGCACTGGGATTCAGGGGTTGACTGCCTCTGACCAGGGAGTTTCCCTTTAGTCACCATGGCCAGTAGCTGTTCACGGACCTCTCATAAGAACATAAGAGAAGCCATGTTAGATCAGGCCAATGGCCCATCCAGTCCAACATTCTGTGTCACACAGCGGCCAAATATATATATATATACACATACATACACACACACACACACATACACACTGTAGCCACTGATGGACCTCTGCTCCATATTTTTATCTAACCCCCTCTTGAAGGTGGCCATGCTTGTGGCCGCCACCACCTCCTGTGGCAGTGAATTCCACATGTTAATCACCCTTTGGGTGAAGAAGTACTTCCTTTTATCCGTTTTAACCTGTCTGCTCAGCAATTTCATCGAATGCCCACGAGTTCTCGTATTGTGAGAAAGGGAGAAAAGTACTTCTTTCTCTACTTTCTCAATCCCATGCATTATCTTGTAAACCTCTATCATGTCACCCCGCAGTCGACGTTTCTCCAAGCTAAAGAGCCCTAAGCGTTTCAACCTTTCTTCATAGGGAAGGTGTTCCAGCCCTTTAATCATTCTAGTTGCCCTTTTCTGAACTTTCTCCAATGCTATAATATCCTTTTTGAGGTGCGGCGACCAGAACTGCACACAGTACTCCAAATGAGACCGCACCATCGATTTATACAGGGGCATTATGATACTGGCTGATTTGTTTTCAATTCCCTTCCTAATAATTCCTAGCATGGCGTTGGCCTTTTTTATTGCAAACGCACACTGCCTTGACATTTTCAGTGAATTATCTACCACGACCCCAAGATCTCTCTCTTGGTCAGTCTCTGCCAGTTCACACCCCATCAACTTGTATTTGTAGCTGGGATTCTTGGCCCCAATGTGCATTACTTTGCACTTGGCCACATTGAACCGCATCTGCCACGTTGACGCCCACTCACCCAGCCTCAACAGATCCCTTTGGAGTTCCTCACAATCCTCTCTGGTTCTCACCACCCTGAACAATTTAGTGTCATCCGCAAATTTGGCCACTTCACTGCTCACTCCCAACTCTAAATCATTTATGAACAAGTTAAAGAGCATGGGACCCAGTACCGAGCCCTGCGGCACTCCACTGCTTACCGTCCTCCACTGCGAAGACTGCCCATTTATACTCACTCTCTGCTTCCTATTACTCAGCCAGTTTTTGATCCACAAGAGGACCTGTCCTTTTACTCCATGACTCTCAAGCTTTCTAAGGAGCCTTTGATGAGGAACTTTATCAAAAGCTTTCTGGAAGTCAAGGTAAACAACATCGGGTCTCCTTTGTCCACAAGTTTGTTTACCCCCTCAAAGAAATGTAACAGGTTAGTGAGGCAAGATCTTCCCTTACAGAACCCATGCTGAGTCTTCCTCAATAACCTGTGTTCATCAATGTGCCTACTCATTCTGTCCTTGATAATGGTTTCTACCAACTTTCCCGGTATTGAAGTCAGACTGACTGGCCTGTAATTTCCTGGATCTCCTCTGGAACCCTTTTTAAAGATGGGGGTGACATTTGCTACCTTCCAGTCCTCAGGAACAGAGGCAGATTTCAATGAAAGATTACAGATTTTTGTTAGAAGATCCACAAGTTCAACTTTGAGTTCTTTCAGAACTCTCGGATGTATGCCATCCGGACCCGGTGACTTATTAGTTTTTAATTTGTCTATCAGTTGTAAGACCTCCTCTTTTGTCACCTCAATCTGACTCAGGTCTTTCAACACCCCTTCCAATATTAGTGGTTCTGGGGCGGGCAAACACTAATATAATACTAAAATAATAATAAACACTAAAATAATAATCTCCTTCCACAAACCCACCTCATCCAGTTAAAGGCTGTCCATGCTCGGTCTTACCTGAAGCAAAGCAAAGGAGAAGACGTCCCGAAGGTGGGGCTGTGTCTACAATATCGGAGAAGATCTCGGGCATCTGCCAAACCCTGTGGTGGAGAGGCAAAGACAATCAGCCTCAGGAACACAAGTTTCCCCATTTTTCCCGGCAAACACAGCTTTCAAGGAAGCCAGGAACTGCTAGCAGGGGTGTCGAACTCATTTGTTATGAGGGCCGGATCTGACATAAATGAGACCTTCTCAGACCGGGCTGGGCCATATCGGGCCAGGCCATTTGTACACCTATTTATGATAAGGTAACAGAGATATAAACTTTTTAAAGGACACAAACATGACTAAAGATTTTTTAAAAAAACTTAAAACATGTTTAAAACATTAGCACTTTTTGGTCTTAAAGGTGCTTTCTTTGTATTTCTACCATGAGATCCAGGGAGCTGGGCAAAGGAAGCTCTGGCTCTTTCCTTCCTTCCCCAGGGGACCAGGAGGGGGAGGAGCCTCAACCAATGGGGAAAATAAAGGTTTTGCCCTGTAGCTCCTGTGCAATTGAGCAAACCTTGCAAAGCAAGCTGAGATGTAGAAGGAAGCAAGGGCAAGGGAGCAGGAAGCAGAGAAGAGCCAGTTGCTCATGCGCCTGATAGGAGCCCTCCGGGGACCTGATTCGGCCCTTGGGCTGCATGTTTGACACCACTGTGCTAGAGGATTCAGTTCCCTTTGCTATGCCCAAAACTGTCTCCAAATTTTGAATCAAGCAGGGCTTTTTTTGTAGCAGGAACTTCTTTGCATATTAGGCCACACCCCTCTTCTGTAGCCTATCCTCCACGAGCTTACAGAGCTCTTATTGCAGGACCCACTGTAAGCTCTTGGAGGGCTGCCTACATCAGGGGTGTGTGGCCTAATATGCAAAGGAGTTCCTGCCACAAAAAAAGTCCTGGAATCAAGTATTTGGAAGACACCCCCCCCCCCAAAAAAAATTCTAATCCTAATGTCTCCCTCACACACACACATTCTAGACTATGGTGCGTCCCACATGCAGAGGACAGGTAACAACATAAGAGCCCTGCTGCATCAGACCAAAGCTCCATATCTAGTCCAGCCCCGTCTCACACAGGGGCCAAGCAGTTCCTCTGGAGAGCCAAGAAATAGGGTATAGAAGCCGAGGTCTTCCCCTGATGTTGCCCCCTGGCTCTGGGATTCAGCGGTTTTGTGCCTCTGAATGTGGTTGTGGCCAGTAGCCACTGATAGACCTCTGCTCCCTGAATCTAAATAGTCTTTTAAAGCTCTTTTAAAGAATCTAAATCCTCTTTTACATTCCTGATAAGAAGAAGAGGCATCTACTGAGCAAAGGGATGATTCCCCTTTGCAAACCCAGCCAGGAGAAGAGAAAAAAACTCCCAGGTCTCCCTCCCCCCCACCCCACACACATCATACTTGTGGGAAAGGGAAACTTTTCCACTAGCACTTGCCCATCCACCAGACCTCAGCACAAGGTCAAATCCTCCAGTGCTCTGACGACCAGCATCTCTTGGGGAGGGAGCCTCTCAGATGCACCCGGAATTTGATTCTGCTTTTCCAAAAGGGGAGTGGGCTCTCCCTCTCCAAACCCCCAAAGATGGAAAGAACAAACAAAACCAGAAAGGAGGGGAGGCGGAAATACTGCAGCCCCCCCTGAACAGAAAAGTTGTATTATGGAACAGGGGTCCCTCTCTCCTCCTCTTCTGGGACGGGGGGCCGCTCCCCATCCCGCCCTCTCTGGAGCCCAGGGGGACCCCGCTTTGTCCGGCTCTGCCCCACACTTGTTTGGGTGCGAAGGCTGGCCACCCAGAACTCAGGCTCCCCCGGCCGCGGGGGTCATCTGTCTCGCTTCAGGGGCACACCTTGGGACCGTAGCTGCAGTGGGTCGCCGGGGGTCCAGGCCCCACCGATCCAACTCCAGTTTAACCTTTGCGGCCCCACCAACCCGTCCCCCTTAGAGAGACAGATCTGAATAAGAAGCAGGAAGAACTGAACTACGTAGTTAGAACCTCCATTTCTGCTTCTAAACAAGCCTGATCCCATGCTTCTATCAGGGAGTAGATCATCCCCACGGCTGTTTTGGGGAGGGGGTTCTTGGCGGCCCCTGCCTCCTCTCCCCCCCCCCCCCAGCCAAAACTGTGTCTCCGGGCCCCACCAAACTTTAAATCCTGGCTCCAGTACAGCCCTGGGCACAAGGCGCAGGAGGGCGAGCCCGCCAGGCGGCCAAACAGAGAAGGCTCGGGCGACGCCGGGGGGGAGGGGATCGGGGCCGGCGATCCGCCCTCTTGGTACGCTCAGAGGCGCTGTGGCCGAGGCCGGGGGGCGGGCGGGGGGCTGGGCTTACCCGGCGACGGCCCAGAGGCCGGCCACGATGGAGTGGACGAAGGAGACGAGGAGGTTCCTCCAGCGCCAGGTGCGGGTGGCGTCGCGGCGCACGTGAGCCGGCAAGGGGCAGCAGCGGCTGAGCGCCCAGCGGAGCGCGGCGAAGAGGAGCGTGCAGCCCGCCACCAGCCCGGCCGAGCGCAGCCACGGGCCCATGGCCGGCCGGAGGAGAAGGGGCGCCTTGCCTCCTCCCGCCCCTCTCCTCTCCTGGCGCGCCTCGGCCGGCCACGTGCGCTCCGGCGAGGCCGCCCCGGGATCCCCACCCACGGGGAGGAGCCCCGACACGCCCGCCCCACGCGCGACCGCGCCCGGCCCCCGGAGGAAGGAGGAGGAGGCGCGCCATGTCGCCAACCCGCTCGCCGCCGCCAGCAGCTCCGCGGGAAGGTTGCGTTCTGCGAGCCCGCTCGGCGTCGCTCGCGCGCCCCCGCGCGGGGAGACTCGCGGAACTCCCCGCCACGACGGGAGGCGGCTCGCTGTGCCACGGGGGCTTGCTTTCTCTGCGCGGAGCAACGCCCGTTCCCCGACCCTGAAGACGAGGGTCGAGGGGAGCAGGCTCGCCTAGTTGCTCTTTGGGGCGGAAGCCTCAGGCGATTCTGGGGAGAGCAGAATAGAATCTCTAGAGCAGGAGTGTCAAACATGGAATTCGGGGGCCGAATCAGGCCCTCCGATGGCTCCTATCAGGCCCCTGAGCAACTGGCTGTCATCCGCTTCCTTCTCTCTCTCTCTCTCTCTCTTGCTTTCTTTTGCATAACAGCTTGCTTTGCAAGGCTTGCTGGACTGCACAGGAGCTACAGAGCAAAACCTCTGTTTTTTTCCACTGGCTGAGGCTCCTCCCTTGGGGAGGAAGCGAGGGGGAGGCAGGGCTTGTTTTTTTCAGGCTCTCTCAATCCCACAGTAGATCTACTGAGCCAAGTCTCTCTCCCTTCTATTGGCTGAGGCTCCACCCCCTGTCCCCTGGGGAAGGAAGGAAAGAGCCAGAGCTTCCTTTGCCCAGTTCCCTGGATCCCATAGGAGAAATACAAAGAAAGCACATTTAAGACCAATGAGTCCTAATGCTTTAAGCATGTTTTAAGTTTTAATTGTGTTTGTCTGCGTCCTTTATAAAGTTTATATCACTGCTACCAAATCTTAAATAAGGACACACATGGCTTGGCCTGACATGGCCTGGCCCAACCTAACATAGTTCGGCCCAACAAGGTCTCATTTATGTCAATTCCGGTCCTCATAACAAATGAATTTGACACCACTGAGGCTGGACAGAGGGACACCTCTCTTTGGAGAGTCCAAGTCTTAATAGGATTTCCAGCTCTGGGTTGGGAAATACCTTGAGATTTTGGAACTGGGATGGGGGAGGGGAGCAATTCTGGGAGATCTCCAGCCACTGTCTGGTGACGAACATCAAACAGAATAGGGCTCCAGAGGTATCAAACCCAGTACAATACATAATATCCCCTGGCACAACTACAATTCAATAAACAGTGTTTTCATATATTCCATAACATTAAAAATGATTTATATAAGGCTCACACATGCACAAAAGATTCATAAACAGATTCATACACATAGTACAATACAAGATTTCATAACTACAATAACACAATACATGCATTATTGTTCAGTTGCACAGTCGAGTCCGACTCTTTGTGACCCCATGGACCAAGTCACGCCAGGCCCTCCTGTCTTCCACCATCCTCCGAAGTCTGCTCAAATTCATGTTAGTTACATCAGTAACACTGTCCAGCCATCTCATCTTTTGCCGTCCCCTTCTTCTTTTGCCTTCTGCCTTTCCCAGCATCAGGGTCTTCTCCAGGGAGTGCTCCCTTCTCATTTGGTAGCCAAAGTATTTGAACTTCAGCTTCAGCATCTGACCTTCCAGGGAACAGTCAGGGTTGATATCCCTTAGGACTGACTGATTTGATCTTGCAGTCCAAGAGACTCAAGAGTCTTCTCCAGCACCAAAATTCAAAAGCATTTATTCTTTTGCGCTCGGCCTACCTTATGGTCCAACTCTCACAGCCATACATTACTACTTGGAATACCATCGCTTTGACTATACAGACTTTTGTTGGCAGGGTGATGTCTCTACTTTTTATTATACTTTTAATTTCATGGCTTCTCTTTGCTGAGGAGTGATGGGGCAGATGCCATGATTTTAGTTTTTTTGATGTTGAGTTTCAAGCCTACATTTTGTGCTCTCCTCTTTCACCCTCAACAAGAAGTTCTTTAGGTCCTCTTCACTTTCTGCATATCTGGTGTCATCTGCAGATCTGAGGTTGATCCACTTCAGGGATCTTGCCACAGTTTGTTGTGATCCACACAATCAAATGCACACATACATCAACCTCACCAAGACTGCTCTCAGTAATTAAAGTCCCAAAATCCTTGTGTGAGCTTCTCAAGTAGGTTCTCATCCGGTGGTACAATGGGAATAGCAACAAAAGGTCTTCAACTGACGGGTGATCAATATAAATATCTGGTTTCGATGTCTTGATCTACATCTGAGTGTTCTATGGAGCAATATCCTCTTAAATTGTACTCTAATCCAAAAAGGCAAATTCTGTGAACGAACCATGCAAACCCCATAATAATAAGAAGATATTGGATTTAGAAAGCTTAATAAATCCCAGCCGATACTTCAACAAACTACATAACATGCCACTTCAGAAATCCCCTCACATACTCACTCTTTTCCAAGAGGAAACATTATTCTATAAATGGAACATCCACGCCTCTTGCATTTACAATCACAAGTTGCTTCATTCACCAGGAGGCAAGACAGTTCTTACCCATTGCTCTACAGAGCCATTGAAAAAGCCTGAACTGTAATCACTCTCAGATATCTTAAAGCAGGGGTGGGGAACGTCAGGCCTCAAGGTCACTTGGTCTGGCCCTTGGGGATTGCTGGGCCAAGCTGAGCCACGTGGTGGCCTCCCTGGGGCCCAGCTGGCTGGTGAGGATCATGCAGCTCAGCCACGCTGGAATCATGGGGCCCAGCCACACTGCGGCTTCCCTGGGGCTGATCATTTTCAGTCTGGGTTAATAGACAAGATTATGCATGGGACAGAGAAGGTAGAGAAAGAAGTACTTCTCCCCCTTTCTCACAATGCAAGAACTTGTGGACACTCTGTAAAATTGCTGAGCAGTCAGGTTAGAATGGATAAAAGGAAGTACTTCTTCACCCAAAGGGTGATGAACACATGGAATTCACGGCCACAGGAGGTGGTGGCAGCTGCAAGCATAGACAGCTTCATGAGGGGATTGGATAAACATATGGAGCAGAGGTCCATCAGTGGCTATTAGCCACAGCATATCGTTGGAACTCTCTGTCTGGGGCAGTGATGTTTTGTATTCTTGGTGCTTGGGAGGGGCAACAGTGTGGGGGGGGGGCTTCTAGTGTCCAGGCCCCACTGGTAGACCTCCTCATGGCACCTGGAGGGTTTTTTTTTTTACTACTGAGTGATATAGAGTGTTGGACTGGATGGGCCACTGGCCTGATCCAACATGGCTTCTCTTATGTTCTTATGTCAGAGACAGCTCTGGTAGCCGAGGACCTCTGTCTTAATGTAGACAAAGGCCGTAATTTAGTGGATTTATCATCAGCCCTTGATAAGGTGGACCACACCCCCTGTTGAGGACCTTGGAGGCAGAAGTAGGTATCAAGGGACGAGCTTTGGATTGGTTGACTTTGTTCCTAACGGATCAGACTTGGAGGGTTATTATCCTTTGTCTAGACCACCTGGCATTGTGCGAGTGCTTGGCTGCTATAGTTAAATGTCTAAAGGCGGACAAGCTGAAACTGAATCCCAACAAGTGGGAGGCGATACTTGTCTGGAATGCCCTGGAGGATATGGTTCTTCCCCCATCTGCTGGGCTCCAGCTGATCCTTGCTGACTCAGGTAAAAGCTTTAGGATGTTCTGGACTCAGCATTATTTTTGGTGAAGCGCATTATTTCAGATGGGGGAAAACGTTTTGTTTGACTGCATTAATTCATGCCGTGGTAATCTTGAGGTAATCTGCTGTATTGCACTCTACCGAGGCCCTGCCCTAGAAGATAAATTGAGCTCTTCCTGGTACAAATCACCACAGATCAATTACTGTAGGGAGCTTGGGGATTATACTGGACCCAGATTTATTGATGATTAAGCAAGTTATTTCCACTGTGGGGGAGACTATCTTCTATCTTCTCTTGCTCCAAAGATGGTTTCTACCTTGATAACCTCCGCACAACCATTTCTCATCCTGTTCACTTGTTGTTGTTCAGTCGCACAGTCGATTCCGACTCTTTGTGACTCCGTGAGAGAGCCAGTTTGGTGTAGTGGTTAAGTGTGTGGAGTCTTATCTGGGAAAACCGGGGTTTGATTCCCCACTCCTCCACTTGCACCTGCTGGAATGTCCTTGGGTCAGCCTCTGGCAGATGTTGTCCTTGAAAGGGCAGCTGCTGTGAGAGTCCTCTCAGCCCCACCCACCTCACGGGGTGTCTGAAGATGCCACCCTGTAAAGGGGTATCAACCACTGCCTATACCTGAGCCTTCTTCTGTGCTCCCACCTGATGGAGTGGCCTGCCTGAGGTGGGTAGGAAGCTTCCCACGCTTGCATAATTCTGCAAAACATGTAAGTCGGAATTGTTTGGAAGGGAATAAAGGGAGTGCAGTTGAGGTTTGCTGCACTGTTTCCCTGCTGGCTAGCCCAGGCAAGCCTGATCTTGTCAGTTCTCGGGAGCAAACGACTCTGGCAAGTACTTGGAATACCAGATCCAGGAGGCAGCGGCAGACTTTATTCAGCCACCTCTTTGAATACCCTCCAGGTCCCCAGTAGGGGTCAGTCACCAGAGATCGCCATGACTTCCAGATGCACACACACACTCACAGGCACATAGAAAAGACCAAAAAAAGCCTTGTTGCGCTGTTTATTGTATGTATGTTATTTTTACTGTATTGTCTTCTTGTAATTCGGTTTTCACAATGTCCATGATACGTCTTGTATGTTTTTAAAAATTTTATCACATTGCCGTGGTAATGTTTTTGTCATCTGCCTTAAGTCTCAGCAAAAAAATGAATCTGTTTTAAGTCTCGGTAAAAAAAAAAAAAAGAAAGGTATATATTAGGGGTGGCCAAACTGTGGCTCAGGATCCAAATGTGGTTCTTTCACACATACTGTGTGGCTTTTGAAGCCTTCACTACCGCGTTGGCTTATTTCTTTAAATCTCTTCTCCAAGACAAGCCAGCTGGCAGCTTGGAGAATGCATTTAAAGTTAAAGTTGCTTTCTTTCCATGTCTCCCTCTTTCCCCTTCCCCATCTTCCTTCCTTCCTTCCTTGGTTCCTTCCTTGGTGAGTCAGTTTGGTGTAGTGGTTAAGTGTGCAGACTCTTATCTGGGAGAACCAGGTTTGATTTCCCACTCCTCCACTTGCACCTGCTGGAATGGCCTTGGGTCAGCCATAGCTCTGGCAGAGGTTGTCCTTGAAAGGGCAGCTACTGTGAGATCCTCTCAGCCCCACCCACCTCATGGGGTGTCCAATGGGGGGGAAGAAGATAAAGGCGATTGTGAGCCACTCTGAGTGTAGGGCAGAATATAAATCCAATGTCGTCTTCTTCTTTTTCTTGGTTCCTTCCTTCCCCCCTCCCTGTTTTGTAGCTCTCAAGCGTCTGACGTTTATTCTATGTGTCTTTTCCATTAAGCAAGTCTGGCCACCCCGGTCTATATAAATAAAGCCCCTCCATCGTTTCCCTGGGAAGCCACTTTTTGACCCAGGAGGGGCATAAATGCAGCCTTCAACTCAAATGCGGCCGACAACAAGGGCAAAGTTAAGCAAATATATGTATTTAAAATATTCACCACCTTTCTTCCTAATGGAGATTTAGGAGGTATGTTCCTTCCAGGCATTCAGAGGCTTTTTTCCCCCCATCTACAAAAACATATAATTAGTTTTCCCCCCAGCTGTTTGTGATGATTTTTAAGGTCCTGCAGATACTATCAGTTGTGCCCTGCTGGGATATGAAGCCCTTTTGATCTTCTTTTACATAGTGAATTATGATGCCATGCAGCCTGGAAGCTGCTAATAAAGATTTGAGTATGTTGATTAAGGAATGAAACTGGTCTGTAATTTTCCACTTGTGAAAGTTTTACTTGTGTTGTGATGGGGCGACTTTTGTTCTGGAGAGGCAGCACGGAAAATGTTTAAGCAAATAAGCGTTCATTGCAGACTGAACCCAGAGCTGCCTCTTTTTCTTCTGTGGAGATAGATCAAGATGGGTAGCTGTGTCAGTCTGTCTATAGCGGCAGAAAGTCCAGTTGCACCTGAAAGACTTGACAACATTTATGGCAGGGGAGGGGCTTTCCCGAGTCACTGTTCACTTCTGCTCATTCTAGCTGTATCTGAAGAAGTGGACAGCGACTCACAAAAACTCATTCCCTGCCGCAAATGTTGCTAGTCTTTAAAGCAGGGGCGGCTGTTGTGTATGAGGACCAAAGTGAAGACTGCTTTGTTGTTGTTCAGTCGCACAGTCGAGTCCGACTCTGCGACTCCATGGACAAAGTCACGCCAGGCCCTCCTGTCTTCCACCATCCTCCGAAGTCTGCTCAAATTCGTGTTTGTTACATCAGTAACGCTGCCCAGCCATCTCATCTTTTGCCGTCCCCTTCTTCTTTTGCCTTCTGTCTTTCCCAGCATCAGGATCGTCTTCAGTGAGTGCTACCTTCTCATTGGGTGGCCAAAGTATTTGAGCTTCAGCTTCAGCATCTGACTTTCCAGGGAACAGTCTGGGTTGATTTCTCTTAGGACTGCTAGGGGTGTTCCTACCGGGCTCATTGCAGCCATAAGGACTGAGCTTGGGGACTCAGGAACAATGGACCACAGGATCCAAATCCCTGCTGTCCTGCACCAATCAAGGGCCCCCTGCTGGTTTGAATGATCCAATAACGTGCTTGTGTGGAAACCCTGAGCTGTATATAGTTGGCCCCGTTGGCCCAGTTCTTCAGTCTTGTACTGCAGCCCTATACTTGCTGTACTTAATAAAGAGCTATGATCACTACCACCTTGTCTCTTCCATGCGTTGAACCCGCTATATTATAGTGGCCAAACTTGCTTAATGTAAGAGCCACCTAGAATAAACATCAGATGTTAGAGAGCTACAAGAGAGGGAGGGAGGGGGGAAGGAAGGAAGGAAGGAAACAGATGGGGGAGGGAGAGGTGGAAAGAAAGGAACTTTAACTTTAAATGCATCCTTCACGCTGCCTGCCAACAGGGCAGAGGGAGCTTTGAGAGTCAAGCAATATGTGTGAAAGAGCCACATGTGGCTCCCGAGCCACAGTTTGGCCTCCTCTGTTTTAAGGTGCTACTGGACTCTTGCTCTTTTATTTGTCTTCCATTCCTTTTAATTTTTGGCCCTGGGCAACACAGCGGATTGCCACATTCCCTCGCCTTGAAAAGTCTGCAAAGTAGCTGCTGCCCTTTCCTGACCCCAGTAGGTCTCTTGGTTCCCCAGAACTGGAGCTTCAGAAGGGAAGATTTTGTCTTGTGACACTTGGTGGCAGCATCCGCACATGGTTGTCATCCCGCTGGACTGCAGACTCCCGGCTTAGCTGCAAGAAGCATGGAGCTGGCGCTTTTCTTTGCCTTCAGAGGACTGCTGGGGGCCAGTAGCTGGGAGAAGCAGAGCTCCGCTTTTAGTAAGGTTGGCCCAAATAATGCAGAGCACTGCAGAAGTGCTTGCATTCTCTAGCACACTCTTTCATTCTCTCCACATGCTCCACTTTATTGGTGATGTTCAGCAAGATTCTGGCACACTTGAAAGTTTGCATATTGTTATGTGTTGCTCTGGCTGTGCTGTCAAGTCGCTTCTGATTTACGGCAACCCTATGAATGAATGGCCTCCAAAACGTCCTGTCATTAACAGGTCTTATAAACAGAAGGCCCTGGCTTCCTTTGCTGAGTCAACCCATCTCACGTTGGGTCTTCCTCTTTCCCTGCTACCTTCAATTTTTCCAGTGACTTGTGCCTTCTCATAATGTGACCAAAAGTACAATAGCCTCAATTTAGTCAATTTCGCTCCTAGGGAGAGTTCAAACTCGATTTGATCGAGGCTGATTCCGCACTAACCTTGCTCCATGCCAGGCTTCCGTTTCTCTACAGAGCAAGCTAGCGATTTCGCACCAGCTGCTCCACGCCGCCATTTTGCGCGGTGAAAACCCACGATATGCTGTGCTGCAGTGTAAACGTGAAAAAAAAGGTTTACGCTGCAGTGTGGCAAATTGCGAGTTTTCCCCGCGCAAAATGGCAGTGTGGAGCAGCTGGAGCGAAATCGCTAGCTTGCTCCGGAGAGAAACGGAAGCCTGGTGCGGAACAAGGTTAGTGCGGAATCAGCTCTAGAGCCCACTTATTTATCTTTTTGGAGTCCATGGTATCCATAAAACGCATCCCCAACCCCAGGGCTTTTTCATAACAGGAATGCAGTTCCAGCTGGCTTGGAGTCAGGAGCAGGGCTTTTTTGGTAGAAAGAGCCCAGCAGGATCTCATTTACATATTAGGCCACACTCCTTGAAATCATCACTGCTTCGCACAGAGCTTTTTTTGCAGGAAAAGCCCAGCAGGAACTCATTTGCATATTAGGCCACACCCCTGACCCCAAACCAGCTGGAACTGTGTTCCTGCTCAAAAATAGCCCTGGTCAAGGGTGTGTGGCCTAATATGCAAATATGTTCCTGGTGGGCCTTTTCTAAAAGAAAACAAACCCTTCCAAACCCCATTTTGGTTGGTCCCCATCAAAGTAGTTTTGTTCTCAGCTTCACTTTGCAATCTCCGTTCAGGCCCAGTAACTGACGGAATTCTACCAGGGGTTGGTAAAGAAGCCAGAAAGCTAAAGAGATGAATTTCTAACTCTTGATTGGCAGCCCAGGGTGGGGGATGCAGTGTTGACAAAAGGGGGGGATGTGCTAGTTCATGCATCGTTTCATTCTCCTGGAACCAAATTCAATGGGTCGTCCGCTTGAGCCACATTCCTCTCCAGTCCTGCCCAAATCTGCTGTGATTCAGGTCAGTCTCCTGTGGGCTTGCCATTGTATAGAGCTATCCCAGGAATGCCTCCCTTGGTGCAAGAAAGAACAGCAGCCTGGGCTGAGAAGGCTTGATATGAACCTCTGCTCACCCCACAAACACCAGAAATTCTCCCCCACAAGGTGCATGGAAAGGAAAGGGACCGAGGCAAGAGCAGAGCGCATGTAGGAGGTGTCTGGTTGCCAGCTGTGGGTTGGGAAATCCCTGGAGATTTTGGAGGTGGAGCCTGGGGAGGAATGGAAGGGACCTCAGCAGGATAAGATGCCGTAGAGCCCACTTTCCAAAGCAGCCGTTTTCTCCCAGGGCACTGATCTCCAGCTCCGGCTCCAAGAAATTCCAAAATGGATATGGCTGCTACTCAAAACAGGTGTGGCTGCAAACGGACTGCACTTCTGTCCTCTTTTTGGAGTTTCCTTCTTCAGACAGCTCACCAAAGGGGTAAATTATTTAAATTGGCTGGGCTCTTGTCTCCAATGGATCTGGCTCAACACTTCTATTTGCACTGGGCTTCTCTTGAAAGGGCCACACCTGTTTTGGGTAGCAGCCATATCCCTTTTGGAATTGCTTGGACTTTGTGTAGCTCTGCAAACAAAGACAAAACATTGTACAATTTTTTTGTAGAAGGGAAATTTTTGAATGCCACTGAATATTGTTTAGTAGAAACATTGTTTTGGAATTATAGGCATTGGTAAAAACCCTCACAGAGCGTTCTATATTTATTTGCCTATTTATACTTGTGAACTCTTTATCTTGACACCACCTGGAGGATGGCAACCAGTCCTCTAAGCTGTGGAGCCTTGTGAATAAGAATTCTGCTTTGTGAGCTGCTGGCATTAAAGTTGCAAGCTACTGTGTATATTAGTTTGCTCTGAGGCCGTTCTTCCTGAGCTAAGACAACAATGCGTGAGCCAGAGGCTAAACAATTGTGAGCTAGCTCACACTAACTCCGCTTAGAGCAGAGGTTCCCAAACTTATTTGGCCTAACGCCCCCTTTTCAGAAAAAAAAAAAATTACTCAGCACCCCCCCTGGAAATCTACTTTCAAGAAGTGGACTAAAAGATGCAGTGACATATTTGCACACAGGGTAAACAAAGATGTTGTAAAGAGGACACTTTGAAACTTGACATTCTAAAATTATTTTATAAAATCAACCATAGTAACATTTGCATACACAGAGAATTCTTGACCTTTCTTTTTAATTATTATCCCACCCTCCCCGCAAGTGGGCTCAGGGCAGGTAACAGCAGTTGAAATATAGTATACAATGCATCACTTCTATCATACAGAACAATGCAACAAAACCAACGAAGATAAAATATGCATGTAGCAATAAACAGGAAAAGCAAAAGGCAGTCTGAGTTCAATTCACCAATTAGTTCTGGCTTGCAAAATGTTGTGGTCAGTTAAGTCCTACTTCTCCGTCTGGCTCATTCACTTCTCTTTCAAATAGATTCAGTTCCAGCAAACTGGCAGCCCTGCAGTCTCCAGCTTGAAGAGATATACACACAAAAAATTAAAACAAAGGATATTATTAAAATAAAAATAGGGTACAATGGAGAATTGATCCATGGGTATCTGGGGCTCTGGGAGGGCTGTTTCTTGAGGTAGATGCACCAAATGTTCAGCATAGCATCCAGTGCCACTACTCAAAACACCAAGTTTCAAAACAGTCGGACCAGAGGGTCCATTTCTATGAGGCCTCAAAGAAGGAACCCCTATCCTTGTTTCAAATGGAAGGAAGGCATTTAAACAATGTGCAGTCACTTTAAATGTGATTGCCAGAACTCCCTTCAGAGTTCAGTTGTGCTAGTCACAACCTTGCTCCTGACTCCACCCCAAGGTCTCCTGGCTTTACCCCAAAAATCTCCAGATATTTCTTGAGTCAGACTTGGGAACCCTACCCCCACATGAATAGTTGGGAAAAAAGCCACCTTTGCAATTTCTTTAATTTTGAAATCATTACTTACCATCAGCAGTGCAGTGATTAGAGTAGTATTTGAAGCAGCAGCTGTTTATCTTTGTTTATCTCATTCAGCTCCATGGGAAGTAAGGTCAGAGTGTGGGAAACATGAAGTAACGAATGAAGCAGGTAGCCAGCAGTGGGCTTCTGGCTTCAGGCAATTCAGGAAGCACTTAACTGCTTCCAGAATGACATGAAATAATAAGGAAGTTTCTTTGAAGAGGTTTTACTACTATGGAGATAGAGAGAGGCTTCTTTGATGTAATGCCAGTTGGTCATTGCTTAGTTTTTTAATGACTGTCATAGCTACAGGATTGAGTTGGGAGGGCAAACTAGACTGCCATGGTGCACCATCCACAAGTCGTAGAAGCCTCTTGCCAAGAAATTGAGCGTTTCATCAACCATGTGTGTGTTTGTCTGCATCATTACCTGGGAAATGACAATACCTAGGTTCTAACTAAGTGTTTGTGTGGGTTGCTATCAGCTTAGGTAAGCCTAGAGACCATGTTCTTAATTGTAAACACTTGTAAAATAGTAAACACCTGTGAACTGTCAATTCCAACTGACAGGAGGCCATCTAGTTTGACAGGTATTTGACAGGAGAAGATCTAGATGGGCCAAGCTAAATTGGTTCTTTTGTACCAATGATTGGTTGCACAATTCTAGCACTTGGACAGCCAGTCAGGCTGTCCTCCCCTCCCCCTTCTGTGTATGCAGGAATAGTTTTATGCAGAACTTTTTTTTGTAGAAAAAGCCCAGCAGGAACTCATTTGCATATTAGGCCACACCAAGAAGAAGAAGAAGATGACATTGGATTTATATTCCGTCCTCCACTCAAGAGTCTCAGAGCGGCTCACAATCTCCTTTATCTCCCTCCCCCACAACAGACACTCTGTGAGGTGGGTGGAGCTGAGAGGACTCTCACAGCAGCTGCCCTTTCAAGGACAACTCTGCCAGAGCTATGGCTGACCCAAGGCCATTCCAGCAGGTGCAAGTGGAGGAGTGGGGAATCAAACCCGGTTCTTCCAGATAAGAGTCTGCACACTTAACCACTACACCAAACTGGCACCGATGGATGCCAAGCCAGCCAGAACTGTGTTCCTGTACAACAAAGTAGGAGTCAAGTTGAACCTTTAAGACCAATAAAGTTTTATTCCGAACGTAAGCTCTAAGCACACTTCATCAGATGAGGAATCATGCACTGTGGGCTGAAATACATGTAGATGGTGGGTTAAAGAGTGTAAACTGATACAAAGCTGGGATCCTGCTCAAAAAAAGTCCCGGTCTTATGTCGACTTAAAGACTTGTGGACTTAAGCAAAAGCTTTTCTCCGATACAGAAAGTAAATTTTTATTCAACGCATGGTGAAGGAAGGGAGGGTAATCAAGGGGTTAAATGCCACAAAAATTAAAAAGAATGGTTTGTGCAAAACATCAGAAGTACTCAAGAACGCTCAGAAAGTACTCAAGAAAACTCAGCAACTTGTAGTGGGAAAGAAAGATGTCTTGGCTATGTAAGTCTTGGTTAAGATTATTACAGGTACAGATAAGTTCTGAGATGGCCGTTTCTCACTGAAGTTTGCAGGGGGTTAGCCAACTTAGTAGGGGCGCTAGCTCTGAGCTGGGAAATACCTGGAGATTTTGGGGTAGAACCTGAGGAGGGGCAGGGTTTGGGGCAGCTATGTGGCTAGGGGCCGCAGGGGGAGGGGGTTGTGGGGGTGAGAGCAGGAAGTTGGAGAGGCTGGAGGCCACCCCTCTTCTTCCCCCCCTTTTGTGTGATTTGGAGCCTGCCAATCAGATGATCGGCTTGTCTTTTAAATGGCACGGGAGAGGCAGTGGCTGCTCCTGGGTGGCCCCCCCTGCATAATTTAAATTGCACAGGAGTGGGAGGCGGGGCCCTGGGATGGGGGAGGAGGCCCCCCCCCAAAAAAAACTGTCAGGGGGCCAGGTCCCTTGTGCCTCTGGTTAGCTACAGGCCTGGTTTGGGAAGGGGAGAGACTTCAGCAGAGTATTATGCCCTAGAGTCCACCTTCCAAAATGGTCCTTTTCTCCAGGGAAACTGATCCCTGTCACCTTTGGATCAGTTGTAATCCCAAGAAGCGACCACCTAGAGGTTGGCAACCATGAATGTTAGTCATAATAAGAAGCTCAGTGGCACATTAAAAAGGAGAATGACATTTATTTCAATAAGAGCTTCCACAAGTCACACTCTGCTCTGTGAAATAGATATGTCTCTGGAGTTTGCCTTTGGAGCTACACTGTTGAGGAAAGACGACTTTCAGATCAACAAGAGAATAATGTTTCTCCCCCCCGCCTATCCTTGTATGAAGTCACAGATAGCCTTTGCTCCCGCAGTTCCCGGATCCCACCCCCTCCAGCTGCTCTGTCTGCTTTTCCTCATATGTTTTGACTGCAAACCCCCTTATCAAAGCAAGGCTTTCTCCAATCCATACTTTCCCCAGTGACAGCGCCAGGATACTGTCTTCCCTCTGGGGGAATGTCCTTCCTAGGGGAGCCAGCTGGCATGGCTTCTCAAAACATTTTTCTGAAAACCTAGGGGTTTTGTCTGAAAGGCAAATCTATACACCGCTTTCTGGAGGTGTCTGTAGTCCCCTGCATGGTTTCAGTCACAGTTCAGCGACTTCTGGATCTTTACAAGTTCCTGGCACTTCCCTGCTTGCAAACAGGGTTTTGTTTAAAAAGAAATGTCAGCAATCCAAGGGCTTTGTTGCGGAGTCTTACCCTCCCTGCACAGTTTTTTTTTTTAAGCACATGCTGGTTTGTCCAGCTTAACACAAAGTTTTTTTGTGTTTGAGAAAGTGAGTTACCTCCTTTTAGGCTGCGGAGGGTCATGGGCTCATGTGGATTTAAAAAAGGACCTGGTAAATCCATGATCCTATTAAGCGTTATTAGCTGTGAGATCTATCGTTTGAACACAATGTGCCTCTGTGATTCTGAACTACAAATGAACACCTGCTGCTTTCATGTCATAGTCAAACCTCCTAAACTACCACAAGGCACAGTTCTGGGGCAGTTTTAATTCATTTGCTTGAACAGGCGCTGAGTAGGGCTGCCTGCTCTGAATTGGGAAACGCCTGGAGTTTTGGGGTGGGGCCTGAAGAGGGCAGGGTTTGGGGAGGGGAGGGAATTCAATGGGATATAGCATTATAGAGCACACCTTCCAAAGCAGCCATTTTCTCCAGGTGAACTGATTTCTGTTGCCTGGAGATCAGTTGTAATCCCAGGAGATCTCCAGCTACCGTTTGGAGGCTGGCAACCTGGAAATGTTGCTTTCCCCCCATTTTTTATTAAATGCAAACACTTCCATGTTTTCCTTGCAAAATTAAAGTGGTCTGGTATTTTATGTGCTCGGGACTGGAAAGTTCTGTGAGCATCCTGCATCACCATCAACTGGAGGTTGGCAACTGTAACTATTGTACTAAAGAACTCATGTTCATGCGTTAAAAATGAATGCGCACTCTGGAGAGTCCATTTCATCTCTGAAATGATGGAGGGTGGGCTTCCAAGCAAGCATGAACACCAAGACTTCTCATTTTCGAAGCTAAATCTTTGTTTCTTGCCCAGGGGGAATACTGTAATTCACTCCATTCGCAAGTTTTTATCTGACCTTCTTAACAAGTCATATTAGAAAACTGGCTTGCTTTCTCATCCCTTGTTATATTAGTAATACTTGACTTCTACTTTGTTCTACTGCTTCAGACCAATACGGCTGCCCACTTAGATCTAACAATAATTGTTATTATTTCCTCATGTTTCCCTTTTTAGATACGTTTTGGTGACCTCTGTTGCTGTTTTATTCTTTTATTTGCACACAGGCACTCTGCTTTATTCGTTTATCGTTGCTGTCTCTGTATAAATGATGAATTTATCATTTCAGCTTGTTTTTAATTGGCTAATTATCTCGATCCGGCGGCTTTCGAGGAACACTGAAAGCGACAGCGACTGGCACCGGTAAATCGCCTCCAGCGCCAGGCCTCGGCTGGTGGGCGGGCAAAAAATTAGGTTCAAGTAAATTCGTTTTTCGGCACTGTCGTTTTCTTCATTTTTTTATGGGGTGTGTTTTTGTCCTAGTGATGCTTTCAGTCATCTCTGAAAACTGACAATCAAACTAGAAACGCTTTGAAAGGCAAGGTCCCCTGTGCGAACACCAGTCGTTTCCGACTCTGGGGTGACGTTGCTTTCACAAGCAGACTTTTTACAGGGTGGTTTGCCATTGCCTGTTTACATGCCATCTAAAATGGATCTGGGTGCGCGCGAGGAATGTCTCTTGCCGGCCCCCGTAGCAAATCGCGTCTCCAAGGAGACGCGAGACCCCCTGCAGTCGTGGCCTGGTCGAGGAAAGGAAAGCCCAATGGAGAAATACGAGCGTATCCGGGTGGTGGGGAGAGGGGCGTTCGGGTGAGAAGTCCTCCGCTCAAGTTGTTTCCACTTCTTAAGGCGCCCCCCCCCCCCCCACTTTTAAATCGTACACTAACATTTGTGTTTATTTCGTCCGGGAGACGGAAGATTTCTTTTTTTTTGGGGGGGGGGGAATTACCTACGAGTAACTCTGCAGGCATCCTTGGAAACGTGCTCCACAGATAGATCCAGGTGGGCAGCCGTGTTGGGCTCAAGCAGCAGAACAAAGTAGGAGTCAAGTTCGCCTTTAAGACCAACAAAGTTTTATGCAGAATGTAAGTTTTTGTATGCATGCATCCTTCATCAGATGGATGGAATGGGATACAGTTCGCAGAACTACATATAGCTCGTGGGTGATACAAAAATTACACTCTTAACCCACCAGCTGTATCACCCCGTTCCCTCGTCTGATGAAGTGTGCATGCACACACGAAAGTTTACGTTCTGAGTAAAACTTTGTTGGTCTTAAAGGTGTCACTTGGCTCCTACTTTGTTCCACTGCTCCACAGAGTTCTCTTCCCACGTGGAGACTTCTGAGCAACTCTTTTTGGAAACAAACACTTGAACAAAGCAGGGCTTCCTCTTGAGTAGGTTGTAAACTGCCCTGAGCCTGCCCGGCGGGAAGGGCAGGATATCTTATAAACCTAAACCTTTTATAGGATTGCCCTGTAATGATATTTTTTCAGGCAGTTTGGTGTAGTGGTGAAGTGTGCGGACTCTTATCTGGGAGAACCAGGTTTGATTCCCCACTCTTCCACTTGCACCTGCTGGAATGGCCTTGGGTCAGCCATAGCTCTGGCAGAGGTTGTCCTTGAAAGGGCAGCTGCTGTGAGAGCCCTCTCCAGCCCCACCCACCTCACAGGGTGTCTGTTGTGGGGGAGGAAGGTAAAGATTGTGAGCCGCTCTGAGACTCTTCGGAGTGGAGGGCAGGATATAAATCCAATATCTTCATCTACCTCACAGGGTGTCTGTTGTGGGGGAGGAAGGTAAAGGAGATTGTGAGCCACTCTGAGACTCTTCGGAGTGGAGGGCTGGATATAAATCCAATATCATCAAGACACACCTAGGGTTGCCAACCTCCAGGTGGTGGCTGGGAGTCTCCTGGGATTGTAACTGATCTCCAGCTGGCAGTGACCAGTTCATCTGTAGATAATAGTCACTTTGAAACGGGAACTTTTATCATATTTTATCCCATTGAATTTAGTCCCTTTTCCTTCTCAGGCTCCACCCCCAAAATCTTCAAGTATTTCCCAACCCCAATCTGACAACCCTATTTAAAATGGGTGTGGGATTGAGTCTTGTATTGTCTGCAATTACATGTTGACTTCTAAAAACCTACCTTAGCCAGATTGCACATTCACTTTAAAACTGACTTTTCTTTTTTCTCCCACGGTAAGAGAAGCGTGGAACAAAAAATGTACTAATGAAAATCTTTAGGTGCTTTAGTTTTTCCTGCAGAAACATTTTCATTTCTAAAGGTTGTTTAATAAAATTAACAATAATGAACGGACACCATTGCTGATATATTATTAGTCAATCTTACCAGTTTCACAGTTATAATTGATACTTTTTTCCAGGCAATTATCCCTACAGATTATGTGAAAGAGTACCTATTTGGGATTATGTGAAAGTATTTATAAATGAGGGGAGGGGCATAAAACCACAAATATTCCAAAATAAAAATTATTATGAATTCACCTGATTTAAGTGTACATATAAAATAAAAATCAAATTAAAATTCTTGCTTGTATTGTTGGAAATAACCTGGAGGTTTTGGATGTGGAACCTGGGGAAAGTAGAATTTGGGGAGGGGAACGGACTCTAATGGCATAAAATTCAACCTCCAAAGTAGCCTTTTTTGGGGGGTGGAGCTGATCTCTGTTGGGTGGAGATCACACGAGATTTCCAGGCCTTGGAGGATAGTAATCCCTGGTGGAAGGGAGGTTATAATCGCCTCTCTGATATGGAACTGGCAAGCGATGAGGTGCCCCAGTGAATTCTGTGGAAGGGAAATAAATTAAGCTGAAATAGATTAAAGACACCCATGTTCATGCCATAGCCTACACAGATCTTTGGGCGTGTTGCAACTAGTGTGCCAACAGTAATCAGTGGCTTTAGTTTATTTATTTATTCATTCAGTTTTTAGCCCGCCTTCCCATAGGACAGGCTCAGGGTGGGTTACATCATAAAAACAATCAACAATAAAACAATAAAAAGACCAATTTAAATGTATAACATCTAAAACTACAGAATGACAATAGACTAAAATGGCAGGCTCTGCCTCATAGACATGGCCTCTTGTCCAGGTCCAGTAGATCTTATAGCACTGGGATGGAATGTAAGGGGAGGCCCGTAACACGGGACGTCCACTGCCTCAGCTGAAAGCCTGACGAAAGAGCTCTGTTTTACAGGCCCTGCGGAACTGGAGTAGATCCTGCAGGGGCCGGATCTCCAGGCGGAGCTCATTCCACCAGGCAGGGGGCAGGGCTGAAAAGGCCCTGGCCCTCGTTGAGGCCAGATGGACGTCTCTGGGGCCAGGTATTACCAAAAGTTGTTGGGTTGCTGATCGTAAAGACCTCCGAGGCTCATACAGGGAGAGGCGGTCCCAAAGGTAATCAGTTTAGGCAGTTAAGGAATGTGCATGCTATAGACTAGAGTTTACATTTTTACAGGTATTATTCTAGTAAATTAATTTTCACATAAAGCTTTGCATTTATTTGAATGTAACAATTTAATCCCACTCAGTTTGGTTTTCCTCCAAATCAGATATTTTACTGCCAGTATCTGTTTCCATTGGGATATAAAATTAAGTTTAGGTTTGTTTGGGGTTTTTTTGCTTACTAAATATGAGTCAAAACAAATATGCTAGATCAGATCCCGCGCTGTTTACAAAATAAGAAATTCCCCATCTCAGTTTTCTGGAAAACCCTTCAATATATATGAGTAAATTTATCAAAACGCAGAATCGAGTCTTATGGCACTTTAAAGGTTAAAACATTTTTAACATTCTAGCATAAGGTTTTTGGTATTGTTAAATTGCAAAATGCCAATTAACTCCGGTTTGTTTGTGCTGCAACAGACTTATAAGGAGACGCTCTGGAATTTCGCACAAGTTACATTTTGCAGACTGGCAGGCATTTTTAGCATCTCTTATGGAACAGGGGAGTCTTCTCCTGTGTATGAATAGTTCTGCCCTTTGAGGGAATTCATTATTTCACAGAAGGGACAGTTGCCCAGGATGCTGTGAGTGTCCATGGTCGGTTTGAAATGGCTCCTGTCAGCTGAGTCAGAGGCTGTCATCACACACACTAAATAATGCACTTTCGATCCACGTGCACTGCACTTTCCATATGGATTCAACTGTGTGAACTTGCAAAATCCAGTTGGAAAGTGCACTGAAAGTGGATCGAAAGTGCATTATTTAGTGTGTGTGATTGCAGTCAGAAAGTCTCAGGTAGTGTCTCCCATTGAAGGATCTCAGAAAGCAGGAAAGACCTGAATGGACCAGTGGTCTATGAGGCAGTTGCACGGGTTCAAGTGACATTGGTCTGCTTTCTCTGCCCATCCCACAGGATTGTACACCTCTGCCGGCGCAAAATGGACCAGAAGCTGGTGATCCTGAAGCAGATCCCTGTGGAGCAGATGACCAAGGATGAGCGACTGGCAGCGCAGAACGAATGCCAGGTGCTGAAGCTGCTCCATCACCCACATGTCATTGAGTACTATGAGAACTTCCTGGAGGACAAAGCCCTCATGATCGCCATGGAGTATGCCCCAGGTGAGGCCGTTTGCCCTTGGTAGGAAGCCTAGTGAATGTTAATGATGGCTAACCTGTTTAATCTCATTTTCAGGTAGGTCAAGAGTGATGGGGGGGGCACATTTGGCTCATCTCATTCAATGTATATATTGGATTGTGTATTCTAGTGATAACAGCAATAATCTTTAATATTTATTCTCCTAGGCTAGACCTTTGTACGGACCACGTTGTCAGATGTGGTCTCTGCCTTCAGTTATTGACATTCGAAAATCAGTGCAAGAGAAGACACAATGAAAGCAAAGGAGAGAGATGAGGCTGTGATGCTAGAATTCTGTGCTTTGCATAAAAGATGTGTATGAAAGAAGGGTGTACAGCTTGCTTATTAGTCTTGGATGACCAGGGGAAGGGGGTACGTAGGCCTTTGGCAACACTGAAAACCCCTCTCCGGCTACTGAGATTTCATGGTTCTTTGCCCCTTTTCTCTTTTCTTTGCTTTTACTCAGTCAAAAGACAAGCATACGGAGTCTTTTGATGAAAGCATTTCCTTACAATAAGGAACAAACACAGCTGAGTGTTTTGATGAGAGTGTTTCCTTACAATAAGGAACAAACGCAGCTTTCAGCACAGCCTTGAGGACTAGGAACACTTCCCGTGAACAGGATTATCACACATCAGTAGTCATGTCAGTAAGCCAGGGAAGCGGGAGAGTTCTCCTTTTCTGCTTGGCAGGATGCCAGAGGCCGTTGGTTTATTACGCTGTAACCAGTGGTCAGGCAGTTGTCTGAATTCACCTGAGACTGCAGTACTGCAAACTGCTTGGCTTCTTTTTGTGATCTTTATCTCCTTCTCCTGTGGCCCTTCTGGACTGCCCAGAGGGCTGTGCATGCTCTCTTTTCCTGATCCGTACTAAACAGTGCCCCATCTCTTGGCCACAGGGTTTGTGTTTTATCAAGAGCTGCCACCCGCTGGATGTCCTACTTCCTTCTGTGCGTTCTCTCCCTCCCCCCTCACGTCGAGAGACCTCAGTCTGTGTGGTGGCTTCCTAGCAACACCTGGGCTCCTTGCAACAAGAAAGAATGCCGTTGTTCACAGGGCCTTGTGGGTGCAGCTGGGTCACTTTTCAGGTTGGACCTTCCTTGCCTTCCTTCGCTGCAGTTTTCCTTTTGCACTTGGTTGCGACTGCAGAGCGGTTCTAGCTTTTGCCGACAAGCTAGGAAGAGTTGGAATTTTCTGACCTCTGGGTTGTTTGGCGAGACAAGCATGTTTGGGGTACTGCTGGGTTGCAAGAGTTTTTCCAGACCACCAAGGCCTTGAGGCAGACTCCCCCTGCAGAACAGGTTCAGCTTGTTTGCTTTGGAGAGAGGCTGCCTCTTTGCCAGTAACTGAGGGTGTTAACCCCTGCATGGCCAGCCGCGTTCCATCAAGTTTTGTAGCCACAGGGCGAATCCCGCCCCTCCCCCTTATTTATACAAAGAAAGAAACGAAAACAATTTTTTGAAATTCTTAATTTCCTTTCAAACCTAAACATATTTTATTGCTATTAAGACCACAAAATGCATCATTTATAACTTAGCACAAACAATTGTAGTATTTGGCATATTTATGAAATGTAAAAGTATAAATGCCTTGGCTTGCTTCAGGGAAAATTGCAAATATGCCCAGTGCTTGAGAGAGTGTAGCAGTCTTCAGCTGCTAATGCTAGCTTGATTTTTGCCATCCAAGAGGCAAGAGAAAAGATGAAGACAGAAAACAAGGTAAACAAAATAAGATGTATTATTTGGACGCAAACCTCTCATACAGTTACGTTAGGTAAGGCTACCTGTATATTTTTATATCAAGTTACCTAGCCTCAGATCGCAAAGCATGGAGGCACACCATCCACCAGGCTGTCTCTTCTTTTGAGAACGCACGCATAGCTGGTCTTGAGGACAAAAGGAGATTGAGGAAGAATCGCACTGCTACAGCACCAACCCTAGATCAGACTTTTCCCTGCAGCCACTGTGGCCGGACCTGCCTGTCCCACATTGGTCTTGTCAGCCACCAGCGAGCCTGCAGCAGACGTGGACTATTGCACCCTTCTTAAATCTTCGTTCGCGAAGCCAAGCCAAGAGAGAGAGAGAGTAAAGACTGTAACACTGAACCCTTACCTATACTTAAACACATTAGAGCATATTCACTGTTGCCCAAATTATTCACATTGAAACAGCAAAGATATCCTTGAAAATACATTGTATGTGTCTACAGAATACATGGGATTGTCATTATCTAATTCTGTGTAGACTGTCTTACATACAAAATGTCACAGTACACATTTTGATTGTCACTTTCTCTTAAAAAGCATTTCACTGATTCCAATATTTCATAATTTTTTTTTTAAAGTGTTCCCCTGGAGTCCTCAGAAAAGAAGTTATTTTTGTTCCATTTTTTTCCAGGCTATCAAATCTCTAAGGGTGTATAGGAGCTGTGCGACTCTTCAGTAGATTAACCACTTTCAAAATGAGGGCCTGTTTGACTGACTGCTATGTAGAAGGTTATTAGGAAGGGATATCCCTCCCCTCCCACTCCCCTCTCTTGATCACATTGGTAGTTTGCTTACAGTGATATAGTCCTGTCTTGCAGTGTAGGTGGAATGACCGGGAGGGCTTCTAGTGTCCTGGCCCCACTGGTGGACCTCCTGATGGCGCCTGATTTTTTGGCCACTGTGTGACAGAGCGTTGGACTGGATGGACCATTGGCCTGATCCAACATGGCTTCTCTTATGTTTATAAAGCCACAAAAGATGTGAAGGAGAGCAAGAAGAGAAATCATGCCTTCTTTCCCTCCCCACCCCCCCAAAGGCCAGACTCAGTGTTGTCCAATCAAACCGACTAACCACAGGTTTAAGGTGGATAACTGGAAGTATTTTAGTTTCAATGGTTGCTGTGTTGGTCTGCAGAAGAATCAGGGCTTTTTTTGTAGCAGGAACTCCTTTGCATATTAGGCCACACACCCCTGATGTAGCCAAACCTCCTGGAGCTTACAGGGCCTACTGTAAGCTCCAGGAGGATTGGCTACATCAGGGGCGTGTGGCCTAATATGCAAAGGAGTTCCTGCTATAAGAAAAGCCCTGTGAAGATTCCAGTAGCATCTTAGAGATCAACAAGATTTTCTGAAGAAGGGAGTGGTGATCCTTGAAAGCTGAAAATCTTGTTGAGCTTCAAGATATTACTAGACTTGAATCTGGAAGAATTTTGTCAGGTGACATAGAACTGGCCAATAGAATTGATTGCCATAGGATGTCATCGTGGTGACTAGGTGGCTTTCAAAGTACCCTTTTAAAAAGGATCTCTTTAAAGGACCTCTTACCTTGGTGGCTTTTAGTACATTTCCAGAGTTGAGGTGCAAGATAATGGCCATTGCAAAAATGGTAACTTGTGGGATTTTCAGAGGCGTTTGACTATTCTCTGGCGAGGCAGAGTTCAAGACCAGAGAGGCCTGGAGCTGATCCCACAGGGCAGTTCGTAGGTTTTTACAACTAGCTGGACCTTTGCCTAACACATGGAATTCACTGCCACATGAGGTGGTGGCGGCTAAAAGCATAGCCAGCTTCAAGAGGGGATTGGATAAACATCTGGAGCAGAGGTCCATCAGGGGCTTTTAGCCACAGCGTATTGTTGGAACTCTCTGTCTGGGGCAAGTGATGCTGTGGATTCTTGGTGCTTGGGGGGGGGGCACAGTGGGAGGGCTTCTAGTGTCCTGGCCTCCCTGGTGGACCTCCTAATGGCACTTGGGTTTTTTTGGCCACTGTGTGACACAGAGTGTTGGACTGGATGGGCCAGTGGCCTGATCCAACATGGCTTCTCTTATGTTCTTATGGAGCTTTTTTTGGCAACAGTTTACTTATTCCATGGCCATTTGAGGCAAGACAAAATAAGGCCAGGCTGCTTCGCTCTCCCTTTCCACCTGCCCTTTCTTTTCTCTCCCTTTCTCCCCCAGGTGGTACCTTGGCAGAATTTATCCACAAGCGTGGCAACTCCCTCCTGGACGAGGAGACCATCCTGCACTTCTTTGTGCAGATCTTACTGGCTCTGCATCATGTCCACACCAAGCAGATCCTCCACCGTGACCTCAAGACCCAGAACATCCTGCTGGACAAGCACCACATGATAGTCAAGATTGGCGACTTCGGCATTTCCAAGATTCTCTGCAGCAAGAGCAAAGCCTACACGGTGGGCGTTTGCTGCAGCTCGAAACGGTTGTGAGGCAGCAGGGACCTCTTGGTCTTTTCCCAGCATTGGCATCCCACCAAGAGGGGGGAAAGACCCAAGTGAGACGGGTGGTTTGTTTAGATGTCCTCCCAGCTTGTGTGCAGTACGCTTAAGATGAGATACCTGTGGGGGTGGCTTTGTTAGGCTGAGATAGCCACAACAACAAAGAGTCTTGTGCCTTAAAGGCATGCAAGGTCATTGTGACCTAAACTTCCATGAGCCAGAGACCACTGTTGGATGCTCTGGGAAGGGCACCTGAGAGATGTTTTCAGGGGGATTAGATCATGTCTGTCAGGCACATCATAAAGCAGAGACTTTATGATGTTCATGTGCAGTAAACTTCTGGTTACCATTTGCTAGAGTGGGCTAGCGGACTTAGAGATGTACTATTTCGGGAGGTGGAAACCAAATTTTTTGGGAAATTGAAAGATACGCAATTGTAACTACTGGTTTAACAACATAACATGCATCCTTTGTAACTTAGTTATCATACAAGATTTCACTGCTCGTTATATTTTTGGAATTTAAAAGCATAAATGGAGGGCCGTTGTTGCAACGACTGCTTGCAGCAAGGAAATTTCCCAGTGTGTTCACCCCTTCCCCGGTTTCCTGGACTTCAGAGCTCTCCTTTGGGAGTACAGGTTGAGTCAGTGTTATCATCCTTTGCAGACTGTTCCTAGAAAACTCAGTCTCTGTTGTCTGGCACAGCTGCTGGTAGGGTTGTGATCCTGCAAGACGTAGACAGAGGTCTAATTTCCATTTTGCTTTTGTATAAATAATTCTAGCCGCTGTCACCCTGGATTTGAACAGCTCTTCTGAAATTTTTGGTAATTTGTTAGGCAGAACATGATCTATTCACATGCTTTTGGCTTCCATTGGGAATTTAAACTTTAATATATTATGCACTTTTGATGTTTTTGTTTCCAATCTCTTTTTTGATTTTTTTTATGTCTGTTGTATATGAAAGAAGGTTCCATCAATCTCTTGACATTTCCAGAGTTTTCCTTTGTAGTTTTTATGTGGTTTCTTAAAATCCTTGGGAGTTATACACCATCTGAAAAACATTTTGTATCAGTTTTCTCTTAGTGTCTGGCTGATGATAAATTTTGATATCTTTTCTCATAGTTCCGACTGTTGGATAGATATCTGTTCTTTAAGGTTTTGCATCCGCTTAATCATACGCTTTCTCATTTGTTCATCTTTCATTTCTAGATGGGCCAAAATCTTATATATCCATCTTAGTAAATGCTCTTTTTATTTTATAATCAGCTGCTCACATTCAGTCACATCTCTTAGAACTGCACCTTCAATACTCATGATCTCCCTTAGTCTTGAAACTGCAGCATGTTTATTTTAATTGTAGAGATTCCTCTCAGCCGCGAGATTTTTTAGTTTTTTCCATCTTACTAAATCTGCTTGAATTGATTTTCAAATTTTCTGATCGTTATTTTTTCAAAAGATTACAGTTTTGTTCAGTCACATTTATTCCCAAATATTTAATGGATGTCGTGACACTTTAGTGGATGTTGGTGCTTTTATAATCTCTTGGTACTTTTATAATCTCTTGGTATTTGGTACTCTTGTTATCATTTTTGTTTTTTTTTCTGTTAATTTTATAGGGATCCAAATTCTTCAGTATGTTCAATTACATATTGCAGTGATTTCCGGGGATTCAAGACTGTTAGAACCGCATTGTCTGCATAACTTTTCATTTTGAACTGTGCATCATCCACTTCCCTTAATTCTGCCGTCTTGTCTAATCTTTATAGCTAAAATCTCTGTCGCTAGTTTAAATAATAGAGGACATCCATGACGTGTTCCTTTTCCAGTTGAAATTGCTCCTGTTAGTTTCCCATTAATTAAAACCTTTGCTTGTCAGTTCGAGCCTTTTCTGCGAATCTCGCTCCAAAAACGTAGGACCACAGCCTATATTTTGCAAAACATTCACTAAAAAAGGCTGTATTAAGTTGTCAAATGCTTTCTCTGCATCTAATGGCTTTGCATACATATTGAATAGCATGGAGGATAAGACCAAGCCCTGAAGAACCATATAAGACGTGTCCCACACCAGTGTCTACTGGCCTCCCACAGCAGCCCTCTGAGACCTGCCCATAAGGAACAATGTTGTAATGGTATGCCAGTGCTTGGGGGGGGGGGGGGTTGGGGGATGGAATGCATTGAGAAGGCTGTTCTGTTCTCATAATGACTGTCAATAACCAGCATGCCAGAGAGGAGACTCTGTTGGAACCCTCCCTTATGGCTGAGAACAAAAGTTTTTGAGAAATTGGAACCTCTTCCATTGCCCTAAATAAAGCATGATCTGATTTAATATCTTTATTTGGACTTACATTTAGTAAGCAGACTTTAAAATGTACGCTGGGCTAGCTTTATTTCTGAACAGCAACAAATGTTTGATGAGGAAAATGAATCTAGGGTGGTAAAATACCGTATTCCAACAAATTTGGCTCTTCATGTGAAAATTATTTTTATTGAGATAATACTTTTAAAAATGCAAAGACCATATAACATACCACTTCTCTTACATTGTTCTAAAGTACTGCCACTCTTAATTTTAGCATGCATGAAGAACTGGGCCCGATATGATGTGGGGATCATCACCCACTTGTATTTTAACAGAATTTAACTCTCTTCCTTGGAACACACATGAAGCTGCCTTATATTGAATCAGCATTTGGTTCTTCAAAGTCAGTATTTTTCCAGGGTCTCAGGCCTTTCCCATCACCTTCTGCCTGGCTCTATAACTGGAGATGTCAGGGATTGAACCTGGAACCTTCTGCATGCAAAGCCAGAGGCTCTTCCACTGAGCCACAGCCTCACCACATCGCTTGCATTAGTTATTAGTTCATGTGAGATTACGGATAGAAATATCCCTACATGAGCAGATACAAATAAGAATTTTAGCTTTGGTTTTGATTTGACCTGTACAGCTAATCAGGTGCATTTAGTAAAACTTGGCCTTTTTATTTGGATTACTTGCTGTTTGGTTCCTCTTCTCTTCCCACATCAATAAAGCACACATGTTTTTACATGCTGTTCCTAGGAATAATCACCTGAAAGACATTAATTACAACTTTGGAACTGCCCAAGTTGTCTCACATTGCATTAGCAGCAGCACCAATTCCTTTTTCCTAACTTTAATAAACAATAGTTTCAGAAATCCTGCCACCAAATTAAGCACCGGGAAAATGAAGCTATTTATTTTTTCTACAGGAAAAAAATCAATTTCTAAGGATTCATTTTGGAAAAATGTCAGTGGAAAATCCCCACTCCATCTGTTCTTCTGTACTGTTTCTTTTTTGTTTTGTTTACAATGAACCTTGTTTATTATGAGTGAGCCTCAAAGTGGGTGATTCTTCTCACACCTTCATCTGCATTCCAAATCCTACAGTTTAGCAAATCCTGCACCACATGATGTCACTCATGTGATTCAGCTCCAAGTGACTGCGCTTAACCTCGGGGTGGGTTTTGCCCCATCTGGCTGGCCACCACCATTGAGGTGCGTAAGCAGTGTCTTCTGGGTCCAGTGGGTGAACGATCAGGGTTTTCTATGATCATGTTCCTTAAATGATCTGGAGCTTTTTGCTCTAGAACAGGAGTGGCCAAACTGTGGCTTGGGAGCCACGTGTGGCTCTTTCACACTTATTCTGTGGCTCTTGAAGCCCCCAGTGCCCTGTCGGCCATTTCTCTCTTTAGATCACTTCTCCAATCCAAGCCAGTTTGCGGCTTGGAGAATGTATTTGAAGTTGCTTTCTTCCCACCTCTCCCTTCCCTCTTCCCTATTGCCTGCCTGCCTTCCTTGCAGCTCTCAAACATCTGACATTTATGTCTTGTGGCTCTCAAACATCTGATGTTTATGCTATGTGGCTCTTAGTTAAGCAAATTTGGCCACCCCTGCTCTAGAAGCTTCGTTCTGCACTACAACTGCCTGTAGGCCTTGAGGTTTAGATTATTGAAGGGTCAATCTCTGGGGAGAACCATCTTGTTGGATAGCGTCTTTGGCTCCTTCCTGCTCTGTGTTTTGTACTCGCCCCTCAATTCACCCTGTGTCCTAATATGCCTTTGCTCATTGTCCTAGGTCGTGGGCACCCCATGCTACATCTCTCCGGAGCTGTGTGAGGGCAAGCCCTACAACCAGAAGAGTGACATCTGGGCCCTGGGCTGCGTGCTGTATGAGCTTGCCAGTTTGAAGAGGGCCTTTGAAGCTGCGGTAAGGAGTCAGGCAGCGGGGCGGGTTGACCTGATCATGCTGTCTGAGCCGTGGCCCATAAGAATCCTGCTTGCTGGGTCAGTCTCATGCCAGAGGCCCATGCGGTCTGGCCTTTTCTGGCCAGCCAAGGATTGTCGGGTAGGCCACAGCAGTGCCACTTTTTATTCATCGAACCATAGAGTTGGAAGGGACGTCTAGGGTCATCTAGTCCAACCCCCTGCATGATGCAGGAAAAGTCACAAACACCTCCCCCCTAAATTCACAGGATCTTCATTGCTGTCAGATGACCATCTATTGTAGAGGCTGTGCAGAACTGCATCAATGAGACAGTTTATATGTACTTGAGCTTTCAGAAATCTGTATTTTAGGATCTGGCTTGAGCAGGGAGCTGAACGCTAACAGATACTGATGTCGTCGTGATTGTTTTTGTCTCTGGTTTTGTAATGGTTTTACATAACATTATAGGCCAAGCTTGAGTCCTTGTGGGGAAAAATGGTCTTAAAGTAAATGTAATAATGTGTGGGCTTGCAAGACTTGGTGGGGAGGGGATCTCATCTCCCCCACACCCGACACTTTGTCACCAGTACCTCCGCTGGGCCTGCCACAGCTCTGGGCCCCCAGCAGAGGTGCTGTTGCCACTAAATGCACTGCAGCTTTCAGGTTGCAAGGCAGCTGCAGCAGCTCCTAGGCTCCACAACATCTGCCATTGGGCCCACTGTGGCTCTCAGGCTCTGCCACAACCACCCGTGACCATACTGGAGGTAGGTGTGTTCTTTGTCCTTTTACAGAGAATGGAAGGCAAATTTTTTTGGGGGGGGGAATTTAAGCCCCCAGTGTGTTTTTTAAAAGTTTTCAGATTTTTCTGCAAACCCGGGGTCTCCTTGAAGCTTGCAGAACTATCCGTTTAGTGTCTGTGTGGGCCTGATCTATGGATTTAGATATCCGCCAGCGGGAGCCGGATGTTGTACTAGTTACGCAGAGGGTTGGAAATGGCAACTCAACTGCATGAGCCGGTACTGAGTGAATCATTTTTTTTTTCACACTTTCATACTATTTATTGAACTTCAAGAATAGAGTACAACAAATGGATCCAATGCTTATTATAGTTTACTGGCCCCCCGCACCCCCGAACATTCCTTGACTGCTTACCAAAACCTTTCCAATAGGTATTGGAACAACTGTCTCATACAGTGTAAAGACAAACAACTTATACCCTTCTGCTCACCTATAGGATTCAATGCAAGCTGTCAATCAAGAATGGGGTGATCTTTGAGGGGCATATTAATTACGTTGAACAATAAAGATAAAAGAGCAAAAGAAGAAAAGCTGTCAGCACTGCAAAATGAAATAAATAAAAAAGAAAAGGACTTGAAAAAAAGGCCAGGGAAGAAAAAATTAATAAAAGAAATTACGATATTACAATCCCAAGTTAAACATTTGTTGAATAAAGAATTAGAATGGAATTTAAAAAAATTGAAACAGAAATCGTTTGAAAGTGCGAATAAACCTGGTAAATACTCGGCCTGGCAACTAAAAAAAAAGAAAGAAAATAAGACTATAAATAAAATTATGGCAAATGGGAAAACAATAGTGGATCAAGAAGGAATTAAAAGAGAATTCTTTAAATACTATGCAAATTTATTCAAAGGTGTGAAGATAAGTAAAGAAAAAGTGGAAGAGTATCTACGAAACATCCAGGTGGCACCTTTGACGGAATATATGAAAAAGACATTAAATGATCCAATAGAGAAAATTGAAATAGAAGCAGCAATAAAAGCAACGCAAGAGGGTAAAGCCCCAGGGCCAGACGGATTTACATCAAAATGTTACAAATCTCTTAAGGATGAATTAACACCCAAACTGTTGAAGTTGTTAAATACGATAAGAGAAGAAGGGAAAATTTCAAAGACCTGGAGGGAAGCTGTAGTCTCTTTGATCCCTAAGGAAGATAAAGATAGCACTAATGTAAAAAATTATAGACCAATTTCATTGTTGAATAATGACTATAAGATCTATACAAGAATTTTAGCAGAGCGACTGAAACAATACTTGATCAACTTTATAAACAAAGACCAAGCGGGATTTCTTCCTAAAAGACGAATAAGGGATAATGTAAGAGCTGTTGTGAATGTCGTGGAATATTATGAGAAGCACCCAGAAAAAGAAGCGGCCTTATTTTTTGTCGACGCAGAGAAAGCCTTTGACAACTTAAATTGGGACTTTATGTTTGCGGTAATGGAAAAAATTAATCTAGGGGAACAATTTATAAAAATGACAAGAGCAATATATACAGATCAGCATGCAAAACTGTGTATAAATGCAGACCTTACCAAAGAATTGAAAGTGAGTAAAGGAACAAGGCAAGGATGCCCGTTATCACCATTGTTGTTTATAATGACTCTTGAAATTCTGTTACAACAAATTCAAAAAGATGATGAAATAGAAGGTCGAAAAATCAGAAGATTCTCTTATAAATATAAAGCTTTTGCAGATGATATAGTGTTCATAATGGAGAATCCGACTCAAGTGTCACCATTGTTGTTAGCTAAGATAAAAAAGTACGGAGAATTAGCAGGATTATACATAAATAAGGAGAAATCAAAATTCCTTTGTAAAAATATGCAACCAAATAAGATAAAAGAACTACAAGAGGTGACGGGTTGTGAAGTTACAACCAAAGTTAAGTACCTTGGAATAGAGATAACAATGAAGAACATTGATTTATTTAAAAACAATTATGAAAAACTGTGGTGTAAGATGGACAAAGATTTGATGAAATGGAACAAGCTTAACTTGTCCTTACTGGGCAGGATAGCTGCAATTAAAATGAATATTTTGCCAAGGATAATGTATTTGTTTCAAACCATCCCGATTATAAAAGATGCAAAACAATTTAACAAATGGCAAAGGAAAATTTCTGATTTCATTTGGGCCGGAAAGAAACCAAGGATAAAGATGAAGATCTTAACCAACGCCAAAGAGAGAGGAGGTTTTCAACTTCCTGATCTAAGATTGTATCACGATGCAGTTTGCTTGACATGGATAAAAGATTGGATAACGCTGTTAGACAAAAAACCTTTATGGTTAGAAGCTCACGGAAATATATTCGGCTGGCACTCATACATGTACTATGGGAAGAATAAAATGGATGGTTTTTTCTCTCACCACTATGTTAGAAATACTTTACTAAGTACTTGGATAAAATACAAGAAATACGAGGATGAGAGAAAACCGCTATGGATAGTGCCAGCAGAAGTAATAAAAATAACAGCTGAATCCGAAGAAAAAAGAGAAATGTCATATAATCAACTGCTTGAGATTCAAGGAGACAAAATTGAATTAAAAACTTCAGAAGAGCTAAATAATAACTATGATTGGTTTCAAATGCAACAAATTAAAAGCTTGATGGAAAAGGACATAAAATCAGAGGGAATTAGACGAGAACAAACAGAATTGGAAAGGGTCTTGCTAGGTGACAATGAAAAATTGATATCAAAAGTATATAAGTTATTATTGAAATGGTCTACAGAAGAAGAAGTAGTAAAATCTCAAATGGTCAAATGGGCAATCAATGTGAACAGAGAAATACAAATGGATGCATGGGAGCACCTTTGGAAGAACTCAATGAAGATATCAACTTGTCAAAGTATTAGAGAGAACTGTTTTAAGATGATGTACAGGTGGTACATGACTCCGAAAAAACTGGCTAAGATAAGTAAGAAAATGTCGGATAGATGTCGGATAGATGAAGGTTCTTTCTTCCATATGTGGTGGACATGTGAAAAAGCGAAAGAATTCTGGAAGATGATACAACAAGAAATCTCCAAAATTTTGGGCTACGATTTTAAGAAAATTGCAGAGACGTTTTTACTTGGATTACAATTAGAAAAATTTCCAAAAGAAGATAGGACTCTAATTTGGTACCTGTTATCAGCTGCTAGGACTTTATACGCGCAGCTTTGGAAGCAAGAAAAAATACCAGAGAAATGGGATTGGACCATGAAAGTTTTATCGTGGTGTGAAATGGACAAATGGTGTGAAATGGACAAATTAACTAGAACACTAAGAGACTATGATTTAGAGATATTCAAAAGGGAGTGGAGAAAATTTAAAGGATATATGGAGAAAACTTGGAAAGTAAAGAAACATTGGACAATTTTTTAGTTGTAAGAATATATATATTGAACTTTGAGCAGTTAGAAGTGCCTTTAGTATTGGTTTGAATTTATAACCTCGGGGAAGTCAACATTGGAGGGAGGGGGGGATAGAAATGTCATATGGGTTAATGCGAAAAAAAAATTAAGAAATAGTTAAGTTTTGTAACCATATGCTACCAATACATTGTTTAAACACACACACACACACACAAAAAAGAATGGGGTGATCTTTGATAGAAACCAGACCCCCTTACTGATGGTATTATAAGGTTGCCGGGTCTGACTCAGGAAGTATCTGGGGACTTTGGGGGTGGAGCCAGGAGACTTCCTTATTCCCTAAATAGATAAATAAAAATACAGCAGTACAGTTCCCTGAATAAAGTCTTCATTTCCTCATCCTCTTTTTTTGCCTACCCTGCCAGCTGCATTCCCACTAAATGAAAGTGAAATTTGTCATACCCCCACAAATCCCCTTTGGAAGCATTCAGACTTTGGAAGCATTTCTAAGCATGGCTTTTTAAAGGGACATGCACACAAACAAAACAGCCAAAATAAGCAGAGTTTGAAAGCCCACACTTTTGTGATCTCACTGAGGCAATTTACTCAAAGGAGCTGCTGAATGTAACAGTCTTCTGTATTTCAACTAGCTTCTTCAGACAGGAACAGGAAAGGATAGCAGCTTAGGGAGTGGAGTTTTCCTCCATCCCATAATCAGGTTCTAGCTAACTCTTTCCTATCCATTTTACTATAGAAATGAGTTCTGAAGCTAATGCAAAACAGAGGGACTCTGCTCTCTGCCTTTCTCACAGCTTCACACACTGGTGGCTGTGCCTGCTTGCCCCGCCCCCTGCTTTCCTGCTGCTGAGATTTAAAGGCACACACATGTTCCAAAACACAAACAGTTGCGAGTGTCTTCTAAGCCTGCCAAGGTTTAAAGGCACATGGTGGCTGTTGGGGCAGAGCTTTCCCCTGCTGGCCAGCTGGCTGGTGGTGGGAAAGAACCTGCAAAACTGTGAGATCCCCCACTGGGACCCAGGTACTGGCAAGCCTATGGTATGAGCTTCTGTCTCAGCTATGAACTTTTGCCCAGATACATTTTTTAAAATGTTGAAAACTCCTAGATAGTATGGTGCCTCACATACTAATCTCAAATGTTTAGGCTAGGAGCCTGGCTGAGTGAATCATTTTTTTATTGCGTGCTCTGGTTTTGTCAGTTTCTTTCCCATCTTTTTTCCCCGCTTTCTTGAATAAACTAAAAAGTATCCCCTTGTTCAGCTTACCTGGCCTTTACAAGGCTCGTGGTCCCACTTTGTCAGGAGGGTACTTTACCAGTTGGATTCCTCCCCTCCCCCCCCCCCCGACCTGATTCTGGCTTGGCTGGTGGAATTGGCGGACAGCAGGAAGTGGCGGCGGCCAGCGTTTCCTCTAAGCTGAGTTTGTGTGAGCTAGGTCACATTTTTTTTAGCCTGCAGCTCACACAATTTTTGTCTCAGCTCAGGAAAAATGGCCCTGAAGCAAACTAATGGATGCAGTAGCTCACCACTTTCATGCCAGCAGCTCACAACTTGAATGCCGGCAGCTCACAAGGTAGAATTGTTGCTCACAAGACTCCACAGCTTAGAGGGAACATTGGTGGCGGCCAGCGTTTCCTCTAAGCTGAGTTAGTGTGAGCTAGCTCACAGTTTTTTAGCCTCCGGCTCACACGTTTTTGTCTCAGCTCAGGAAAAATGGCCCTGAAGCAAACTAATGGATGCAGTAGCTCACCACTTTCATGCCAGCAGCTCACAACTTGAATGCCGGTAGCTCACAAGGTAGAATTGTTGCTCACAAGACTCCACAGCTTAGAGGGAACATTGGTGGCGGCCAGCGTTTCCTCTAAGCTGAGTTAGTGTGAACTAGCTCACAGTTTTTTAGCCTCCGGCTCACACGTTTTTGTCTTAGCTCAGGAAAAATGGCCCCAGAGCACACTGATTGATGCAGCAGCTCACAACTTCAATGGCAGCAGCTCAGGAAGTAGAATTTTTGCTCGCAAGACTCCACAGCTTAGAGGGATTATTGGTGGCAGCTACAAGCATAGATAGGTTCTACAGGAGATTTGATAAATATGTGGCTCAGAGGTCCATCAGGGGCTATTAACCACAAGATACAGATGGAACACTGGGGCAGTGATGCTCTGTATTCTTGGTGCTTGGCGGGCAACAGAGGAGGGCTGCTGGAGTTCTGGCCTTGCTTGATGAACCTCCTGATGGCACCTGAGTTTGGGGCACTGTGTGACACAGAGTGCTGGACTTTGGGTCATTGGGCTGGTCCATCATAGCTTCTCTTATGTTCTTATGTCTGGGGCAGTAATACTCTGTATTCTTGGTGCTTGGAGGGCAACAGGGGGAGGGCTTCTGGTGTCTGGCCCCACTGGTGGACCTCCTGATGGTGCCTGGGTTTTGGCTAATGTGTGACACAGAATGCTGGACTGGATGGGCCACTGTCCTGATCCAACATGGCAACAGAGCCAGTTTGGTGTAGTGGTTAAGTGTGCGGACTCTTATCTGGGAGCACCAGGTTTGATTCCCCACTCCTCCACTTGCACCTGCTGGAATGGCCTTGGGTCAGCCATAGCTCTCACAGGAGTTGTCCTTGAAAGGGCAGCTGCTGGGAGAGCCCTCTCCAGCCCCACCCACCTCACAGGGTGTCTGTTGTGGGGGAGGAAGGTAAAGGAGATTGTGAGCCGCTCTGAGACTCTTCGGAGTGGAGAGCGGGATATAAATCCAATATCTTCTTCTTCTTCTTCTCTTATGTTCTCCTTCCTAGAACCTGCCAGCCTTAGTTCTGAAGATCATGAGCGGGACATTTGCGCCCATCTCAGACCGTTACAGCCCTGAGCTGCGGCAGCTCATCCTCAACATGCTCAACCTCGATCCTTCCAAGCGCCCCCCGCTGAACGAGATCATGGCGGAGGCTATCTGCATACGGCCCCTGTTGAACCTGTACACAGACGTGGGCAGTGTCAGGATGCGAAGGCAAGTGCCGCGGCTCCACCTGGTCCGACTCTCTCGCATCTCCAGACTGCTACATAGTCAGAGATCCTGTCATTTCTTTCCACAGACCCGAGAAACCCTTGGCTGCAATGGCAGCAGTGGCTCATGGCAGGGCTGGAGGGAGAGCTGCCAGCGCTAGAGTCAGGGGTAAGGCTGGGGTGCTTGACGGGAAAGGCTAGCGGGGTCCAGCCTGTTCTTGCTTGGGGCTGTACTCCTTACTGGAGCCTCAAGGTCTTCTGCCTGCACCCTGACCTGGATAGCCCAGGCAAGCCCGATTTCGTCAGATCTTGGAAGCTAAGCAGTGTCAACTCTGGCAAGCGCTTGGATGGGAGACCTCCTTGGAATACCAGCAGTTGGGAGGGCAGGGGCAGGCTTGATTCAGGCACCTCTCTGAATATCCTCCAGGCCCTCAGTAGGATCAGAGGTCTCCACGGCTTCTAGGTGCATGCACACATACACACAAATACGAAAATATCCCCCCCCCCCCCAATGTCTCCCACCTCCCACAAGGCGCTTCCTTTTACACCTTTGGCGCTGGCAGCATCCCATTAACAGCACTTTCTCTTCGACTCAGGATGCCGAGGCCGGTCAGCCAGGCCCAGCGTCCCTCCTGCCCCATCGTCAGTCTACGCCTGGGGAGGTGGGATCACCACTCCTCTCCTCCTGCCTCTGCTGAACACGGAAGTGGTGCAGGTGGCCACCGGCAGGACTCAGAAGGCAGGCGTGACCAAGTCTGGGCGGCTGATCATGTGGGAGGTGAGAGAGCACAGAAGTCCCTGCCCTGTGCGTGGGGTCAGGGGGCCCACTGGCTTCCCCAAAGAAGATGTGTGGAAAGGGAAATGCCAGCTGACTAAACACATGGGCGCTCAAGATCACGCCTTGCAGTCTGTGAGCCTGTTAATTCCAAGTCCAGGGCTTTTTTTGAGCAGGAATGCACAGGAACACAATTCTGACTGGTTTGGCATGGGGGGGAGGGGTGGTGGCCTAATATGCAAATGAGTTTCTGCTTGGCTTTTTCTACAAAAAAAGCCCCGCGCAAAATAATCATTGTGTCAGGGGGTTGGCCTAATGTGCAAATGAGTTCCTGCTAGGCTCCTTTCTACAAAAAAGCGCTGTGCAAAATAATTGTTGTGTCAGGGGGTGTGGCCTAATATGCAAATGAGTTCATGTCGGGCTTTTTCTACGAACAAAGCCCTGTCCAAGTCCAGTGTTCCCTCTGTGGAGTCTTATGAGCAAAAATTCTACTTTGTGAGCTCCTGGCATTCAAGCTGTGAGCTACTGCATCAATTATTGTGCTCTGGGGCCATCCTTCCTGAGCTAAGACAAAAACGTGTGAGCTGAAGCCTAAAAATCTGTGAGCTGGCTCACGCTAACTCAGCTTAGAGGGAACACTGTCCAAGTCTATAGGAGCAAGCCTGGATGTAAGCGCTTCCTGTGCGTGCTCTGGGGCCCACTTTCTTGTGTTTGGATCTGGCTCAATCTGAGCCCTCACCACGCTTGGGTAAGAGTTCACCCATGGCCCTGCTTGGAATGTCTCTCCCTCTCCCTTTTCAGCCTCCCCCCATGGGTGCTGCTGCGGGACCCTCGCTCCCTGGAGCCACAGAGCAGCTGCAGCCTCACCTGGTGTGTCGTTTCCTGGAGGGCCAGTCTGGGGTGACCATCAAACACGTCGCCTGCGGGGACCTTTTCACAGCTTGCTTGACAGGTATGACTGCGGTGAGGGGCCGTTTGCTGTTGCTTATACGCCCAGTGAGCGGTTGTATGCGGGAGGCTGAACGGAGCCCCTGCCAGGTGTCATAGTCCTGGCGTAGCTGCTCAGGGAGCACACGTCGGGTTGTGCATTTCCAGTGAGCTCTTGCAGGAGCGTGCGTATCCCTAGGCTTGCCAAGCAGCGCGCACAAAATGCGTTATGCAGTGGGTATTTTGGCACAATAAAAAGAACAATGCAATATTCTTTTCTTAAGGAGAGCACAAGGTTGTTGTTGTTTTTTTCAGTTCTCGTTGTTGGAAGGAAACTTGGAAGCACACCTTTTTTCCTCAGGACAAAATTTTCTTGCTCCTCGAGTTTGCAGAATTTGAGACAGAGTTTGGGATACGTGGCTGCAGCGTGAGGTTTTGGATGGGGGAATGTACTGAAGCCTTGGGGTATCGTGAAGGACAGGGGACCCTGCGGAACCAGTTAAGGCCTCTGCCGCTTATGCTGCAGTCCTTTGCCTGGGAAGGGCTGCTGGGTGCGTAATCCGGTTCCTTGCTTGCGGAAGCTGCGGAATTGGCGGCACCTGTGGAATGCGTGAAAGAATGGAAGTTGCTTGCTTGTTGGTCTGATGTTTCCGGAGCTAAACCTACCTGAGATCTACCTGGTGCACCCCCACCTCTAACAAGCTGCTTCTTTGGACCCAGAGCCAAGTGGCCGTCTTGGGTCCTCAGCTGCAGGTCTTGCTTGAGTGCTGTGCTGGAGGTCTTGGGGCCCCACAAGAGGAGATGGCAGCCAGGGGGCTGTGCTTGCAGAGAAGCCTCAGCAGCTCTCCTTTGTACCCACAGACAGAGGAATCGTCCTGACCTTCGGCAGCGGGAGCAGCGGCTGTTTGGGGCACGAGACTTTTGTGGACGTCAGCCAGGTCTGTAGGGCCCGGAGGCCAGGTTTCGTGGGGTCTCTTCAAACGAGAGGGAAGCCTTGATAGCTGCTGTCCCCTGCGCCTAGGAGAGAGCAGAGCTGGGCCCATGGAAGAGGGTGTCAAAAAGGGCCTGGCTTGTGCGTTGAAAGCCAGCAATCCAACTCCTGACTGCTGTTTGCCAACCTGGCCCAGTCCCACCAACTCTACCAGAGGCTTCTTTCAGCAATCGGTGCCGCGGGACTGGATTGTTTCGTGTCTTCCTTTTGGCCACGGTTCAGGCCCTCCCACAGCTTGGCTGGCATTCCCAGCCTTGCAGTGACTCCCGTGCTTTGCAGAGGACTACGTTTCCTTTTCAAGAGGGTCGCAGGCCACACCTAGCTAGCCGCAATACCAATGGCGGGCTGGGTCTAAAAATACCGGTTGTCAGGAGACAGAGGGGGCCCGCCCACAACTCTACAGCTATCGTTTGATTTTTGTAAGAAATAAATAAAATTTTCAAAAAAATACATAAGTATAAAAAAAGGTACAATTAAAACTTTCGCAAAATAAATGTGTATATATTCTAGTAATGACAGTGTACATATATTGCACGTATTACTGGTAGCATACAGTAGATAATAAATGTAAATGCAGATTGCATTTTCCCCAGGGGAGCTGACCTTTGCCAGCTGGAGATCAGTTGTAAAAGAGGGAGATCCCCAGGCCCTACCTGGAGGCTGGCAACCCTAAATACAACGTAAATTTTTGCCGTGTTACAGTAATAATATTGGGACCTCTATTATACTTTCAAGCTACTAAAAGGTCATTAACATTTTTAACATATTGTCTAATGGTTAAGGGGGCCCACTTCATCAGGGGCCTGCAGGGCCCGCTTGCCACTGGGCAAGCTGACACCCTGGCCAGTTCCCCACAGCACAAGACCTTGGACCCTGTTGCTGGGTATGCTGAAGAGAGACCCTGGCATGGGTCTCTGCAGTGGCACCTTAGCATTCTCTGCTTCTGCCAGATCTGGGGAACTGGTGTAGACAAAGTGGGAATTTCTTGCCTGTTGGAAGGCAGCAACGAGGACTAGCGAGCAGTTCAGAAAGCCAGTTTGGTATGGTGGTTAAGAGCGGCGGACTCTAGTCTGAGAGAACTGGGTTTGATTCCCCACTCCTCCACATGCAGCCAGCTGGGTGACCTTGGATCCGTCACAAGTTCTTGCAGAGCTGTTCTCTCAAGAGCAGTTTTCTGAGAGCTCTCTCAGGCCCACCTACCTCACAGGGTGTCCGTTGTTGGGAGAGGAAGGGAAGGAGATTATAAGCCGCTCTGAGACTCCGAGCGAAGAGCGGGGTATAAATCCAATCTCTTCTTCTCTCATAAGCCCACACGAGTTAAGGCGGGGCTGCAAAAAGTGTTTCTGACTGGAGGAGATCCATACTGACCACTGGCAACCTGGCCCTCTAGCGGCTGAGTCAAGCTGGGATGACAGAATTGGGGGGGGAGGGGGTGTCCATATCTGCAGGATTAAGAATGGGTCCGGCTGGCAAAGCTGAGCAGCTGTTCATGTTCTTTCTGCAGCCCAAGATCGTGGAGGCCCTGCTGGGCTATGAGATCACTCAGGTGGCCTGTGGTGCGTCCCACATCCTAGCCGTTTCCAACGAGGGGGAAGTCTTTGCCTGGGGCAGAGGGGAGAATGGTGAGTGATCTGTTTCAAGTGCAAGCACTCCAGGAGGAGTAGGCTTTTATACTTTCTGCAGGCGTCTCTGATGGGCTGTGGGCAGGATGCTTCCGGGCCCACGCTCTGGCTATTTGGAGGTCTTCCTGGTCTCTTCCTCCATGGAAAGGACCAGGCCCCCCTATGGCTTCCTAAGACCTCCCTTCCCTTTGCCAGGACGCCTGGGGCTGGGGACGCTGGAGTCCCACAATTCCCCACAACAGGTGCCCATCCCTGCCGAGCACGAGGCGCAGAAGGTCCTTTGCGGCATCGATTCCTCAATGATCCTGACGGCAAAGAACCAGATTCTCGCCTGCGGAAGCAACAGGTCAGATGCAAGCGCCACGGCTCCGTGTTGCGGGAAAGGAGATGCAGGACCCAGTCTTCTGCTAGGCTCCTTGGGGACTGTTGGCCTAACTAGCATTGTTGGGGTCTGAATATTCCTGGGGGGAGGGCAGGAAGAGTTCTTCAGCTCAGGGTCCCAGAGTCGTGTCTGCCGTCTGGTAATGCCATAACCGGAACTACCCAAACAAACAACAGAACTACGGTCTAGATTGAGAAAAACACTGTTACAAAAACCGTATACTCAAATTATACACTCAGTTGAATTCCACTTATTTATCACTTGTGTTATTTACATTCCACAACTCTATTTAACACCACTCAAACATAAATGATTTATACCACATAAGAAAACTAGTCTTTGGCATCCACATTAGCGCCGCACTTCCTGGTTGCTGTTAGATGAATGCTGACTCAGAAGTAGACACAATTCAGACACGGCTTGAATGATGGAAGTGGCAGTTCCTGAAGCCAAAAATCTTTTATCGCCAGTCGATAAACAGGACAATGCTCATAGCCTTGCAAACTTAATTGGCTGAACAAAGAGGGTTGGCTACATTATTTCCTGGATATAATCATGTTTCGATGAATAAACAGTTCTTCTGGCCGCTCGACTTACCACGGAACCTGTGCTCACAATTATTCACTACAGAAATCACTCCAGAGACTTCCCGAGGTACCAGTTCTCGCTGTGATAAATAAGTGGAATTCAACTGAGTGTATAATTTGAGTATACAGTTTTTGTAACAGTGTTTTTCACAACCTGAACTACAGCAGAAGATCGTATCGTATACCTTTACTGGCATATCAGCAATCACAAAATAAATAATAATCCAGTCCATAAAATACACAATCGATCAAATATAAAACTTTGTATAGAAAATTCATGGGGAAAAGAGAGAAAGGGAAAGACAGAGACAACACTATGTGGAGTTTTCTTTAACTTGAAGGACTTCCACAAGAAATTTAGCGACTGCATCAGTCATTTCAGGAATCAAATCACTCAGAAGGAACTGACATTTAAGATTATTGTTCAAATTACTTTTGGAATATATCAAGTTTAGAGAGCAGCCTTTTCCTGGGGCACTCATAAAAAGGGCAGTCCAAAGTTATGTGATCAATTGTGCCTAAAGAATTGAGGTCACAGGGACATAAACGCTCGTGCCTCGGGACCTGGAAATGTCTACCAGAAAGCATCGTGGAAGGGAATGCATTTACCCAACCAACAAAAAGGCTCAGCATCGTGAAGGGACATCAAGAGGGTGGAAGGCTGAAGATCCTGTTCTGTTGCCTGGGCCAGGGCAGAAAGCCCCAGCTTCTTGGTCTTTATTTGAGGGTTAGGGTTAACAATCCTTGCCCCCTTGCATGGCTGAAAAGAACCTGAAGCAAGCACTTGTGATGAGCTCTGGCCAGGAGCTCTCAGGTTCACAGACATTCTGAGGACACCATAACACTACATCCAGGTTTGCTTCCAATGAGATTGTAAATAAAGCTTCAGAGTTAGAAAACGCAGGCCACGCTTCCCTCAAGCTGGGCCTTGAGTGCATGCATGCACAGCGAAACTTAGCCAGACCTTGAGACCACAGGCATGACTAAAACTATACAACTTATTACCCTAAATGTTGACTACCAGTCTATTAATTATTAATTAAGCTCCCCCCAAACATTTGGATGAGCCAGGCCATTTCTGCACTTGGCTTCCAGTGGGAGGCTCTGTTGACAAACACGAGAGAAGGAAAGTTCCCTCGAAAATGGATAACTAAGCACCAGCATGTAACAAAGACAGAGTCACCTAGGCCAGTACAGCCCAGTTCCAAACAGCCATACTCCGGTCTCCTAAGTACTGGAGAATCTTCGCTTTGGCACATTTCTGTGCCTTGGTCTCAGCTTTTCTGAAAGATAGATATCTTCACATTCTGTATTCCTACCAGGTTTGCCCATGTCAAACAGGGAAGGTTGAGACAGTTGATCCCATGTTATTGCACTGTCCTTACTATAATGATAGACATGCCCAGTAAATTATGCTGATGTTAATTAAAACCCCAGGAAGACACTTCCCTCCTCCTTTCAGATTCCTTTAAAGAAATTTCTTTTAACGTAACAAAATTTATCTAATGGCACATGCACTATGAAAGCAGATGGTTGAGTCTTGAAATAACTGACCCCCTCTATCGTAAAATGAGTGCAAGAATTTTGAAAAGTTGGATTATAATGGCACAGATGAGTCTTTTTTGTTGCTATCGTACATGGCACTTTTATTCTTTTTATCAGCGCTTTTTGAGCTGATCTTGCGCCGAAATAAACCGAGCCGTTCTCTCGGGCTGCGAGGCTTCTGGCTCAGCCACCCAAATCCCTGACAGAGGCCGGGTCTGTTCCCTCAGCAGTGGGTGGGCTCGGGTGCCCCACGGCGGCAGCACTGTCCATCGTTTTAAGGCAAGCATGGGGAGTTTGGCAAGCGATGCAGAGGGAACAAGCAGAGGCAGATTGGAAGCAGGGCGAAGGGGACAGAAACACTGGTTCCTCTTCTGGCTCGTCATCTAGGCAACCAAGGCAGGCTGGCCTGAGGAAGCTGAGCTCTGCGCTCCTTGGCCAGTGTCCCCAAAGCCACGGTGACTCTGCTTTGCTGCTGCTGGCATGTCTTAGCCCTTAAAATGCTCTCTTCCCCCTACTCTCCAGGTACAACAAGCTGGGCTTGGACAGGATCTCATCTCAGAAAGAGCCCCCTGCGGCGGACCAGGTGGAGGAAGCTCACACTTTCAGCTGCGCCCAGTCGGCCCCCTTGTGCGACGAGGCCATCGTGTGGGCTGACGTTGGAACGGCCCATTCTGCGGTTGTCACAGGTGGGAACCGGGGAGCTTCACCTCCAGAGGCCTGCGTGGCAATGCTGGCTTGAGGCCCTGGATTGGAGCCAGGTGCCGGAAGGAATGTAACAGGAATGGAAGGAGTGCTTCTGAGGATGTGCAAAGAGCCATTCACTCACTTCTGACCGATCACAGCCCCAAGCAAGCATCTAGCCTGCTCGGCCTCAAAAGGGTTTAGGATCACTGTAAATATACCACAGATATTCACTAAGCATCTTAAATGTAGCATTAGAATATGTTACTCCCCTTTCTCAAGGTCTGAGCCAATTGGACTATAACAGTATCCCCCAAAGCAGGGGCGGCCAAACTTGCTTTAATGTAACAGTCACATATTTAGAGAGCTCGGTTCCTCCCTTCTTATTAATATTTTCCCGTTCATATGTAAGGAGGAGATGCAGCAGGACGAATGGGCGGGAAGGGATAGCGGGGATAAGAGCAGTTCAGTCTGTGAGCTTTGCCTTCCATGTCTTGATTCTTATGGGTGTGTTTTTAATATAGAAAAAAAAATGCAGTCATTCGAAGTTAGGGGTCGGTCAGTGAGGGGACGTCTGGAAATCTAGAATCACAACTCATCTCCAGGCTACAGAGATCCGTTCCCCCGGAGAAAATGGCTGCTGTGGGGTCAGAACAAAGCCTGACAACTGCTTATAATAATTGTTTGGGGAGGGACGGTGGCTCAGTGGTAGAGCATGTGCTTGGTAAGCAGAAGGTCCCAGGTTCAATCCCCGGCATCTCTACTAAAAAAGGGTCCAGGCAAATAGGGGTGAAAAACCACAGCTTGAGACCCTGGAGAGCCGCTGCTAGTCTGAGTAGACAATACTGACTTTGATGGACCGAGGGTCTGATTCAGTAGAAGGCAGCCTCGTATGTTCATATGGTTATAGGGAGGGATGGTGGCTCAGTGGTAGAGCATCTGCTTGGTAAGCAGAAGGACCCAGGTTCAGTCCCCAGCATCTCCAACTAAAAAGGGTCCAGGCAAATAAGTGTGAAAAACCTCAGCTTGAGACCCTGGAGAGCCGCTGCCAGTCTGAGAAGACAATACTGACTTTGATGGACCAAGGGTCTGATTCAGTATAAGGCAGCTTCATATGTTCATATTTAATGCCATTTACGTCCCATCCTCCCCGCTGAAGCAGGCTCAGGGCAGCTAACAAAGCCGACTGGCATAAATGAAAGCATTAAAACCATTTAAAAACAACTGATATAATAAACATTAAAAGTGCTGTATTCATGATGGCAGTTCAAGAAGTCTTCGTGCCTTAAACACTCACATCCTCCAAATACAGATTGGATCTAAGGTCCAGGCTCCGTGGTGAGCAGTTCAGTTTAGTCCATAGAATAATCGTCAGATGTTTGAGAGCCGCAAGACATGAGCTCAGATGTTTGAGAGCTACGGAAGGAAGGAAAATAGATGTGGGGGAAGGGAGAGATGGAAAGAAAGCAATTTTAACTTTAAATACATTCTCCAACAGGGTGGTAGGGGCTTTGAGAGCCACACAATATGCGTGAAAGAGCCACATGTGGCTCCCGAGCCACAGTTTGGCCACCCTTGCCCCAAAGCAATGACAGGTCCTCTTTGACAGGTAACTCTTTATGTATCTCAGGTTAATCAGAAAAGCTTGAGTTGACTGATACAATAATTTGAGAGAAGACACATTTTCACGTAATGTGTAATTCACTGGTGGCACTCCCTGCCGCATGATGCACTGATGACCCCTGCCTTATATGGCTTTAAAAGGGGTTAGACAAACCCGTGAGGGAGAAGGAGCTCATCAATGGCTATTAGTCATAGTGATTGAATAGAACCTCCATGTTCAGAAGCTATATATCTCTCAATAACCATTGCTGTTATGCACCAGTGGGGATGCTTAGCCTTGCTGTTCCCTTCTTGTGGATTTTCTAGAGCAAGGGTGGCCAAACTGTGGCTCTTTCACACACATTGTGTGGCTCTCGAAGCTCCTACTGCTCCATCAATCAGCTTTGAAAAAGCATTTCTCTGTTTAAATCACTTCTCCAAACCAGCCGGTGGCTTGGAGAATGCCTTTAAAGTTGCTTTCTTTCCACTTCCCTCCTTCCTCCCTACCCCCATCTATATGCCTTCCTGCCTTTCTTCCTTGCTGCTCTCTAACATCTGACATTCATGTCTTGCAGCTCTCTAACATCTGACGTTCATGTCTTGCAGCTCTCTAGCATCTGACGTTCATGTCTTGCAGCTCTCTAACATCTGACATTCATGTCTTGCAGCTCTCTAACATCTGACGTTCATGTCTTGCGGCTCTCAAACATCTGATGTTCATTCTATGTGGCTCTTACGTTCAGTGAGTTTGGCCACCCCTGTTCTAGAGCATCTGGTTGGCTGCCTAGGGAAGCCCTGTGCTGGACTGGATGGACCTATGGTCTGATCCCGCAGGGCTTTTCTGATGTCCTTACGCTAAAGCCTGATCGATTTTGCAGCTTGACCTGAAAGACTTGCAAAAGATGTTTAGGCCTGGACACTGAATGCCCACAGAGTGGCATCCCACGCTGTCAGGGCAAGCAGCAGGTATCCATCCCCTTGTACGGATGTCTTTGCTGTGGTCTGGCTGTGGGCATGGATGCCGGGGATGCTCTTGGTTGGCGGTCTTCTCCCAGAGCAGCAGGGCTAACCAGCCTTCCTACCTTCCTCGTTGGCAGCCTCCGGGCAGTGCTACACCATCGGCAGCAACCAGCATGGCCAGCTAGGCCCCATCCCTTGCCGTGCCAGCCGCGTGCCCTACCCAGTCGAGGGGCTGCAGGCCATCAAAGTCATCATGGTGGGCTGCGGCGATGCCTTCACGGTTGTCGTGGGAGCAGGTGAGTGGGGGAGGGGAGCCAAGGCGGGTCGGTCGGGCAGCCGTTTCCAGGGCGCTGGCAGGAGTCACACGCAGCTGCCGTCCTCATGCAGATGGTGAGGTGTGCACCTGGGGGAAGAGTGCAAGAGGGCGCCTGGGAAGAAAGGACGAGGAGACACGGCACCCGGGTCCCGTGCAGCTGGAAGAGACCCACCCCTGTGTGGTGACGTCCGTCTCCTGCTGCCACGGAAACACTCTGCTGGCCGTGAAGCGTAAGTTGGTGGGATCCTGGGAGCGGAGTTGGGGAACTGGGTGGTGCCACATTCACTTGCAGGACTCGCTTACTGCCAGTCAGCCAGCCAGCTGGCGCAAAGCACCGTCCCCATCTCCTCCTCGCCACACTCCTGCCAACAGACAGGTGCCAGCTAGCCGGCAGCAGAGTTGGTGATGGGAGGCAGGAATGTGATTCAGAAGGCACCTGGTGGCATGTCCCAGCCTACTGCCTCTGCTTGGGAGCCGGCTTCCTTCAACAGCTGTTGTTTGAGAAGCTTCAAGCATGCCCACGGCCATATAACGCTTTGTGAGGAGGCCAAACGTGCTGAGCTGGAAGAAAGGTCAAAACTGCAAGTGCATAACAGCGCCTCTACGAAGCAAGCAACTGTTTGTGGCTTGAGGCGAGAAAATATTTTGTGGCCAGAGTGAGGCAAGCAAATTGTGCTTTGGGTGTGATGGTTAGTTTGAATCCCAGGTGGTTTTTTTCCCTGAGCTCTGGGGTGGGGGCAGAACAGCCTGTATCAGAGCTAGGAAATCATTTTGGGGGGACTTTATGACCGAGTGACGGCCTACCTCTGAGGTGTGTGGTCACCGAACACTTAAAGAGCTTCAGCAATGGTTTCTTGTCGGCCTCAAAGCCTGTGCGATTCTCCGGTCGCTTGCCTTGCCCCGCCCCCCTTCCAGCTGTCTCTTCTTCCCTTAAATCTGGCCCCAAATTGGCTGGCAGTGCCCAAGATCAACCTTTGCTTGAGGTTGTGAAATCCCGCTCCTTATTTTCTGGGCGATGAATGAGCAGTGAGAAGACTGGAGCCTGCCTAGTGACTTGGGGCGGTGGGGAGAGGCCTACAGCTGGAAAGGAAAGAGACGAGAGAGTGCCAAGCAACCTAAGTGCCTCCTCGCTCCAGCTCCAAGACAAAGCCCCCTTCTGTGTTCATCCCCCACTGCTCGTGCCAACCACTGTGCTCGTGCCAGTCCCGTTTCCGCTGTCCTGGATCCCAGCAGTGTCTGTAAAAGAGGGACTGAGCCAGCAATCAAAGCTACCCCTCTGTCAGAACACTCCCCCCCCCCCCAATGACTCCTGACTTCTGTGCTTTCATGTTTTAGCAGCCATGGAGGAGCCCTGCCCAACGTAAAAGGAGCGGGCTAGGCCCACAGTGACTCTCCTAGCCTGCAACCCAGCGTCTTCTCACTGGCCTTCCCCGCCGCCCCCCCCCCCCCCCGCCGCTCCTTTTTGCACGGAGCCCTGACTCGACAGGAGCCTAGCACCACTGCCCTGCGGGCAGGACCAAGCCTTTGTCTTCTGCTTGCCTTGCCTGGAGCGAAGCAGCAGAGGAATTCTCCTCGGATTGCTCATGAGAAGAAAAGCTCCTTGAGTGCCCCGGGAGAGAGCAGTGCACCCTGGGAGATGGGCCGCCCTCGCCAATCATCTCACCATCTCCTCTCCTGCGTGACTTTGGGAAAGGAGCAACCGGCCCAGGGTTCGTCTTTACGGCTTTCTCCCGCTGACTCAGCCTCTGCTGCGTGGGCCCTCACACGACTCCAGCGGTGGGAGCGGAGCGCCTGTTCCTATGGCCCCGGGCACCGCCAGGAGTGATTCAGCGCCGGGGCCGCTTTTCTTGATGTTTCTGAATCCACATTGCCAAATCCTCCTTATCTGGCAGAAGCATCACTTTTAGCTACTTGGGATCTTTGCTGTTTTCCTAAAGAGTCTTCCAAACTGACACCCCTGGTGGGGATGGATCCTGGGACTTTTTTCACTCCTCTCTCTGGTATTGTCAAGGAATCCCTCGCCCACAAGCAAGACTTTTTTTTTTTGTAGCAGGAGCTCCTTTGCATATTAGGCCACACACCCCAGATGTAGCCAATCCTCCCAAGAGCTTACAGTAGGCCCTGTAAGAAGAGCCCTGTAAGCTTTTGGAGAATTGGCTGCATCGGCTAGGTGTGGCCTAATATACAAAGGAGTTCCTGCTACAAAGAAAGCCCTGCCCACAAATACCAGTTTCCCAACCCCCTGGAAGCAGCTGACACGGGCAGCTGCCAGCTCACAGAGGAGTATTGGTGTGGAGGTGGCTGAGGGGGGGGGGTGCATTATGGATAGAATGCACCAAAGCCTGAATGCTGCTTTTCCCCCTTTTCGCCTAATTCAGGCTCGAAAGGCAAGCCGAGCATTTGCCAGCTCTTTCCTCGCTTTTAATACCTCATCCCAACGGCCGCAGCATTATTGGTGCAGAACAAATGCCTGCTTATCTAATTAAAGCCAAAGAATCTGTGCCTTTGACATGTGCCCGTTGCACATGGACTTGCTCAGCTATTTATACTACAGCTGCTCAGGGGCTTTGACCCCGTCCCCCCCCCCCCCGCTCCCTGAAGTGGCCTTGTGAGGAGCTAGCACATCGGTCTGCTTAGGTGCCCTGCCGTTTTCTGAGATTCTTCTGACCGGAGATGACTGGATCGCACCTCGGGCTGCCTTCCTTGCCCATTGCAGATCAGGAGCGCCGTGTAAGAGAGAGGGGGGCTCGCTTCAGCTCAGCTCAGTCTCTCGGTGGAAAGCGCTGTCAAGTCGCAGCTGACTTACGGTGGCCCCACAGGGCCAAGGCGAGAGCTGTTCAGAGGTGCTTTGCCATTGCCTGCCTCTGTGTAAAGACCTTGGGCCGCCTTGGTTGTCTCCCATTCCAGTAGGAAACAGGACCAACCGCGCTTAGCTTCCGAGATCCGATGAGCAGCAACATAGAGGCTCCTGAGGAATCAGTTGTCCACAGGGCATGCGAAAGGACTCAATGGTCGCTGTGGCCGGCGGCAGTTCACATTCCTTTGGGGAGGGGGGGCATCAAGGCCAATGGTGTGATTAAAAGGGAAGAGACGTTCTTTCTGCCAAAGTCCTTCCCGGCACCATCCCAGAACCATTTCTTAAGAAGGGTGGGCTTCCCGTGCCTTGAGCCTCGCTCGCTTCTGGCGGGTTCCAGGATATTTCCCCAGCTTTCTCTGGCAAACAGAGCAGCAGCCCTGAACGGCTTCACCGCGCGGATCTTTTGCTTTCTGACTTGTTTGTCGCGGTGTGTATATTTAGAAGGTTTGTATGCAGCCTCTAGATCAGGGATGGCCAAACATGCTTAACATAAGAGCCACATAGAATAAATGGCAGATGTTGGAGAGCCACAAGGTATGAATGTCAGGTGTTTGAGAGGGAGGGAGGGAGGGAGGAAGGAAGGAAGGAAGGAAGGAAGGAAGGAAGGAAGGAAGGAAGGAAGGAAGGAAGGAAGGAAGGAAGGAAGGGAAATAGATGAGGAAGGGAAAGGTAGAAAGAAAGCAACTTTTAACTTTAAATGCAATTATTTAAAAAGAGAAAGGCCTTCTCCAAGCCAGCTGAGCCGCACAATATGTATGAAAGAGTCACAGTCTGGCCACCCCTGCTCTAGATAAATGCATTGAAGCAGGTCCCAACAAAAAGCTCTTCCTTGTTGGAAGACCAAATGAAGGTTCCCAAAGGGAGAGCAGCAGCTGGAGAAAGTGTCCCCAGATCTCTCTGCACAGGGGAGATGCTGCCAGTATTCCTGCCCATGACTGCTTGGCCCAGCATGGGGGTAGTCCACATCTCCCAGCCAGAAGGAAGACAGGGCCATAGAATCACAGAGTTGGAAGGGGCCATCCTCATCCTCAGGATGCTCCTTGCACATTCAGCCTAGAGCAGGGGTCCCCAACTCCCCGGTCGGTGGCCTGTCAGCAACCAGGCTGTGAGTTGTAGAATGATTTCTTTATATATTACAATCAATGTCCCCTCTAAGCTACAAAGTCTTGTGAGCAAAAATTCCACTTTGTGAGCTCCTGGCATTAAAGTTGTGAGCTGCTGCATCAATTATTGTGCTCTGGGGTCATCCTTCCTAAGCGAAGACAAAAATGTGTGAGCGGGAGGCTAAAAATGTGTGAGCTGGCTCACGCGAACTCAGCTTAGAGGGAACATTGATTACAATGTAGTAATAATGAGAAGACGACGACATTGGATTTATGTCCTGCCCCCCACTCTGAATCTCAGTATCTCAGAGCGGCTCACAGTATCCGTTCCCTTCTTCCCCCACAACAGACACCCTGTGAGGTGGGTGGGGCTGAGAGGGCTCTCCCAGAAGCTGCCCTTTCAAGGACAACTCCTGCAAGAGCTATGGCTGACCCATTTCATTTCATTTCATTCATTTTATTTGATTTATGTCCTGCCCTACCCCACCCAAGGCCATTCCAGCAGCTGCAAGTGGAGGAGTAGGGAATCAAACCCGGTTCTCCCAGATAAGAGTCCGCACAGTTAACCACCACACCAAACTAATAGGAATAAAGTGCACAATTGGATCATCCAGAAACCATTCCCCCCCCCACCGGTCTGTAGAAAAAATTGTCTTCCACAAAGCCAGTCCCTGGTGCCAACAAGTTTGGGGACAGCAGGCCTCGAGCATCCCTGACAAGCGCTTGTCCAGCCACTGCTTAAAGACCGCCAGCGAGGGGGAGCTCACCACCTCCCTCGGTAGCCGATCCCATGGTTGAGCAACTCTCACTGTAAAAATGTTTTCCCGAATACCCAGTCAGTACCTTCCCACCCTTAATTTAAACCCATTCTTAGAGTCCTCCCCTCTGCTGCCAAGAGGAACAGCTCCCTGCCCTCTTCTAAGTGACAGCCCTTCAAATGCTTATAGAGGGCAATCATGTCTCCCCTTTGTCAGCGGTCTTCTCACTCACGATGGGAAGAAAAGGCTGCCTTTTCCTGCTGGTTGGAGGAACCTCTGCTCCAGCAGTAGATTGCGGCTGGCCCTTGGGAAAAAGGGCATTCCATCAGGGCAGGGGCTCTGTCTCTCTCTACACTGTCTGCGTCTGCACCCTTGCCACTAACTGCCCTGGGAAAGGGGGGCAGAGAACTCACGGTGCGTGCAGTGCTCTCTGTGACACAGTGAGACAGAACGGGGTAGTCGGAAGAAGGCACAGCTGGCAGCCACGCAGGAGGTGGTAATCACGAATGGGGTGTTTGGTGTAGTGGTTTAAGTGTGCAGATTCTCATCTGGGAGGACTGGATTTGATTCCCCTACTCCTTCACTTGCAGCTGCTGGAATGGCCTTGGGTCAGCCATAGCTCTTGTCAGAGTTGTCCTTGAAAGGGCAGCTGCTGCCAGAGCTCTCTCAGCCCTGCCTGCCTCACAGGGTGTCTGTTGTGGGGGAGGAAGATAAAGGGGATTGTGACTGCTGTGAGACTCTGAGATTCAGGGTACAGGGTGGGATATAAACCCATCATCATCGCTTCTCCTCCTCCTTCCTGTATAGTGAGGTGCAGAGAGGAATTAGGGAGCACTTTATGGGTGCGGAGCAAAGCCCTCCCCCCAAGAATTCACTCCAGTATTTCCGTTACGGTGGCTGGACTCTGTGTGTGTCTGCCAGATCCAGACAGGAAGGAGGGGGCCAGGGGTGAAGCCAGCAATCTCCGAGCCCACATGCATATCAGTGGCTCTGGCTGCAGGAAGATCATGGCTTACTATCTCACACGGACAGATTGCCCCAAACTAGATGGCAGGATAATAAGCCCTTCCCCTTGGAGCAGAAGAAGGCTGGATGATTCCAGGAAAGAAGAGGCTCCCAGGGGGAAATTACAAATTCTCAGAACCCAGGGAGGAAGCTCCCTTCTCCCCCCTTTGCTCTTCTTGGAACCAGTTTCTTGTAGTGGTGAAGTGTATGGACTCTTATCTGGGAGAACTGGGTTTGATTCCCCACTCCTCCCCTTGCAGCTGTTGGAATGGTCTTGGGTCAGCCGTAGCTCTTGTAGTTGTTGTCCTTGAAACGGCAGCTGCTGTGAGAGTCCTCTCAACCCTACTCACCTCACAGGGTGTCTGTTGTGGGGGAGGAAGGGAAAGGAGATTGTGAGCTGCTCTAAGACTCTTGAGATTCAGAGCGGAGGGCGTGATATAAATCCAATATCATCTTCTTGGATGGGCAGAAGCCACGAAGGACTAAGTTTTTGCTTCATCTCGTTCACATTCCAGCCACGAGAGCTGAGGTAACGCTAAGCTTTGAAGCAATTTCAAGCAATGCTAGCGTGTCGTACTTAAATATCATACAGGATAAGTACCGAGTGTACAGAAAGGGGATTATGTATTTTTAAAAACTTTTTTTTCTTTGTACCCTTGCTAAGCCAGAACGCTCGAGCAGACCATTTGCATTCTTCTTAAAATTCATTTATTAAACATTCTTATATTTTCAACGCTGTAAGCCTGATCTCTTGAAGCGCACTGAGGATATTCATCCGTGCTATCTGAAGTGTGTCAGGGGGCAGGGGCAGCAGGCGAGCTTGCCATTCCTCAAGTGCAAGACCTTGAAGTTGCGATAGGTCATCCCCGTGCTAGCTTGTAGGAGCAAAGTGGGAGGCATGACAACTAGGCGTAGCTGCTAAAGCTCAGTGCAGAGTGCTAGATGCGCAGCTCCTTTAGCAGGTGTTCTGAGTCACCAGGGGTGGTAGTTGTTACCCGGTTTGTTTTCAGTAACCCTGGGAAGCAAGAGAACGATCCTGCTGGGGAGTGGAGGCTTGGCGTGACTGCAGGGCTTTCTAACCTCCCAGGGACCAACCCAAAAGAGCCAGCTTGGTGTAGTGGTTAAGAGCAGCGGACACTAATCTGGAGAACTGGGTTTGATTCCCTCCCTCCACGTAAAAGCCAGCTGGGTGACCTTGAGTCAGTCACAGTTTTCTCAGAGCTCTCTCAGTCCCAGCTGCCTCACGGAGTGTCTGTTTTGGGGAGAGGAAGGGAAGGCGATTGTAAGCTGCTATAAGACTCTTTTTTTTTGGGAGGGGGGGCGCTTCTTCTCTTGCAAGTCTGTTCCTTCACAACGTGTGTGTACCATAGTCAAAAGGGGATCGGTCAGTCTTATTGCCCTTTCAGGTAACTGGAGAGGAAGTATATTGGGACTGAGGGATGATGGTGGCCTCCAGTGAAGGCAGGCTTAAGAGCGTCTTTGACCCTCCCGCTGGAGCAGAACCCCAAAGGGCCTCTCCCTTTGCTGTGTAGCATGCTGCAGATGCTTGTCCTGTTCTGCAACAAACTATTAACAAAAGGGGAGGGATGCTGGCTGAGTGGTAGAGCATCTGCTTGGGAAGCAGAAGGTCCCAGGTTCAATCCCTGGCATCTCCAACTAAAAAGGGTCCAGGCAAATAGGCGTGAGACCCTGGAGAGCCACTGTCAGTCTGAATAGACAAGACTGAAAGATTTCAGGTTTTCACGGCTGGTATCATCATTAGGGTTTGTAGAATCTTTCAGGCTCAAGTGCCGTGTTGAGAAAGTTTTTCTTCCAGACGTTTTGTTCTCAGCTGCAGAGAACGTCCTCAGTGGCGTTGCAGCCGGAGCAGGCGCTCTGACCTTCTTGGCTGCTGTGCATTGAGTGAGGCCAGGGCTGCTGGAGAGCTGCTATTTCTAGGCTGGAGGGGGTGTGGTGAGAGGGCAATTGGTTTGTGAATGTACCCATTGTTTGGTGGGGCTTCCTGGCAGGGCGGTGATAAGGAAACTGGCTGTGGAATGTGACCATTGTTCTGTGTTGATTGCTGGGAGGGTTGGAGGGGGTGTGAAGATAAGGAAGATGGTTGTTGATTGTGCTGATTGTTCTCTGGAATGTGCTGGTTGTTCTGTGACCTTCTGCAATTTGTAGTCTGTAGGGTGTTTTGCAGAGCTGGATACCAAGAATGGTGGATGCAAATGCCTTCTTCCTTTCTGTTAAAGTTGTGCTGGTGTTTGTAAATCTCAATAGCTTCTCTGTTCAGGCGGGTGTGATAATGTGAAACCGCAGAAAGGACTTCAGTTCTTTCAAAGTGGATGACGTGGTCTCCTTCTTGAAGTGCATGTTCAGCGACAGCTGATTTTTCTGGCTGAAACAAGCGACAGTGTCTCTTGTGTTCGGTGAGGCGGGTGTTGATACTGCGTTGGATAGTGCCAACGTAGACTGCACCACAGGAGCAGGGTATTTTGTAGACTCCAGGGGTTGAAAGTGGATCTCTCATATCTTTGGCAGAGCGCAGCAAGTGGCGGATCTGTTGTGTGGGCTTGAAGACTGTGTCCACATTGTGGTGTTTGAGAATTTTGCCAATGCGGTCGGTGACAGTTTTTATGTAGGGCAGGAAGGCTGTACCTACATTTGTATGTACAGATATCTGTGATCCAAGACAACTCCAGCAAGAGCTACATCACCTCAACCAGTCACTGCAGGCCAACGGATACTCCCAACAAGAAATTCGAAGAGCCCTCCACCCCAGGAGACCATCCACACCAAATCCCGAGCCACACACAAATGTAGCAGTACAACAAAGTAGGAGTCCAGTAGCACCTTCAAGACCAACAATGAAATAAAACTTTTGTCGGTCTTAAAGACGCTACTGGACTCCTACTTTGTTCAGTAACCAAGATGGTTTCTCAGATGAGGAATGGTGGTGGAAGCATCAGAAGATCTTCCTTGGGATTCAGGACTGGGTTGCGGTGGGGAGTCCTTCATCCACATTAACAGGTAGGTTTGGGATGCATTAGAAGTGGATTATTAATACAGCACACAGCTTACAAAGTCCGTGACCACAAGAAAGGCTGCTTGCTGAGAAGTTTTTAGAAAGGGAAGGAGGTCAATAAATCGATACGGGGGGGAAAAAAAAGACTCAAGAATGACTGTCTTGAATCTTGCCTCTGCCATGTGCTTACCCACTCCCACCTTCAAAGGGCCAAGGGAGGCAAGAGGTGAGGAAGCCTACTCAGTTGCCACCTCTCAGTGGTGGAACCAACTGCCTGAGGAGGTCAGAGCCTTGCGGGACCTTGCACGGTTCCACAAGACTTGTAAGACGACACTGTTCCAGTTAGCGTTGAACTGAGATGCTGACCACCACCACCGAGACGCTAGATCCAATGGATGCTTGAGATCATTGAACGCCGTCTTAAATCTGTATCGAAACTAGCACCAAATTATTTTTTAAACCGTTTAATGCTATTAACGTAAATGTTTTTATTGTATGCTATGTATTGTGAGCCGCCCTGAGCCTGCTTCGGTGGGGAGGGCAACGTTCCCTCCGAGCTGCAGAGTCTTGCGAGCAAACACTCTACTTGGTGAGCTCCTGGCATCAAAGTGGTGAGCTCCTGCATCAATTGGTGTGCTCTGGGGTCATCCTTCCTGAGCTAAGTCAAAAATGTGTGAGTGGAGGCTGAAAATCTGTGAGCTAGCCCACACTAACTCAGGTTAGAGGGAACACTGGGCAGGATATAAATCCAGTAAATAAATAAATATGTCCCTCCAACATAACACTTTTTTGGGGGGGGGATGGATTATGATAGCAATGGTAGCTCTCCCATGCTGGCTGGGGCTGATGGGAGTTGTAGGCAAAAAACATCTGGAGAGCTACCATTGGCCACCCCTGGCATAAGGTATGGGAAGTGCTTAGAAGACTTGAAAGTGCCAAGCACAGCCAAGGGTGTGGGCCAAGGGTTCAAAAGGACCCTCTTCTCTTCTGGCACTCTCTTCAGGGATGCCCCAAGAGGAGAAACGTCGACTGCGGGGTGACATAATAGAGGTTTACAAGATAATGCATGGGATGGAGAAAGTAGAGAAAGAAGTACTTTTCTCCCTTTCTCACAATACAAGAACTCGTAGGCATTCAATGAAATTGCTGAGCAGTCAGGTTAAGACGGATAGAAGGAAGTACCTCTTCACCCAAAGGGTGATTAACTTGTGGAATTCACTGCCACAGGAGGTGGTGGCGGCTACAAGCATAGCCAGCTTCAAGAGGGGGTTAGATAAAAATATGGAGCAGAGGTCCATCAGTGGCTATTAGCCACTGTGTGACAGTGTTGGACATATATATTTGGCCACTGTGTGACACAGAGTGTTGGACTGGATGGGCCATTGGCCTGATCCAACATGGCTTCTCTTATGTTCTTATGGACCTCCTGATGGCACCTGGGCTTTTTGGGCACTGTGTGACACAGAGTGTTGGACTGGATGGGCCATTGGCCTGATCCAACATGGCTTCTCTTATGTTCTTATGACAGACAGCTGCTGTGGCAGAGGAAAGGCCTCTGCTTAGGCCAGGGATCCCCCCACTTTCTGAGCCTGCAGCCACCTCTGGGAGTCTGACATAGAGTGGCGGGTGCAACTGTAAAATGGCTGCTCAGAGAGGCGGAGCCAGCCACAACACGTCAGGGAGTTGTGCACAACTGTGACAGTAGCTCTTTAGCATTTCTGGCAGAAGCTCTGTTTTAACAGTGCTTTTAAATATGCCTTTAAAAGACCTCAGCCTGAGACCCTGGCAAGTCATTGCCAGTCTGAGTGGACAATACTGACTTTGACCGACCAATGGTCCGATTCAGTAAAAGGCAGCTCCCGTGTGCATTCGTATTATTTTAAAAATATATTTTTTTGAAAAGCGACCAAAATTTGTTGTAGCAATGCTATTGTCGGCTTCCACCGGAATTACAAAAAAACCGTTAAGACCGGGATGATCTGGTAACTTCAGCAGAAGTCCCAGTTAGGTGCATTCAGCATTTTGAATGGGCAGTCAATGAGCTTTAGTTGCAATCCACATTTTTAAGAATATCATTCTACTAATTGCTCAGGAGATTCTGAAGTGCCAGAATGTGTTGCTGGCGACCAAAATAATTCTTACCATTCCTCTTTACTACGAAGGAGGTGGAAAGGGGAAAAGTTGATTCATTTGAAATGTGTTGGAGGAGAATTTTCATTTGCATTGCAAAATCTGGAGGCCTTTTGACCTGAGGAATTCATATTTCCCCATGAGTCTTCAGAGTTCGGGGGTGGCAGCACCTTCTCTCTGCCCGCCCCACCTTGGGATCCAGTTTCTTTCTGAGGACTTGAGGGGTGTCCTTGGGGGTTGTGTAATTTGGTAAAAACAAGAATATCGGTGGGAGGTTGCAACAAACTGCCATGCTCCTCTTTGGCTTCTGTGTTTTGGAGGAAAGTCCAGCCGCAAAGGGCAGGAATATACCATGGAAGGGGACCAACAGCCCAAGTGAGACACCAGACACCCCTGCAAGGGCCCTCCCAAGCTGTGCTGAGTTGGAGCCTGTTGGAGAAAAGGGCAGATCATGCGCAGACCAAGTTCTGGCTTCCAAATGGAATCTCCAGCTACATCTTGGGAAGAAGAAAGAAGCTGAGCCCAGCAAACTACTTGGTGGTCTCCTCTGATCCCCAGGGAATGGCATTGCAGCTTGCAGTGAGGGGGGCAGGGCACATTTGGCACAGGGCGTCGCCCTCCAATGCACCCCCCTGGCTATGGGCCTGTGGGACTCCCTCACAGCTGCAGAGCCCCCCCCCCCCCAATGAAAAATGTGGAACACAAAGCCTTTACTCCCCTCTTCAAGAAGCCCAGGGTGGGAGGGCTGCACAAAAGTCTTTAATTCAAACCGAGTGGAAAACAGCTGAGCTCTTCCTGGACAGCGGCTTAAGCCCCATCCCCACATAGCTTTGCAGGGTGTGGTCAGGAAGGAAAAGGTCTGGGCATGGGGCAAGTTGCCCTTTGGGAAGCAAAGGTGTGAGGTGGAATTCTGGTGCCAAATTATTCCAAATGCTTCCCTCCTCATTGAAGCTTGAGTTCATGGGTTCCACAGCAAGGGTGCCATTCACCAATCTAGATTCCAGACCCAAACTGGGTGATCCACCATGGCAGCAGCAGGGGGGAAAAACCAGCAGGAACTTGTTTGCATATTAGACCACACCCCCTAATGTCCCCATTGTTTCACACGGCTTTTTGGGTAGAAAAAGCTCAGCATGAACTCATTTGCATATTAGGCCACGCCCGTGACGCCAAGTCAGTCGGAAGGACCTTCCTGCTCAAAAAAAGCGCGCGGGGGGAGGGGGGGAATGTTTTGGCCAGCCACTTTGAAGGGCGCATCTGCGGAGGCTTTTCCAGGCCGGCCCTGCCACTAGGCAAACTTGGCAATCGCCTAGGGCGCTCGCCCTCTGGGGGTAAAGAACTGGGCACCCCCATGTGACTCAGTGAATGAGATCTCCCATCCAAATACTTGCCAGAGTTGGTCCTGCTCAGCTTTTGAGATCTGACAGAATCCGGCTTGCCTGGGCTATCCAGGTCAGGGAGCAATTTCAAGTTTTGTGCTTTTAATTTTCCCCACAAGTCATCCAGGGTGCCAGATAATCTAGGGCCGGCCCTGCTTTGCCGGAATGTCCAGCTGTGTCCAGCTGTATATTGCAGACGTTTCATTCACACAAGCAATGCTTTGGGGTCTGCCGGTGGGGAAAGGAGCGGGCCCCTCCAATTGTGGAGGAGCAGTTAGGAGTCTTGTGCCAGGGCCGAATTCTCACCTCATCAGTGTGGTTTAGTGGTTAAAGAGTACAAGACCAGCATCCGAGAAACCTGAGTTTGGGCCATGGAAGCTCCCACGGTGTGTGAACTTCAGCCCCCTCCGCTCTTTCGGCCTAACCTACCTCACAGGGTTGTTGTAAGGACAAAATGGTGGAGAGGAGAAGGACGTTAAGCCTCCCCGATCCCCCCTGGGGAGCCAAACGAATACCGACAAGACAGCAGAGAGCCGAGAACCGGCAGGCCCCCGTGGCATCCGGCTGGCCCAGGCTGCAACCAAAGCCGTCGCCGTCAGCGCCCTCGAGGGCACGCCCCGCTGCAGCCCGTTCCCTTTCGGGAGAGCGGCGGAGGCGTTCTTTTTCCTCTCCTGTCGCTCTTAAAGGCACAGGCGCAGACTCGTCTGGGGGCACGAGCGGCGTTGGCAACCCTGCCCTCCCTTGGCTCTCCCGAGCAGGCCGCGCACAAAGGGAGGCGCATAGACGCGGAGCGCTAGGACCCGGCGAGGCCGCCCGTCGGAGGCGGAGCGGAGGCGAGCGAGCGGGGCAGGCAGGCGGGCGGGCAGGCAGGGGACGCGCAGAACCTGAGCTGGCAGCGGCGGCTGCAGGCGGCGGCAGGGCTGGCGGGCGAGGCGCCCTCGGGGCCGCCTGGAAGATGCCGGGCTTCGACTACAAGTTCCTGGAGAAGCCCAAGCGGCGGCTGCTGTGCCCGCTGTGCGCCAAGGCCATGCGGGAGCCGGTGCGCGTCTCGACCTGCGGCCACCGCTTCTGCGACACCTGCCTGCAGGAATTCCTCAGGTCAGTGGCCGCTGGGCAGGGCCCGTGCCGGGCTGCTGCGGCTGCCGCCCCATGGCTCCCGGGGCCAGGCGGGGGGCGCTGGCGGGCGTGTGCCACAGGGTGGGTGGGTGGGTGTGCGCGTCCGGCCGCGGCCAAGAGCCCAGGCCCGGGAGGAGCGGCGCCCACCGAGACGTGCCTTCGCCCCCCTTGACCCACCGGCCGACCATCTGGGGGGCGGGGCGGTTGCCAGCCCGGCCGCTGGGGGGCGCCCGGATCGTTCTGCCGAGAGAGGGGCGGGCCGGGGAGGGGGGGGCCGCTTGGAGCCGCGCCCTCCCTGGGTCGCTTTACCCCCGCTTGGTCCCGAGCGCAGGCGACGCGCAGGCATGGGCAGCAGGGCCCCGGGGGCGAGGGTCCAGGGCAGCCCCCTGCTGCATCGGGTGAGGGGCTGACCTCGGGGAGGGGCTGGCCTCCTTCCTTTCCGTGCAGCGCCTCCTTTCCCTGGTGCCGTCGCAAGTGGGGGGAGAGAGCAGGGGAACAATAGACGGGCGTGGGGAGGAAGGGGGGGGGAGAAGGACTGGTCTCCTCGCTCTGAACGCCTGGGGGGCTCAGCTCCGGCTTTTGGGGGGCGCCGCTGCGTTTCTGCGCCTCCCCCTCCCCTTCCATGAGCACGATCCGGACGAGGGCACGGGGGGGGGGGTGCTGGGCATCCCTCTTGGGCGAACTTGAGCCGGCTGTCGGCGAAGCGTCCTCCTGGACATTCATTCTCCACCCGCTGGAAGAGAAAACCGCAGGCTGAGCTGGGGGTGGGGGTCGTTCGTCTTAAATCCTGCTCTCCCCCCCCCCCGCGGAGCTCAGGAGAGCCCGGACGGGCAGCCTCCCCTGCCGCTCTCCGGTATATCCTGGTGGAGGAGGAATTAGGGAGGCCGGTCTCCAGGTGGCGGCTGGAGGTCTCCCGGAATGTCCCCAGGTCTCCAGGGAACAGAGATCAGCCACCCCCCCCCCCCCAGGAGATGGCTGCTTCGGAAGGTGAACTCTGGGGCACTGTGCCCCACTGAAGTCCCTTCGCCTCCCCAAATCCCACCCTTCCCGGGCTCCCCCAACCTTCCAGGTTGTTTCCCAGCCAGGAGCTGGCAACCCTCAGGGATTGGAACCCAGAGCTTTCCCTGCATTCTGCTAACCATTGGGCCATACTGCCTGATTCACAGCGGCAGATGCCATCAGAACAGCAGCTTCGCTAGGAACTCCCAACACCCCCCCCCCCCAATCTTTGCTTTTTGCTCCTGCCTTGATGGTCCTTTATCCCCCTCCCCCCAGAAGTGACACCTGTGCCATGCATTGACATCCAGGCCTGCCCCTTTCTCCCACCTCCCTGGAGTGGTTGGTGGGCCTCTCTTGTCTTCCTTGGTAGCGGGTGTGTGCAGTGGGGGTGGGGAGGGGGATGCCAGGAGGCCAAACACGCCTGGGCTTGCCCCTGCCAGAGGAACATAAAGAGCGTTTGTGTTTTCAGGAATGCAGCTGGTGGTATTTTCTGGGGCTGCCGCTTCCTCCGTTCCATGGGGGTTGTGTGCGCTTGCGTGAAGACCACAGGTGTGGAGCCAGTTCCCTGCTGTGGCTGGGGTTCGGATCCCCACTCGGCAAAGCTTGCTAAGTTGACCTTAGGCCGGTCCCGCACTTGGCCTAGCCTACCTTGCAGGACTGTTGTTGAGGGTAAAAACGGAGGAGAGGAGAACTGTATGCTATGGGGCGGGGGAAGAGACTAAGACTGGGGCTGGGAACTCAGCTGTTGGAGACCCCCAGGGCTGATAGAAAAAGTGTGTGGCATACGTGCACACTTCTCAGGCAGAGTGGTGACTTCTAGTCTGCAGCTGAGCACTGATTCTAACTGGATTGCCAGGACCAAACCCCCCGGGTTTTTTTAGAGCAACTCCGAAATGTAGTGGCCCTAGCAGCTTCTCTCTGTGCATGCACAAAGTACCTTTTCCCATTGCTCTAAGTCAGGGATCCCCATCCCCTGGTCCGTAGACCGGTACTGGTCCATGGCCTGTTAGCAACGGGGCCGTGAGTTGTATAATTATTTCAATATATATTACAATGTAGTAGTAGTAATAATAATAAGACATTGGATTTATATCCTGCGCTCTACTCCGAATCTCAGAGTGGCTCACAATCTCCTTTATCTCCCTCCCCCACAACAAACACCCTGTGAGGTGGAGGGGGCTGAGAGAGCTCTCCCAGAAGCTGCCCTTTCAAGGACAACTCTGTGAGAGCTATGGCTAACCCAAGGCCATTCCAGCAGCTGCAAGTGGAGGAGTGGGGAATCAAACCCAGTTCCCCCAGATAAGAGGCCACACATTTAACCACCACAACGCACCCAAATAAAGTGCACAATTGTATCATCCCGAAACCATCACCCCGGTCCGTGGAAAAATTGTCTTCCACAAAACCCGTCCCTGATGCCAAAAAGGCTGGGGACCACTGCTCTAAGTTACCTTCAGTGCCTCCCCCCTCACTGCTGGAATTCCTTGCTTTATCCCCTGCCAGCTCTGGGCACGGTGACCTTCGGGCCATAGTTCCACCGGGAAGGTTAAAGGCAGGGGCTGATCCCTCCTCCGCCCCCCAATGCACACGCATGCTGCTGCCTCAGCACATTCTCTGCGCAGCCGAGCATGATGGAGTCTTTAGTGAGAATTAATCCTTTGCATACACCCCCCCCCCTCCCTTCAGACTTCCCATCTCCTCTCGTTTAATGCTGGCACTCTCCAGCTTTTTCGGCTTGGGGTCCAGAGAGACCCTGTGCGTTGAAATGCTGTGTGTATACTGGAGCTCTTCTGGTGCATTCAAAACATTTCACCACCTGGTTGGCGGGTGTGTGTGTGTGTGTGGAGAAGCGGGGTGTGTGTGTGTGTGGAGAAGCGGGGTGTGTGTGTGTGTGTGTGGAGAAGCGGGGTGTGTGTGTGTGTGTGTGGAGAAGCGGGGTGTGTGTGTGTGTGGAATTCTAGACTGGTCTGATCCAGCAGGGCTTTGCCTGTGTTTTCACAACATGTGAGCTGGCCGCTCTTTTTGCGGCTACTGTACCGAGATGGGAGAAGTTAACTAAGCCAGACTCTCCGTTCTGAAAAGATACCCTGGGATATGGGTGAGTTTGTGGCTGCTTAGATATGTGAAGGCCCTGGAGGAAGGGGGAAAGGAATATTTTTGGAGAAAAAATTGTTTCTCCTGAGTTTTCCCCAACTGGAAAACTGAAATAAACTTGGATTCTTTTGTTCTCTTTTGGAATGAATGAATGAAAATTCATTTTTAAGACCATGGCTTACTCAGCTGATGTCTTAAATAATTTTTCACGCTCTACAACCTACAGTATGTAGTAAAAAGGTAAAGGTAGTCCCCTGTGCAAGCACCAGCCCTTTCTGACTCTGGGGTGACGTCTCATCATGATGTTTTTGCAGCAGACTTTTTATGGGGTGGTTTGCCATTGCCTTCCCCAGTCATCTGCGCTTCCCCCCCCCCAGAGCTTTTTTTTTTCCCTGGAAAAAGAGGTGCCAAAACTCTCAAGAGAGAAATGAAGGAGAAACATATAGATGTCCCTCATGAACTTATAAACATTTTTTAAAAAATGTTTCTGTGAAGAGGTTCTAGAACGCTGTTCCGCTGCGTTCCCACAGAAAAAAAACCCTGGTAGTAACAATTCCTTTGTATCCTGTAGAGCTATCAAATATATTTTCCAAGATACGTTTATTTAGATGTGAAACGCTTTTTGACAGCAGTATCCTATAATGTGATCTGCAGTAAACTCAGGTTCCATGTTTTCAGTGTTATGAAGTGTAACATTATTGAAACGTGCTGGTGTTGTGATGGTGTGAGATTGTTTCTGTCAAAATATTGATTTCTTTCCATGACTACAACACTTGTGGTATAATTTCAAGTTTCGTTCCCCTCCTATATGGCAAAAACCTAAATACATGTGATAGGGTGGCAGAGAGCACAATGATTTGGCAGCTGTGTATTTGCAATTTTGCTCAAAGAATTACACTTTCAAACGGCAGACATATGCCATTAAATGCCTTTTTATATCGGAAGCAAGTGACAAATGATGTGTTTTATTTTGTTAAAGCAGCAAGATAAGCTTAAGTTTGATAGGAAGGTTGAGTATTGCAACCAGGGCTTTTTATCCTGGGGGAATAGAGTTCTGGAACCTCTTTATGGAAACAGAAGTTTAAAAGTTCACGAGGGGCACATGTTTCTTCTTCATTTCCCATTTGAGAGTTCTGGCACTTCTTTTTCCAGAAAAAAGCTCTCGTTGCAATTATTTCAGTCCCCCCCCTCCTCAAATTAAAAACTGTGTGTGTTTTGGGGGGAAGGGAGCTTCTATTTTTGTTTTTCTTCTGGCTACAAAAGGTTCAGAAGTTTTACATCTCTAGGCTTGTTGCTTTCTTGGCCAGGAGGAGAAGTCAGGCAAAGTGAAGAGTAATTGAGAATAACCCCCCCCCCTCCAGCTTCTTGTCCCAGCCAGGTGTACAGAACACCTGACCTTAATGTGCTCTTGAAGCACTCTGATTTTTATTATGATTTCTCTCCTTGGATTCTGAACTTTGTCAGGACCTGAACCCGTTTCTGCAGCTCCTCTGCTTGCGCAAAGAGCTCAAAGGGGCTGGCTTCTCCTGGGCAAACTGGCGCCCAGCTCCTGATTGTATTGGTTTGGAAAGATAAGCCTTTTTTCCTCCCATCTTCCCTTCCCATAACAAAAGGAGGGCAGCTGTCAGAAGGGGAATCCCACTGCCTCCTTCCTGAAAGGATTCTTTACCTCCCCCCCACCCCCCCCCCCCACCACCCCCCACCCCCCCCGCCAATTAATAGAGGAGAACTGTCTCTGTGGCCAATAACCAGCTTAAATTCTTTGGTGGGCAAACCATTTGGAGCACACCATAGCAAATGAAATCCCTGTAGCCAGGGCAACTGCTATCTGACACTAGATTCTGCCAATCAGCATGCACTCTGGCATGGCCACAAGCAGGGGTTTTTTTGTAGCAGGAACCCCTTTGCATAGTAGGCCACACACCCCTGATGTAGCCAGTCCTCCTGGAGCTTACAGCAGGCCCTGTAAGAGGAACCCTGGAAGCTCTTGGAGGATCAGCTGCTTCATGGGGTGTGGCCTAATATGCAAAGGAGTTCCTGCTATTAAAAGCCCTTGTCACAAGGGACTCTGTGATGCCTCATCTTTGATGCTTTTCTCTGTGATGCCTCATCTCACCTCAGCCCATGACCTTTCAGCAGGGTTGCCAACTCTGGCTGGAGAAACTCCTGGAGATTGGGGTGTGGTTCCAGGGAAGGAGCTCAGCAGGATGTGGTGTGATAAAACCCACCCTCCCAAAGTGGCCATTTCCTCCAGGGGAACTGATCTCTGCAGTCCAGTTGTAATGCTGGGAGATCTCCAGACCTCACTTGAAGGCTGGCAACTCTGCCCTCTGTGGGGGGGCAGTTGCTTGGAGGGCTCGTGCAACCTGGCTGGTCTTGGATTCTCAGCTGACACAAATGTGTGTTGCCTCCCTTGAGTTGACGCCGGATGAGAACATCAAAGAAGCCATGTTGGATCAGGCCAATGGCCCATCCAGTCCAACACTCCGTGTCACACAGCGGCCAAAAAACCCAGGTGCCATCAGGAGGTCCACCAGTGGGGCCAGGACACTAGAAGCCCTCCTACTGTTGCCCCCCCCCCCCAACCACCAAGAATACAGAGCATCACTGCCCCATTCAAAAGAACATAAGAGAAGCCATGTTGGATTAGGCCAGTGGCCCATCCAGTCCAACACTCTGTGTCACACGTTGGGCAAAAAAGCCAGGTGCCATCAGGAGGTCCACCAGTGGGGCCAGGACACTAGAAGCCCTCTCACTGTTGCGCCTTCCCAAGCACCAAGAATACACAGAGCATCACTTGCGCCAGACAGAGAGTTCCAGTAATACTCTGTGGCTAATAGCCACTGATGGACCTCTGCTCCAGATGTTTATCCAATCCCCTCTTGTCTATGCTTGCAGCTGCTGCCACCTCCTCTGGCAGTGAATTCCATGTGTTCATCACCCTTTGGGTGAAGAAGGACTTCCTTTTATCCGTTCTAACCCGACTGCTCAGCAGTTTCATTGAGTGCCCACGCGTTCTCGTATTGTGAGAGAGGGAGAAAAGGACTTCTTTCTCTACTTTCCAGACCCCCCCCCCCATTGTTAGCACTTCCTGCCACACAGAGTCCTTGGTGCTCCCCACCCCCTCCATACCAGGTCCTGCACCATGCTGATGCCAACCTGCCAGCCTTCACTACACTTGAGGAGAAAGCATCAGTGAGCAGGAGAAGGAAGCCGGGTGGTCTGTGTTTGATTCCTGGGTCCCACCAGGGTCCCGCTTGCCAGGCCTCAGTGCCACTTTTCCCACCGAGGATCACAGCAGCCTGGCACAGGACGCTGGGATTTGGCTGACATGCCCAGAAAGGTCTGTGGGGTGGCAAGGGGATTGTTTGTGCCGCCTTCCTTTCTGGGATGCAGGAGCCATGGAGCTGCTCTTAAACTGATAGGTTCTGGGGCTTGCTAGTGGCCTTATCCCTACCCCTGGAATCCTGGGTTGGAAAGGGCAGGTGCCCTAGAAGGGCCCCGTGGCTGAGATCCCCTTTGCACATGATGCTGGCAGACAAGCACAGTTGCCCCCTGAGTGCTCCGTGCCTGTTCCTACACCAGACATATGTGGCCAGAGCTGGCCCCGTGCTGGTGTGCTTAGCAGAATTGCATGACCGAGATGCTGGGTGCTGCAGCATGGCATTCGAATCAGGCCTGGGTTATCTTTGCCTGGCTGCCTGCACACTTTCGGGGCAGGACTGTGGGGAAGGGAGGGCATAAGAACGCCATTCCTTTTTGGCCAATGGAATGGGGATGGGGTACACAGTGAGCAGAGCTACAGTTTGATGTACAGAGCCAGTTTGGTGTAGTGGTTAAGTGTGTGGACTCTTATCTGGGAGAACCGGGTTTGATTCCCCGCTCCTCCACTTGCACCTGCTGGCATGGCCTTGGGTCAGTCATAGCAATCGCAGGAGTTGTCCTTGAAAGGGCAGCTGCTGTGAGAGCTCTCTCAGCCCCACCCACCTCACAGGGTGTCTGTTGTGGGGGAGAAGATATGGGAGATTGTGAGCCGCTCTGTCTCCGATTCAGAGGGAAAAATGGAGTATAAATCTGCAGTCTTCTTCTTCTACCTACAGCTAGTGGACAGTGGTGAAGAATGCAAAGTGGTACAAAGTTGTACCACAGAGTAGTACAAAAATGGTGAAATTAACACATCATCATGAGGGTTCTCCCCAATAAGAGCTGCTGATTGCAAATATGAGAGTCTGTCTCGATTATTCCATCTCCTCTCAAGGGTCTCATCCTTCCCAAATCCCCTTTTTTGGTCAATTAATGGCGTTAGAGGGGAAGGCCTGTCAGCAGGAAAGGCCTGTGGCAAATCTTGGAACGTTTAGGATGTCCCCCAAGGTTCCTCAGCATGATCATCCAGCTACACGAAGACCAGCGAGGCCAAGTCAGACACTGCAACGACCTCTCGGAGCCCTTCCCAATAGGCACAGGTGTAAAGCAAGGCTGCGTTCTCGCGCCAACTCTCTTTACGATCTTCTTTAGCACGATGCTTCAAAGAGCCGCAGTAGATCTAGATGATGACGATGGTGTATACATCCGCTATCGCACCGATGGCAGCCTGTTCAACCTGAGGCGACTAAAGGCACACTCCAATACAATGGAAAAACTCATCCGAGAGCTACTGTTTGCTGATGATGCTGCACTCGTCTCCCACTCGGTATCAGCTCTGCAGCATATGACGTCCTGCTTTGCAGAGGCTGCCAAGCTATTCGGCCTAGAAGTTAGTCTGAAGAAGACAGAAGTTCTCCACCAGCCTGCACCCCAGGAAGATTATCACCCCCCCTGCATCACTGTGGGTGAATCAGTTCTGAAGACAGTCCAGCAGTTCAGCTACCTGGGGTGCATCATCTCCTCAGATGCCAAGATCGACAAGGAGATTGACAACAGGCTGGCAAAGGCAAACCGTGCATTTGGCCGACTGCACAAAAGAGTGTGGAGCAACAAGCATCTGAAAAAAGGCACAAAGATCAATGTTTACAAAGCGGTTGTGATGACAACCCTCATCTACGGCTCCGAATCGTGGGTTTTATACCGTCATCACCTGCGACTCCTTGAGCGCTTTCATCAGCGCTGCCTTCGCACCATCCTCAACATCCACTGGAGTGACTTTGTGACCAACACTGAAGTCCTCAAGCGGGCGGAGGTTACCAGCATTGAGGCACTGCTGTTGAAGACGCAGCTGCGCTGGGCAGGGCATATTTCTAGGATGGAAAACCACCGCCTTCCCAAGATTGCCCTGTATGGCGAACTCTCCACCGGCCATCGAAATAGAGGGGCACCAAAGAAGAGGTACAAGGACTCCTTGAAGAAATCCCTTAGCACCTGTCACATCAACCATCACCAGTGGTCTGACCTAGCCTCAGATCGCAAAGCATGGAGGCACACCATCCACCAGGCTGTCTCTTCCTTTGAGAACGCACGCATAGCTGGTCTTGAGGACAAAAGGAGATTGAGGAAGAATCGCACTGCTACAGGACCAACCCTAAATCAGACTTTTCCCTGCAGCCGCTGTGGCCGGACCTGCCTGTCCCACATTGGTCTTGTCAGCCACCAGCGAGCCTGCAGCAAACGTGGACTATTGCACCCTTCTTAAATCTTCGTTCGCGAAGCCAAGCCGAGAGAGAGAGAATGGCATCAGAGGGGAGCACGCGTTCTTCCGTGGACGTGCAGCAGAGACGTTTGAACCGCCCCCTCCAATGAGGAAGTTTAAAGGCCGTGACTCATTTGGAGAGCTAGCGTGGAGGGACTTCCCGTGCAGCCCCCCCTTTCCCCTTCTGCTGGCATCATCACAAGTGCCGCCAAAGCCACTGAGCACTCTGGGTGGCTTTGGACGGGAAGCAATCGGATGGGTTGGGATTTCCCCTTTCCCAGACGTGGCCTCCTTCGCTGCTGTTGACTCTTTGACAGGAATGACCTCTGATCCCAGGTGGCTGCTGTCTGGTCCACTGTGGACACTGCTAGGGGAGGGGGGCCGGCTGGAGGGGGCTTGGGGGAGATTTTGTTGTCAAGCTTGCTTAATACTTTGGGGGGGGGGCAGTGCTTGATTTGACCTACACTTGGACAGAGCTTTTTTTGTAGCAGGAACTCCTTTGCATATTAAACCACACACCCCCTGATGCAGCCAATCCTCCTGCAGCTTACATTAGACCCTGGACAAAGAGCCCTGTAAGCTCTTGGAGGATTGGCTACATCAAGGGGTGTGTGGCTTAATATGCAAAGGAGCTCCTGCTACAAAAAAAAGCCCTGTACTTGGAGCCCAGGAAGGATTGCAGGAGGAATAAGGCTGTGCATCTTGGTAGGGTTAGCTGTAGCTTTTTTTGCAGGTGGGAGGAAGTGGCGGGAGGGGGCAGGAGGGAGAGGACCAGGGCTCTTAAATCTGCTGTCCCAGGCGACTGTGGGGGTGGGGGGCTTCGCTGCACACACGGATGATTGAGGGAGTAATCCTGTGTCTAGACTTGGGCCCTTCAGATTGCCCGGAGGGGAGGAGACCGCTTTAACGCAGCTGCCTGCTGCTCCCTGGAAAATCCCCCATTTGCTGGAAAACTGGCACGTTAGGGCAAGGGCATCCAGCCCGGGTACCTCTCTCTCTCATGCCCGTGGTCCTTTTGTGTTTGGAGTTAGGCTTTCAGTGGAGGAAGAAGCAGCCATGTGGTCCCCACCTGTCATCTCCCCCTGCGGTGAATGAGGACTTTCTTGGTTCAGGGCTGGGGCAGACTGGAGGACAGCGGGGCAGAGGGAGCTTCCAGCCAGGCTCCTGTGCCAAGAGAGCCAGGCTGGCGGCATTGGCTGTCACTTGTGGGCCCCTGAATGGCTGCTGTGCCCCGGCAGCAGCTAACGGCCCCTGCCAGCATTCTGGTTGTAGCAGCTGTTTTGGCTTTCTTTTCACTGGGTGGGGTTTTTTTTTTGATGCATGCAGGAAAGTACAGCCCACGATGGATGCTGGTGTCCTGCTGGGTCAGACTGAAGGAGGCCTCTCCAGGCCAGGGTGTTTCCCCTCAGGAACATTGCAAACAGGGCGCGGAGGCAGCGGCCTTGTTGGGTCCCCGAGGTCCCCTCTGGTCTGGGGCCTGGACTGTTGAGGGTTGTGCGTGGGAGGGCCTCTGGCTGGCACCTTCTGAGAGTGCTGAGTGGGCTAGGAGGGAGAAGGGAGAGACCTGCCAGGACAGCTGAGGTGTTGGATCGGCAGGGAGTTGTTTGGTTGGCAGAGGTGGGAGGTTTTAGGCAGATGGAGAGGATTAAAAGGGGGGGGGGGGGAGGTGACGCCAGACTCTCCCAGGTGGATATCTGGGTAATGAGGTCGCTGCAAGCTTTTGGAAAGGGGGTGGTGCTTCTGGAGGGGCCGGAAGGGGGGGGCGCTTTGGCAGGTGCCATTCCGTCTAGGTTGGGGAGGGATTGTTGAGTGGGCCCTGCCCTGCCTGGTGGGCTGCATCTGTCCTTCTTCCTCGAATTGGGTTAAATGTTTTTTTAAAAATTGCCTTGGAAGCGCAGACGCTTTGCACGGTATCCCAGTTCTTCCACGTTTTCCGGTTATGAGAAAAATGCTATTCAAACAAACCGTGCAGATGATCTGATTCCAATGGCAACAAGGGAAAGAAATTTTGCTTAATAAAGTTAGAAGCTTACATGACGTATTCATGTAGGTACACTTAACCTTGGGGGCTTTTTTTGTAGCAGGAACTCCTTTGCTTATTAGGCCACACACCCCGATGTAGTAGCCAATCCTCCTGGAGCTTACAAGGCTCATAGTGCAGGGTCTACTGTAAGCTCCCGGAGGATTGGTTTCATAAAGGGTGTGTGGCTGAATAGGCAAAGGAGCTCCTGCTACAAATAAAAAGCCCTATGCAGTGAACAGAGGAACTTCAAAAAGCTCCAAGCCCAGGGAAAGAGAGAGAAGAGAGGTCCCATATAAGATGACAAACAAAAGGCAAGCGACAGCCAAAGAGGGTGGGGCCAGTGAGAATTCCCTTAACCCTTTCCCTCCCAGATCATCTTGCATGCGGAGTGACAACTACCCAACACCCTGTGGCTGGGCTGCTGTTACGGCTGGTGTCCGTGAAATTGTGTGTGTGCCTGTCTTTCTCCCTCATGCAGCCAGGTAAAGGTGCAGTAAAGCAGTCACTGGCTAGAGCTTCTAAGGAGCGCCTGGGTTCCACATTCAAGCTTTGGGCTTATCTCGTAGCCTTGCTGTGACTTGGATAGCCCCAGCTGGCAGGCCCGTAGCTACGGGGCGGGGGGACAGGCACATCCTTTCAAACCCCCCTTCCAACTGCATGGCCCCCTCCATTGCAGGACCCCTAATCAGTCCCCTTTGCTCACCGCCACTCTGAACAAGTAGAAGAAGAAGAAGACTGCAGATTTATACCCCGCCCTTCTCTCTGAATCAGAGACTCAGAGCGGCTTACAATCTCCTATATCTTCCTCCCCCACAACAGACACCCTACGAGGTGGGTGGGGCTGAGAGGGCTCTCACAGCAGCTGCCCTTTCAAGAACAACTCCTGCAAGAGCTATGGCTGACGCAAGGCCATTCCAGCAGCTGCAAGTGGAGGAGTGGGGAATCAAACCCGGTTCTCCCAGATAAGAGTCCGTCTGGAGCTTACAAGGCTCATAGTGCAGGGCCTGCTGTAAGCTCCAGGAGGATTGGCTTCATCAGGGGTGTGTGTGGCTGAATAGGCAAAGGAGTTCCTGCTACAAAAAAAAAAAGCCCAAACTGGCATTGCTGCTGGTCTTTTCACTTTTTTCCTCTCCCCTTCCCTAACACAGTGTGCAGAGAAAAGAGGGCGGGGGGGGGGGGGGAGCTTGTGCAACTCAAGGCAGCTTACAGTGCCAAGAGTCCAGGGTCACCAAATTGAGTGCCGCCCCCCTAGACAACAAATCCTGCTGTGGGCTCCACCAGACATACAATCCTGGCTACGGCCCTGCCAGCTGGCCTAGTCTTGTCAGATCTCATGAACATATGAAGCTGCCTTATACTGAATCAGACCCTCCTGGGTCCATCAAAGTCAGTATTGTCTTCTCAGACTGGCAGCGGCTCTCCAGGGTCTCAAGCTGAGGTTTTTCACACCAATTTGCTGGGACCTTTTTTTGGAGATGCCAGGGATTGAACCTGGGACCTTCTGCTTCCCAAGCAGATGCTCTACCACTGAGCCACCGCCCCTCCCTTCTCAGAAGCTAAACAGGGTCAGCTCTGGTTAGTCCTCGGATGGGAGGCTGCCAAAGAAGTGCAGAGTTGCTGTGTAGAGGCAGGCAATGGCCGAGCCACCTCTGAATGCCTCCTCCTGTTGAATCAGACCATCCCAGTCAGTATCGTCTACTCAAAGTGGCAGCAGCTCTCCAGGGACTCAACTCGGAAGGTTTTTGCCTTGGCCTTTCGACTGGAGATGCTGGGGATTGAACCGGGGACCTTCTGTGCGTGCCAAGCAGATGCTCTACCACTGAGCCATGGCCCACCTTCAGTTCTTGTTCTCTACAATGGGGATCATGTTTTCTTTTGGGGAGGGAACGGCATGAGCCAAAAGAGCCTTTTGTCAATGCAAAGGTGTGGCGTGCTTGATGGGGAAAAGTTGGTTTTGCGATTGTTCTGCAGAAGCCTGGGTTTGGGTTTTGGCTGCCATTTTGGGGCCCCTTCTTAAGGCGTGTTTATGCTGTCCAAGACAAGCGCGGCTCACAAACTCCTAGGAGCTATAGGAGATACATAGTTTTTGGCGGCGGCAGCAGAAATGCAGCGGAATGGGGGCAAAGAAGCAGAAATGGGCACATGTGCCGATCTGGTGGAATCTGGCTGTTCTCAGCGCACACTTTTTTGGGGGTAGGGGGTGACTAATGCTGAGTACTGTCTGTGATGTGGGCTAGATGGATCTGTCTGGGTTTTCACCTCGGTGAGAAGGGCGGGATATAAGTCCATTAAATAAATAAAATAAATAAATAAATTTCTTTATTGCTCTGTGCAGCGAAGGGGTCTTCAAGTGTCCGGAGGACCAGCTGCCCCTCGACTATGCAAAGGTGAGCCCCGGTTGATGCGCATGGCCAGTGCTGCATTCCTGCTGTTCATTCTTTGGTTAAAAGCCCAGCTGCAAGCTTCTTGGGCCACGGGACCTGTGCGTCCTTTGGCTAGTGGGTTGCATGTGGAGGGCAGCCATAAAATGGGGTGTGGGAACGCTCCCTCTCCGCTGTGGAGTCTTGTGAGCAAGAATTCTACTTTGTGAGCTACCTGGTGTGAAAGCTGTGAGCTGCTGCATGAATTAGGTTGTTCCGGAGCCATTATTCCTGAGCTAAGACAAAGCCTCCTGAGCTGGAGGCTAAAGAACTGTGAACTAGCTCACACTAACTCAGCTTAGCTTTGATGCAGAGGTCCGTCAGTGGCTCTTAGCCACAGCGTATTGTTGGAACTCTCTATGTGGGGCAGTGATGCTCTGTATTCTTGGTGCTGGTGGAGGGGTGGACAGTGGGAGGGCTTCTAGTGTCCTGGCCCCACTGATGGACCTCCTGATGGGACTTGGGGTTTTTTTGGCCACTGTGTGACACAGAGTGTTGGACTGGATGGGCCATCGACCTGATACAACATGGCTTCTCTTATGTTCTTATGAACACTGGTGTGGGGTCTTATTGGCATCCACTGATGTTTTGCTTTCAAAGTCGAAGGCAGCAATAAAACGGGGAGGGGATTCTTTTTGGAACTCCCTAACTGGGGCAGTGATGCTCTGTATTCTTGGTGCTTGGGAGGGGCAACAGTGGGAGGGCTTCTAGTGCCCTGGCCCCACTGATGGACCTCCTGATGGCACCTGGGTTTTTTTGACCACTGTGTGACACAGAGTGTTGGACTGGATGGGCCATTGGCCTGATCCAACATGGCTTCTCTTATGTTCTTATTGGCATTGAGGGATGTTTTGCTCCCAAGTCCCTGCAGATCTGACCTCTCGTCTCCTCCCACCCCTTCCAGATCTACCCAGACCCCGATCTGGAGGCTCAGGTGTTAAACCTGGCCATTCGATGCATACACAGCGAGGAAGGGTGTCGTTGGAGCGGCATGATCCGGCACTTGCAGGTGAGAAGCTGAACTGCCAAATCCCTCCTGGAGCATTTTGGCATGGGGCGTGTTGAGCGAGTGGAGGGTCCTTGGGCCCTGGATGTGGGACCCAGGAGGAGAGGGATGTGCTGGGGGCTGGATCAAGGGGTGACTGGGCCGGAAAGGCGGCTGCTGAGGCCCTGCTCCTTTCCATTTCCTCTCTTCTGCCTTGTGCAGGCGCACCTCGGGACATGCAGCTACAATGTGGTTCCCTGCCCCAATCGCTGTGGCACCAAGCTGAGCCGCCGGGACCTGCCGCCCCACCTGCAGCATGACTGCCCACAGCGCAACCTCAAGTGCGAATTCTGCGGCACCGACTTCACCGGGGAAGCCTTCGAGGTGAGGCCGAGGGGTCTGCTCCAGCCACCGGTGGGGCTGCAGATGGGGATGGGGTAGGGTCACTTGGTTTGGGGTAGGGTTGCTAGGTCTGACTCAAGAAATATCAGGGGACTTTGGGGGTAGAGCCAGGAGACTTCGGGGCGGAAGAAGAAGACTGTAGATTTATACCCCGCCCTTCTCTCTGAATCAGAGTCTCAGAGCGACTCACAATCTCCTTCCCCCACAACAGACACCCTGTAAGGTGGGTAGGGCTGAGAGGCTCTCTCAGAAACTGCCCTTTCAAGGACAACTCCTGCCAGAGCTATGGCTGACCCAAGGCCATTCCAGCAACTGCGAGTGGAGGAATGGGGAATTAAACCCAGTTCTCCCAGATAAGACTCCACGCATTTAACCACTACACCAAACTGGGTGGAGCCAGGTTGTGTGTGGCATGCATGATTGAACTCTGAAGAGAGTTCCAGCCATCACATTTAAAGGGACCGCACGCCTTTTGAACATATGAGCATATGAAGCTGCCTTATACTGAATCAGACCCTGGGTCCATCAAAGTCAGTCTTGTCTTCTCAGACTGGCAGCAGCTCTCCCAGGTCTCAAGCTGAGGTTTTTCACGCCTACTTGCCTGGGCCCTTTTAAATGCCTTCCCTCCATTTGGAAACAAAGGATAGGGGCAATTTCTTTTGAGGCTCATAGAATTGGGCGCCCTGGTCCACTCTTTTTGAAACTTGGGCAGTTTTTTTTTTTGAGAGGCGCCAGATGCTATGCTGAAAATTTGGTGCCTCTAGCTCAAAAAACAGCTCCACCCGAGCTCCAGATACCCACAGATTGATCCTCTATTATAGTCTATGGGAATCGGTCTCCATACGGTATAATGGAGTGTCCAGCGGACATTTCCCTCCTCCCCCCCCCGCTTTCTGATAACCCTGAAGCAGCAGGAGGGCCTCCATACTGCGGGACCCCCTGCCCCCACCTGAGGATTAAGCAACCCAAGAGCACCACAGAACGAATTTCATAGGGTCTGCAAGAGGGAGTTATTCCACCGGGCTTTTGACTGAGGCAGCGGGCGTCCCTTTCCAGTTATTATTCCATCAGTTGGCCTCTCTTGGAGCGACATTGTGTCTTACTACAGTGCTGTCCTGCTATTACTACCATCAATTAATCTGGGCCTGTAATTGCTTATCCTGTGTGGCGTGCCCTTCCCGCCTGTGGTGCACTTGTTTATTGTTTTCATCTTTTCTACTTCTTTCATTTTAATGTATTGTTTTAACTCGGAATTGCAGGTTTTTATTGTTATTACTATATGCCAGGGGTGGCCAAACCGTGGCTCGGGAGCCACATGTGGCTCTTTCACACACATTGCGTGGCTCTCAAAGCTCCCACCACTCCATTGGCTGGCTTGGAGAAGGCATTTAAAGTTGCTTTCTTTCCACTTCTCTCTCCCTCCTCCCTCCCCCATCTATTTTCCTCCCTCCCTTCTATCCATCTTGCGGCTCTCAAACATCCCACGTTCATATTTTGTGGCTCTCACACATCTGATATTTATTCTGTGCGGCTCTTATGTTAAGCAAGTTTGGCCACCCCTGCTATATGTTGTGATCCGCCCTAAGCCCGTTTATGGGAAAGGGCGGGATATAAGCCTCCTAAATAAATAAAAATAAATAAATAAAATGAAGTAGAAACACCAAGTATACTGAAGAACACTACTGAAACACATTTACCCTACAAAAATCGATATCATATTGAATATGCTTCATAAATTAATCAATAACAATATCAAAATGGGAAAGTGCAATAAAGGTCTTTAGGAACTCTTAAGCCGTTCAATTGTTCCAACAATCATCGCAGTCCAGACTTCAAAAGCTTCACAAATATTCTGCCCACTCCTGCGGAGGGGATTTAAAGTGCGAGTGCTTGAAACTGGGAGGGCCCTCTTCCCCAGTGGCCGCTCAATCAGGCCTCTGTGCTGCTTAGTTTCCAGCAGTCTTGCCTCCAGGAACCACTTCCCTTTGTCAGAAGGCAGTCTGAGTTTGAGCTTCTGAAATCCACTGGCCTCTTGCTAGCTTGTGCGGCTGCTGTTTCGGGCCGCGAGACCTTAATGCCGGAGCCGCCGTTCAAGGTTCAGGAAGGGGTAATTGGTCAGGAGGCAGCTGTCACGGCTCCAGTGCAGGTGGGCAGTTTTCAGACTTCTTGCGAAGGAAGCAAAGAGGATTCTTGGGTTTGGATTCAGACCTCCAAAGGAGTTTGGGAAGAGCTTTATAGAGGTGCTGGGAAGGGAGTCCGCAAGAAAGAAGTTACAAAGGCTGCCTGTTGTGGCCCAAGATGCAGTGTGCGTGTGTGTGCGTGTGTGTGTGTGTGTGTGTGTGGTGGGGAGGGTCTTTTCTGTTCTTTGAATGCTGCCTTTGGCAATTTGGGAAGGTGCATCTAAGTAAAGAAACATAAGAGGATTGTTCGAAACCAGGGCTTTTTTTGTAGCAGGAACTCCTTTGCCTATTAGGCCACACCCCCTGATGTAGCCAATCCTCCAAGAGCTTCCAGGGCTGTTAGTACAGGGCTTGCTGTAAGCTCCAGGAAGATTGGCTGCATCAGGGAGGTGTGGCCTAATAGGCAAAGGAATTCCTGCTACAAAAAAATGCTGTTTAAGACCATGCAAATTAGGGAGGAGAGATGTTGAATTTTGGCTTATTTGGAAGTAACTTGCCCAAGTTTTAAGAGCCCCGTGGCACAGAGTGTTAAAGCTTGCAGTACTGCAGTCCTAAGCTCTGCTCACAACCTGAGTTCGATCCCTGGTGGAAGCTGGGTTTTCAGGTAGCCGACTCAAGGTTGACTCAGCCCTTCATCCTTCTGAGGTTGGTAAAATGAGTACCCAGCTTGCTGGGGGGGAAAGTGTAGATGACTGGGGAAGGCAATGGCAAACCACCCCGTAAAAAGTCTGCTGTGAAAATGTTGTGAAAGCAACGTCACCCCAGAGTCAGAAATGACTGGTGCTTGCACAGGGGACCTTTCCTTTTTCCTTTCCTGCCAGTTACACTCAAAGGAAACAAAAGAGAAGCCTGAGAGACGTCTGCTGGCTGCCAGTCCCTTTTCTCAGGATGCGGCCTTTGGGGAAAGGAAATGCAGAGAGTGACTTGGATGAATATGTGCTGCTCACAGATATCTGTAATAGGAAGGTGACTTTCCTGGGATAGGAATAGAATTCTGGAATGAAGGCTTCCAGGCAGGTGTGACTTTAGGTGGTGCATTGTTTGTTCTTTTTGGCAGACGAACTGCTGATTTCCCTGACTGGTTTTGTGACTCTCTTCCCAGAACCACCAGGGCCTCTGTCCCCAGGAGAGCGTGTACTGCGAGAACAAATGTGGGGCACGCATGATGCGCAGGCTGCTGTCGCAGCACATGCTCGTGGAGTGCCCCAAGCGTACCCAGCCCTGCAGTTACTGTGCAAAGGACTTCCTGTATGACACCATCCAGGTGAGACTTGGCTTTGGGAAAGAGAGACCCGAAGGCCACAAGTAGAGGAACTGGAATGGGTGCAGTCTGGGGATTGTAACGGCTTCCAGGAGGCAGTGTGTTGTAGCGGTTAAGAGTTTCAGAGTAGTGTTGGGGAGACCTGAGTTCGAATCCCCACTCTTGCTGTGGGAACTCACTGGGTGACCTTAGGCCAATCACAATCTCTCAGCCTAACCTACCTCACAGGGTTGTTGTGAGGACGAAACGGAGGAGAAGAGAACGATGCTTTGGGTCCCCGCCAGGGAGAAAGACAGGCATAAATTAATTAAACTAACAATAAAATAAGGTGAAAGGTTGAGAAAAGGAATCTGGGGCTAGTCCTGGGGGGCATTTTTGAGAGGTGTGTCAGGCTGCATTCATAAGAACATAAGAGAAGCCTACTTTCTAAAAACATATTTTTAACACTTCATGGCTGTAGCTGAACGTCTTTGGAGACACGACATCCATAGATGTTCCGACTGGAGCTTTGACAGTAATAACAGCCAAAGCTCCCTGCAAATTCTGTGTCCCTCTGTACCATTCTAGGGCTACTGGTGGAAGAAGAAGGAGAAGACTGCAGATTTATACCCCGCCCTTCTCTCTGAATCAGTCTCAGAGCAGCTTACAATCTCCTGTACCTTCTCCCCCCATAACAGACTGAGAGAGCTCTTCCAGAGGCTGCCCTTTCAAGGACAACCCCTGCCAGAGCTATGGCTGACCCAAGGCCATTCCAGCAGGTGCAAGTGAAGGAGTGGGGAATCAAACCCGGTTCTCCCAGATAAGAGTGCGCGCACTTAACCACTACACCAAACTGGCTCTCACTATAGGTCACAGTCTGAAGAAACTGGCAGCTGAAATTTAGAACACTTGCAGTAGTATATTTTTTTAAAATTGTGTCTTGAAGTTGCATGAGAGTTTCCTTTGCCTCTAGAATCACGAGTACCAGTGTCCACGGTACCCTGTCCCATGCCCCAACCAGTGTGGGGTGGCCAGCATTGCCAGGGAAGACCTTGGTGGGCACTTGAAAGAAAACTGCACGACGGCCTTGGCACTCTGCCCCTTCAAGGAGGCTGGCTGCAAACACCGGGTAAGCCCATGCTTCTGTTTTTCTCTCTCTGAGCAGGCTTCCGGGCAGTCTTCCCTCTAAGCTGAGTTAAGTGTGAGCTAGCTTGCAGATTGTCAACCTCCGACTCACACATTTTCTTCTTGGCTCAGGAAGGATGACCCCAGAGCACACTAGTTTATACAGTAGCTCACAACTTTAATGCCAGTAGCTCACAAAGTAGAATTTTTGCTCACAAGACTCTGCAGCTTCGAGGGAACACTGCTTCTGGGGCAGGTGAGTCCGGCAGTGTCCGAGTGCTCTGACTTTCCCTCCCGAAGGCACACGCTCTTTACTTTCTTGCCAACTTCCTGCTGCCAGCAAGAAAATAAAGCACAAAGCTTCTGTGATTACCAGCCTCAAACACTACAGAAAAATAACGATATTATCAAAAGGTTACTGTATTCTATCTAACATAAAGCACGGACACAACTCAATAACGTAGGATGTTCTGTTTCCTAAATTATTGAGTTGTGTCTGTGCTTTATGTTACATAGAATACACTAAGCTTTTGAGAATATCGTTAATGTTTCTTTAGCGTTTGAGGCTGGTAAACACGGAAGCTTGGTGCTTTCTCTTCTCGCTGCCTACCACCGTGGCTCTCTTGCCGTGTTACTTAACTTTCTGCTGGCAGCACTCCTTTGTTTGACAGCTGGCTTTTCACCTTCCTCGCCTTTGTCGGGAATGGATGCACGGTTGTCAGCTTGCCCGGCTCATGGGTGTCATTAAAACAGGAGGAACTGCAGATGTTTAAGAGGACAACCTAAAGAATTCTAGCTTGGGATCTGGAGATTTGTCCTGTTGTAAGACTCTCTTGTAGGACTCGCAGTCCAGATTTCCTAACGTTTCAACCCCTGCTCTTTGCTGCCTCCCTTATCACTGGTGAGTAGTCGTGCGGGAGCAGGAGTGTTTGTTTATTAATAAATGCTGGGTTTTGATAACTGTGTTAATGATTACAGTGCTGCAAGGTCAGCGCAGACCATACAGAAAAACCGCTTCCCTGTAGCTGGGTTAGGGAATTCACAACACAAGGGGTGTGTATGTGTGTGTGTGTGAGAGCCGCCATTAAGACACTTCCGACGTGTGGCAATGCTCCGAATTAATGACCTCCGAAATGTCCTGCCATTAACAGCCTTGCTTAGGTCTTGCAAACGGAGAGCATTGAGCCAGTACATGTCATGCTGGGACTTTTCCTGTTGCCATTGGCTTTTCCTATCATTACTGGCTTCTCCAGTGATCTTTTCATAATGTGACCAAAGTACGATAGCCTCAGTTTAGCATCCTTGGGTTCTAGAACAGGGGTGTCAAACATGTGGCCCGGGGGCCAAATCAGGCCCCTGGAGGGCTTCTATCAGGTCCCCCGAGCAACTGACTGTCATCTGCTTCCTTCTCCCTCTCTCTTGCTTCCTTCTGCATCTCAGCTTGCCTTGCCAGGCTTGCTCAGTCGCACAGGAGCTACAGAGCAAAACCTTTATTTTCTCCATCGGTTGAGGCCCTTTCCTTGACAAGGAGGGGGGAGGGATAATATCTCTCAGTTGCACAGCAGAGCTACTGAGCCAATCCTTTTTCCTTTCTGTTGGCTGAGGCTCCTTTCCCTTCTGGTCCCCTGGGGAAGGAAGGAAAGAGCCAGAGCTTCCTTTGCCTAGTTCCCTGGATCCCATGGGAGAGATACAAAGCACCTTTGAGACCAACGATGCTAATGCTTTAAGCGTGTTTTATTTATTTTTTTTTTTTAAATCTTTGTGTTTTTCTGTGTCCTTTGTAAAGTTTGTATCTCTGCTACCTTAATCTTAAATAGGAACACGCATGACCGGGCCTGGCAAGGGTCAGATCAGGCCCTTGTAACAAATGAGTTCGACACCCTGGTTCTAGAGTCCACTTGTTTGTGGGTTTGGCAGTCCATGGTATTTGTAAAACCCTTTTCCAACACCACAAGATGTAGCGGTGGCTTTAAAAAAGAAAAGATGAGATAAATGAAGGGAGGATGCTGCTACCCATGCTAGATAAATGGAGGCAGTGTACTGGGAATGCTAGATGCTGACGTGAAAACAGGAAAGCTGTCCTTGTCTTGGAGACAGAATGCTGGGCTGGACGGAGCCTGGGTCTAGGCCAGTAGAAGGGTCATAAGAACATACGTAAGAGAAGCCATGTTGGAGCAGGCCAATGGCCCATGCAATTCAACACTCCGTGTTAGACAGTGGCTAAAAAAGACTGGTGCTATCAGGAGGTCCATCAGTGGGGCCAGGACACCAGAAGCCCTCCCACTGTTGCCCACACCCCCCCCCCCCCCAAGCACCAAGAATACAGAGCACCACTTGCCCCAGACAGAGAGTTTCATCAATACCCTGTGGCTAAGAGCCACTGATGGACCTCTGCTCATGTACATGAACACATGAAGCTGCCTTATACTGAATCAGACCCTGGGTCCATCAAAGTCAGTATTGTCTGCTCAGACTGGCAGCGGCTCTCCAGGGGTCTCAAGCTGAGGTTTTTCATGCCTATTTGCCTGGGCCCTTTTCAGTTGGAGATGCTGGGGATTGAACCTGGGACCTTCTGCTCACCAAGCAGATGCTCTACCACTGAACCACCGTCCCTCCCATAAGAACATAAGAGAAGCCATGTTGGATCAGCCAATGGGCCATGCAGTTCAACACTCCGTGTCACACAGTGGCTAAAAAAACCAGGTGCCATCAGGAGGTCCATCAGTGGGGCCAGGACACCAGAAGCCCTCCCACTGTTGCCCCTCACCCCCCAGCACAAGAATACAGAGCATCACTGCCCCAGACAGAGAGTTCCAACAATACCCTGTGGCTAAGAGCCACTGATGGACCTCTGCTCGTGTAAGAACATAAGAGAAGACATGTTGGATCAGGCCAGTGGCCCATCCCATCCAACACTCTGTGTCACACAGTGGCCAAAAAAACTCAGGCACCATCATAAGGTCCATCAGTGGGGCCAGGGCACTAGAAGCCCTCCCACTGTGCCCCCCACCAAGCACCAAGAATACAGAGTATCACTTGCCCCAGACAGAGAGTTCCATCAATATGCTGTGGCTAAGAGCCACTGATGGACCTCTGCTCCATATGCTTATCCAACCCCTTCTTGAAGCTGGCTATGCTGGCAGCCGCCGCCACCTCCTTAAGTAATATTGTGAGCCACCTGGAGTGGGATGGGGGCGGCGGTGGTGGAGGATCCTTCAGGCTTTCTGGATCTGTCCTCTCTCCTCAGTGCCCAAAGCTGGCCATGAGTCGCCACCTGGATGAAAACACCAAGCTGCACCTGGGCCTGATGGGCAACCTGGTGGCCCGGCAGCGCCAGGAGCTGGCGGAGCTGCGCCGCGAGGTGGAGGAGCTGGCAGTGGGCAGCGACGGCGTGCTGATCTGGAAGATCGCCGACTACGGCCGCAAGCTGCAGGAGGCCAAGCAGAGGGCCAACTACGAGTCCTTCAGCCCCCCGTTCTACACCCACCGCTACGGCTACAAGCTGCAGGTCTCGGCCTTCCTGAACGGGAACGGGAGCGGCGAGGGCAGCTTCCTCTCCGTCTACATCCGGGTGCTTCCGGGCCAGTACGACAACCTCCTGGAGTGGCCCTTCTCCTACCGGGTCACCTTCTCCCTCCTGGACCAAAGCGACCCCTCTCTCTCCAAGCCCCAGCACATCACGGAGACCTTCCTCCCCGACCCCAACTGGAAGAACTTCCAGAAGCCCGGCCTGGGCCGCGCCTCCCTCGACGAGAGCCTGCTGGGTTTCGGCTACCCCAAATTCATCTCCCACGAGGACATCAAGAAGCGCAACTACGTGAAAGACAATGCCGTCTTCATCAAGGCCTCTGTGGAGATCCCCCAGAAGATCATGCCCTGAGCCTTTCCCCCCCTCCCACCTTCCTCCCGGGGGCTGGGTGGGGCCGGTGCCTGCCGTTGCAAAGGCACCCCTCTCTCTGGGTCAGCCGAGGGCTGGATTAGGGTGTGCAATGCTACCCTTCCCTCTAAGCATCTCCCACCTTAGGCCTCAGCTGCAAACGGGTCTCGTTCCGCCCCCTTTCCTCCTGCCGAAGGTGCTAATTGTTTCGGCCCAGCCTCGTTGGGGACCCCCTCCCCTTTACCGAGAGCAGCTGGGCTGCCTCTGCCCCCCCCCTCCTTCCTGGACCTGGCCTTGATGCCACAACCCTTGTGAGCTTGCAGGGTTCTGTAGAGCAGGGGTGGCCAACGGTAGCCAATGGCTGGGGCTGATGGGAGTTGTAGGCCAAAAACATCCAGAGAGCTACCTTTGGCCACCCCGCTGTAGAGGGCCGATCCAGGCTGATGGTGCTGTGCCTTGACTCCCCCAGCCCCCTTTCTTCCAGCAAGAGGCCAGGATTCCTGTGTGTAAGGGAGACTCCCCTCCCCACCCCATATTCAGGGCCTGACAATCCCCAATCCTTGAAGCTGCCTGGCAGTCACTCTGGCATCACCTCTGCTGCCCGCTCTGCCTCCGGCCCCTGCAGACAAGTCAGCCAGTGCCTCGAGGTCTCTGCAGCCAGGGCTGCCGGCGTCTCCTGGGATCGAGCATCGCTTTTGTGCAGTGGGGGCGAGGCCCGCGGTGCCCTTCTCCAAAGAGCCATATTTTCTACTCGAAGAGCTCCCCCATCCTCAGGGTGGAGTGGGGCTGGTCCTTCCCCACTTGCTTCCAGATATGTCTGGGGGGAGAAGGGGTGCACTTTCCTTGATTCGGTTCTGTTCTGAATCCCGGAGCAGCTCTGACCTTCTCCGCCCCCCACCTCGGTGCGTTCCTTTCTTCCTTTCCCGTCTCTTTTGTGTTTTGTGTGTTTTTTAAAATAAAAAATTCCTTGTATTTATTAACTGGGTTTGACTGCTGGTGAAGGTGCCAGGTGGGCTTTTGGGTCATTGGCACGTAAGCCGGCCCCCTCCCAAGGGCCTCTGGGGACCCAAGAGCCTGTCCTGCCTGCCTGTGTGGAGACAGGCGGCCAACTGGCCCAGAAGCGTGCCTTGCTTTGTGTCTCATTGGAGGCGGAAGCTGTCAAGCCTGGTGGGTTTGGGAAGTGGGATTTTCAGGAGGGGAACAAGGTGCAGAAAAGCTGTCCCCTCTCCCGCCGGTTTAGCTCCAGGACCTGTTTTTGCATCTGAGCGTCAACAGACATCTGAGCATGTGCCGTGTGCCTTTCCAGAAGCTGGTGAGCTCCTCCATCCAATAGGAACTACAGAGTGCAAAATCTGGACTGTGGCCTCGAGGCGATCCCCTCTGAAAGGCAGACACAAAGGTCTTTCCCGGCTTCTTCGTCCGGAGATGTCAGAAAATGGCTCTGGGACCCTCCCTGTGCAAAGGATGAATATCCTGGAATATCACATGGGGGAAAGAGGCATTCTGGTTTAGATGGGGCAGTGCCCTGGAGGGGAAACTGAGCGCCCTTTAGACCAGGAGTGGCCACACTTGCTTAACATAAGAGCCACACAGAATAAATGTCAGCTGTTTAAGAGCTGCAAGATATGAATGTCAGATGTTTGAGAGCTGGATGGGAGGAAGGAAGGAAAACTGATGAGGGGAGAGGTAGGAAGAAAGCAACTTTTAACTTTAAATATTTTCCACGCTGCTGGCTTGGCTTGGCATGGAGATGTGATTTCAAGAGACAAGTGCCTTCTCCAAGCCAGCCAGAAAGGCTTTGAGAGCCACACAATAAGTGTGAAAGAGACTCCCCAGCTGCAATTTGGCCACCCCTGCCTATGCCAGGTGCGAGGAGAGAATTGGCGAGGCAAAGCCCCACACCTGAGCCCCCTTGTCCTTGGGCTGCTGAGAAATCTTGCCTCACTTGGTGGAGAGAGAACTCACTTAAGAGCTGGAGTGACCCGGCTGCTTCTGTCTCCTGAAGCTGAGGTTTGCAAAGGCCTGGTGTTGGGGGTGAGTGAGTGAGGCTCTTTTCCCATCTGTCTGGGGCGGGGCGGGGCTGGGCTGGTTTTCCATGCAGCGCCCAGCAGTTTAAAAATAGCCAATGCTGAACCACCAGGGCTGCAATTTGCTTCTCCGTTGTTAAGTTTCCTCCCCCCTTGTAGCAATCACAGGTGTGTTTGTATTCATGTCAGCAGATGGTCTTAGATCAGAGACAATACTTGCCTTTCCCCCCCAAATGTGCGACTGCAGTGAAGGCTGCTGGTGTGAGCGCAGGCTGTGGATCTGTGGCAGTCGCCTTTGCTCCTCTGTTCCTTGTGCACGTGCGCGTTCACAGAAGATTTAGGCTTTCTGTATGGTTCTGAGAATCCGTTTTCTAAATGTGACTTGCTTCGCTCACCTTCGGCACTGACGCCGGAAAATGTTTGGCACGGAATCAGGGTCGTAGCCAGGATTTCGTGTTTGGTGGGGCCCACAGCAGGATTTGGTTTTTTTTGGGGGGGGGCACCCGGTTTGGGGCAGCCCAGGGCTCTCAGTGCTTTAAGCTGCCTTGAGTCCCACAAGCTAACTTCCCTTGGTGCCTGGGCAGTCACAGCAGCTCTGCTCCCCCACTCCTTTCTTACGTGCCCCTCTCACAGAGAGAGACCTCTTGACTCTCTCTGCCCCCTTTACTCGGCAAGGTGTGTTAGGGAAGGGGAGAGAAAAAAGCGAGACGACCAGCAGCAATGCTATGACTTGTTCAGAGGGGTGGTGAGCAAAGGGGACAGATGGGGGGCATACAGTTGGAGGCGGGGATGGACAGGATGGGCCTGGCTCATGAACATATGAAGCTGCCTTATACTGAATCAGACCTTTGGTCCATCAAAGTCAGTCTTGTCTTCTCAGACTGGCAGCGGCTCTCCAGGGTCTCAAGCTGAGGTTTTTCACACCTATTTGCCTGGACCCTTTTTTGGAGATGCCAGGGATTGAACCTGGAACCTCCTGATTCCCAAGCAGATGCTCTACCACTGAGCCACCGTCCCTCCCCTCGGCTCCTCCGAGGCCCCACTGTAGCTGCAGGGGATATGAGACTGTCTGGCCTGCCGGTTGCGATGGCAGTGCTCACTTGCCCCAGGAACTTCAGGAGGTGGCTTTGGCAAACCCGTCTCTTGAACCATCAGCGGCCCCCTTGAACCATGCGTTGCTGCCGCCCTACCTTGCAGGGCTGGTGTAAGGATTACGGAGATGCTGTACATCGAATGCTCTGGGAGAGGGTGCTTCCTAAACGCAAAATATCACTGCCTCTTTCTACAGAGAAAAAACCAGGAAGGGCAGAAGAGAAACTGGGTAGTACCGGCCTCCCAACCTCAAACAGAAAGAATGCCTGGCCTCTGTTTGCTTGCTTCAAGTCCCTCTCCCCAAACGAATGCATGTTGGGAAAGGCAATGGCGTGTCCTTCCCAAGGGTGTTCTCCTTGAATGTTCTTCTTGCGGCCCTCCCATTTGGAGTGCCGGTTATCCCCCAGGCCTCAGCCTTTGGATGACCTAGCTGCTTCGTTCAAGGGAGGGGGGGGGTCTCTGCTGTAAGTTCCCATGACGTGAGCTGAGACTTGAGAGAGCAGCCTGGGGGTTTGTAGAATCAGCAGCTTCTTGCAGAAAGCAGCAGGCAGAACTTCAAGTGCTCGTGAGCGTTGTCATCTGCTACTGATTAATTTGTTCTGACTTCAGGCTGGCTGGGGGGGCGGGGGGGGTATTGAATTTTTTTTTTACACTGTCCGTATACGTGCATGCCTGGAAGTCACGGCAACTTCTGGCGACCCCTGCTGGGGCACGGAGGACGTTCAGACAAGTGGCTTGATGCAGCCAGCCTCTGCCTCCCGTTCCTGGTATTCCTTGGAGGTCTCTCATCCAAGCACCTCCCAGGGTTGGCCCTACTTAGCTTCCGAGATCTGACAATATCGGGCTAGCCTGGGCTATCCAGGTCAGGGCTGTGTGCGTGGAGATGCTTTCGCACATGCTAAATAATGCAGTTTCGATCCACTTCAGTGACCGTTTGGCAAGTGGCTTTTGCCATTTCAACGCAGTAAAATCCAGTGGCGGAGCAATGTTCCCTCTAAGCTGCAGTCGTGAGCAAAACGTCTACTTTGTGAGTGACTGGCATGAAAGTAGGGAGCTCCTGCATCAATCAGTTAGCTATCTGGGGCCATTTTTCCTGAGCTGAGACAAACGTGTGAGTCAGAGGCTAAAAACCTGTGAGCTGGCTCACGCGAACTCAGCTTAGAGGGACCACTGTTGCCGAGTGCACTGAAAGTGGATTGAAAGTGTGTTATTGAGTGTGTGCTTTAAATCTCTCGTGTACTGGAACCATCTTGGCACCAGTGTTCCCTCTAAGCTGAGTTAGCGTGAGCTAGCCCACAGATTTTTGTCTTAGCTCAGGAAGGATGGCCCCAGAACACACTAATTTATGCACCAGCTCTCAACTTTAATGCCAAGAGCTCACAAAGTAGAATTTTTGCTTACAAGACTCTGCAGCTTAGAGGAAACATTACTTGCCACCCTTGTTAGATTTCGGTCTCTGCCTGTTTCTGCTGCCCAAGTTACCAAGACTGACCAGCTGCTTTGAATCTGGGCTCCCCAGATATCATGCTTAATGTGGACGTTTTGGAAGAAGGGCTGGTCTGGGGACTGGGTCTAGTTGGTGCCGCTCCCGGGAACTGACCGGGTGCTTGACCTGGTGGGTCGCTCGGTCCTGCCAGTCCCACGTGCTTTAAAACGAAACCGAGGCAAGCAGGGCTCCATCTAAACAACCGAACCGCTTTCTTCTTTTCCAAACTCATTCCATTTCCTGTGTTGAGCCAAGTGATGGGGGGGGGGAGGGGGTGTCCCTGGAGAGATTTGAAACATCTGTCAAAGAAAATAAAGGGCAGCTGTTCTTCAGGAGATGATATTAATATCCTTTAATGAGGATTCTGTACCAGCCGGCCCCACCTCCCAGCTGCTATCGAAATCCTGAAGGGCTTTCGAACAAAAACATTCTCTTTTGACAAGCTTTTTCATGCCGGGTCTTGCAAATGCTCTTGGATTTGTGCACAGCCCTGAATTGTAGAAGACTGTAGCTTTTTGGGGGGGGGATAAGAGTGGGATTTGGCATAACGTAATGCCCTGATGGGGGAAAGCATCTAGGCTTGGAGTGGTCAAACTGTGGCTCGGGACTCAACATGTGGCTCTTTTGCACATATTGTGCGGCTCTCGAAGCCCCCGCTGCTCCACCATCTGGCTTGGAGAAGGCAATTTGTCTCTAGATCACTTCGCCAAGCCAGCAAGCGGCTTGGAGAATGCGTCTCAAGTTAAAGTTGCTTTCTTTCCACCTCTCCCTCTCTTCCCATCTATTTCCCTTCCTTCTGGCTCTCAAACGTCCATCGTTCCTGTCTTGAGGCTATCGAACGTCTGTCGGTTATTCTGTGTGTCTCTTGCATTAAGCGAGTTTGGCCACCCCCGCGCTAGGCAAAAGACAATGAATTCGGATAGCTGCTGGAATCTTCCCATCCAAATTTGATGTGGCTCCCGACAGCCGAGAATGGTCTTGGGGGTGAGCTGGCCATTTGTTTTAGCTGTCTGTTTCAATGGCAAGATTCTCTGCTGAATTCCCGGCGCTTTTTAAAGGCCGCTTGTCATTTGACGTTTTCATGTCACTGCATTTCTGTCTGGTTTGTAAAGATGGTCTGCAAGACGCTTCAAGGGGCGCAAAGCGGTCAGCATCCCCTTTCTCCTCCAAAGCGGTACTCCAAAGATGGTTCGAGGCCTGGATGAACAAAAGGGAGGGTGAGGCTTGGGGGCATGGGAGAGGATTGTGTGGGGCAGGCACCTTGCCTTCCTTTTCTTTTTTGGGCCTCTTCCTCTCCTCTTTCCTTCCTGCATCCAGAGATTCAGGGCAAGCGCGTGCCTTAATTGGTGACCCACATTTGGGCCTAGACAAGCTTAGAGAAAGAGGCTGTGCTAATGCAATCATTGCCTGGGGCCTCGCTGTTATCTTCTCCCCCCTCCTGGCACTGGGAAAATTGTTCTCTGGAGACCCCAGACAATCATTGGGGCTGGGAAGGGGGAGGGAAGGACGAAAATCAGCACTGGGTGGATGAAAGGAACTACGCTTGTTCAGCGGAAGGAGAGGGTCTGTTAGGGAGTGGGGGCGGCTGAGTGATCTGAATTTTTTACAGCGCGTGCAGAATGATTCCTCCTCTCAACTACAGATCCTGGATGGGATTGACATTTATCTGGCCATTGGTTCATGCAGGGAATCCTTCATTTTCCTCCTAAGCCATGCGTAAAGCCATTCACTCAGGGAATTTTCATGCTAGCAGTCTGCGGAGGGCAGCAAAAAGCCCCAGCCGTCCCCTGAAGGCTAGGCGGGTGCAGAAGGGGGCAAGAAAGCCGTAATACCCCAAAGCTCACCAGAGTCACCAGCTGAAGCTGCCGGTGGCCCTGGAGTGCCAGCTCCCTTGCTACAAATTGCCAGCGAGCAGCTGTTTGAAATCCTGGTGCCCAATTAGCTCAGTCTGTAATTAAGGTGCGCTTTCCTGGTGTCGCTAATTTCATGCGCCAGGAAGCAAGCTGCGCAAGGGGGGGCGGTGTGTGAAAGGAAGCTTGTCCTTCGGAAAGAGGTCAGGTAGGGGAGGGTGGCAGGGGAGAGGCTGGCCGGTTCCGCTCTCCAGATGTCGGTAGCTTTTCTACCCATGAGACCAGCTGCTTCTGCCCTAACAAAGGTACGTGGGGTCCAGCCTCCTCTGTTTATCCCTCCCCACAATTTGTCTGAACAGAGCCCCGTGGCGCAGAGTGGTAACGTTGGAGTACTGCAGTCGGAGCCCTCTGCTCATGACCTGAGTGCGATCCCGGCAGAAGCTGGTTCAGGTTGACTCAGCCTTCCATCCTTCCGAGGTCGGTAAAAGGAGTCCCCAGCTTGCTGCGGGGGAAGCGTAGAGATGACTGAGGAAGGCAACGGCAAAGCAACCCATAAGAAGTCTGCGGTGAAAACGTGAAAAGCAACGTCGCCCCAGAGTCGAAAAACGACTGGTGCTTGCACAGGGGACTACCTTGACCTTTACTGTTTGTCTGACCCCCTGTGCTTTGCACCCAGCCAATCCTGCCCCCTCCCCCTCCAATTACTTCAGGGCTTTGCTATCCTAGAGCGATGAGTCCTTATTCTGGGGCTCAGGCCGTTTTGCTCAGCTCAGGCGTTAACCTCAGTGGCCAAGCATTAGCCGGGGAGGCACTGCCACTGTGAAACAGCACCTGGCCTCCCCGTGTTCTTTCTTAGCTCTACCTTGTCTGCCCTCTTGTCACATTGCGGGCACCGTGGAGCAGGGGATTTCTGCGGGCAATCGGTCTTTGGGCTGCATGCCAGTCTGCAGGAGCTGGGCCGGGTGAAATGTGGACTGGTCTTTGCACAGGCAGAGACAGGAAAGCCCTCCATGGGTGGCGGCAGACCGTAAAACCTGGGCAGGAGTTGAAGTGTCCTGACTTCCAAGGAACCTCTCGGAGTGGTGTGTGGCTCCTTCCGCTTTCATCAAGAAGCAAAATTCCCGCACAATGCAGGGAACTGCATGAAGCAAAGGGTGTGTGGGTGTAGGTTGTGGAGCAGAATTCTTGGAAGCAGCTAGCAAGCAGAGAACATTGGTATTCCCCTTAGGTGAAATAAAAGGTCCAAGAAAAGCCCCTTTGGGGCCGGTCATGTGGCTTGAAGAGCCAATAAGTTGCAGGGGCTGTTAGGTTTGCCACTGGGGAGATCCAGGTGGGAATCCCCCCTCTCAGGGCTTTTTTGGTAGGAAAAGCCCAGCAGGAGCTCATTGGCATATTAGGCCACACCCCCTGTTGTCACCATCGTTCCACACGGGGCTTTTTTGTGGGAAAAGCCCAGCAGCTCATTGGCATATTAGGCCACACCCCCTGATGTCACCATCGTTTCACATGGGGTTTTGTGGGAAAAGCCCAGCAGGAGCTCATTGGCATATTAGGTCACACCCCCTGATGCCAAGCCAGCCGGAACTGCGGAACTGCTCAAAACTAAAAAAGCCTCGCCCACTCTGCCGTGGAAGCTTGCAAACCAGTCGTATCCTCTTAGCCCCATTCCCCCCCCCCCCACCTTGTCCTGGGCATAAAACGGAGCAGAGGAGAATGATGTAAGCGCTAGGGAGAAAGGTAGGGAACAAATGAAGGAAAGAACTTCTGCTCAAGTCACAGAACTCAGTGACTCAGTGTTGAATTTGGTTTGGGGGAGGGACGAACAGTCATGGTCTCAGCAAGCTGATTCTAGAGCAGCTGGCTTCGGAAATCACTCCCTTTTTGCACGGTAGGTCTTGGTACTTTGCACTGCGGGCCCTTGGCAGGATAGCTAGGGCACGGCTGGGTGTGCCCATCGATACCCTCTGTTCCGGTTAATGTCCAGTCACTGTTTTTAGAGACGGCACCCAGTTGGCCTTATGCGTTTCCTAGTGCCCGGCTCAGGGCGGGTCTCCAGCCTCAGGGCTATTCTGCACGAGTCTCCGTGGCTCAGAGCTGGTGCCAGCCTATCCTGCGGTGGGGCAGCTGCCAACCTCACTATCCCCCTTCCTTGCTAGTGCTCGACCACTCGCACTCCCTGCCGCAATCGGTGCCTGGTGCCGCTGGGCAAAGGGCCGCAGGCATCTGTGAGCGTGGACAGTGAGAGGGCTCTGGACTCTGAGCAGGGAAGGGAAGGGATGGATGCACAAGCAAATGGGTGGGAGGAAAGGCACGAGTGCCTGGTAATGGTGGGCAGAGGAAGAAGATATTGGATTTATATCCCGCCCTCCACTCCGAAGAGTCTCAGAGCGGCTCACAACCTCCTTTCCCTTCCTCCCCCACAACAGACACCCTGTGAGGTGGGTGGGGCTGGAGAGGGCTCTCCCAGCAGCTGCCCTTTTAAGGACAACTCCTACAAGAACTATGGCTGACCTGAGGCCGTTCCAGCAGCTGCAAGTGGAGGAGTGGGGAATCAAACCCGGTTCTCCCAGATAAGAGTCCACACACTTAACCACTACACCAAACTGGGAACCCTGGGAACTGTCTGCTTGGGGCACCTAAAAACCTGGAACCGGCCATGCTGAGTACCACTGTCCAATCATCATTGCTGCTGATGTAGTTGGCTGCCATGCAAGAGGGGCGCCATCTGTGGAAATGGAGAGGGAGGGATTTCAATTTCCTGCATTGTGCAGGGGGTTGGACTAGATCAGGGGTGGCCAATGGTAGCTCTCCAGATTTTTTTTTTGCCTACAACTCCCATCAGCCCCAGCCATTGGCCATGCTGCTGGGGCTGCTGGGAGCTGTAGGCAAAAAAAATCTGGAGAGCTACTCTTGGCCACCCCTGGACTAATGACCCTGGAAGTATCTTTCAACTCTTTGGTTTTGCTCAGTTATGCATGGGACTGTGGATTCATCCTCCCCCCTCGCAATTGCATCTCTCCTCCCCCCCTCCCAATTTGTTCCTACTGCTTTTACAGCATCATTGAGCTGCAACCAAACAGAGTGCAGGTTAAGGTCTAATAAACACTGACAAGCCCAGCTGGGGGAGGTGTGAAGAGCAAAGGTAACTTGGGTGTTTTCTGGCCTGCATGTGTGCTAAAACAGAGATTGCTGCAAGTTGCATGGGGTGTGTCAATGTACACCCAGCCTGGGCTGGACGGCTGCAGCTCTCAGAAATGCTCCCCAAATCCTGCACTCAGGAAAGCCCCATTTTTTTTTGCTGCGGTGAACTCATTGGCAAAAATTCTTGTCTTTTGAACCCAAGAAAAACCCCACTGGTTGGCAAATCTTACTCTCTAAAGCGGGTCCGTGGGTAGACGGAATGGCACACAGGCTACTGATACCCTGGGGGTTAGACACCCTCCTGCAACCATTACTACTTGCATTCGGACCAGACAGGAGGACTAGAAATTTGGATTCCTTTACAAATGAGACCGCAATTGAGACTCTCAGCAGCTTTGTGCTTTCCATTGAATGCTGAGCTGACACAGTGTCATGAGCCAAGTAGAACTTCCCACTTAAGAATCCGGTGTTCTGTTTTTGAAATGCACATTATGCACGGTAAGAATGGTGTGATAGTGCGAGACGGTGGTGGGTAACCTTGGGGAAGCAAGTGAGCTTAGCGTGCCTTCCTTTTTTTTTTTGTATATTTGGTGTTCTCTTACAGGTGTTGGGTGCAGCCGCAGAACCCAAATGTTCCCTCCATCTCTGGCCTCTGTGGTCCTACGTTTTTAAACTAGTGATACCTGAAAAATGCAGCCGGAATGTCCACTCCGGGTCAGACTTCCATGCAGCAGCCAGTGGGTTTTCATCGGGCAAACTCCTTTGCCTCTGTGGCTTCCTGCTGAGACCGTAAGGCAGTGCAACTGCGTTTGCAGAGTTCAGCACCTTAAGTTGGCACTTTACAGAGGAATTCACTGCCACAGGTGGTGGCGGCTACAAGCATAGCCAGCTTCAAGAGGGGGTTAGATAAAAATATGTGGCTATTAGCCACAGTGTGTATGTGTATAGATATATAATTTTTTTGGCCACCATGTGACACAGTGTTGGACTGGATGGGCCACTGGCCTGATCCAACATGGCTTCTCTTATGTTCTTATGTTGCAGCAACCCGGTGGTGACATATTGCAGTTTACACAAGCAGTGCGCCCCCCCCACCCCACCCCCGTCTTTTGGAGCCTCATGCTGCATAACAGCAGAGCTTGGGCACTTGGTCAAGGTGCCCCTTCTGCTGTTACCACTCCGATCTGCTGGGCAGCTGTGACGCTTCAACATATCAGCATATGAAGCTACCTTATACTGAATCAGACCCTCAGTCCATCCAAGTCAGTATTGTCTTCTCAGACTGGCAGCGGCTCTCCAGGGTCTCAAGCTGAGGTTTTTCACACCTATTTGCCTGGACCCTTTTTTGGAGATGCCAGGGATTGAACCTGGGACCTTCTGCTTACCAAGTAGATGCTCTACCACTGAGCCACCATCCCTCCCTCTGGCAAAGTCAGTGGAGGAGGGTTTTTTGGTGGGCCAGGTACACCCATTGGCCCAGTGCAGTAGTGTACAGCTTGAGCTTTGGTCCTAGAATCCATTTGAGTTTCCTAAGCAAAGGGAGGTGCGCGGTGGCATGCCGTCTGGCTGCATCGCAATGTACAGAAATGCCCCTTTTTTGCTGAATGAGCCTACTCTGTCCTCCCCCCCTCCCAGGACTCCTAATATCAGGTAGCCTTTTGTTTGTTTTGTTTACAGTCCCTTGGATGAGCTCATAGGCAGCGCCACGAAAGGCTGTGGGGTGTTTTTGTTGTTAATGGTGCTCCAGTTAGAAAAATCAAGTGTGAATGCAGATGCCACAGCCTATTTATTCCAAAGGACTGTGTTTTGTTATGCCACCGGAAGGGAGCCGGCGCCAGCTCTCCTGCAGTGCTAGTGACAGCGCCCGCCTCCTCCTAGGGAATGCAGGGAGAGGAGTGCTCCTGCCCCCCTGCAAGTGCACCCTTTGCCTGTTTCAGTGGGAGGCTGTGCCCTTTGGCCTCCCACAGCGCCCTGCCCTGAACAGAAACAGCAGAGACGGGAGTCAATAAGGCTTGATCATTGATGGGGGGGGGGCACACCAATCTCTTTTCAGTCTTAAAGCCAACCCGCGCCCCCCCCCCCCCACATTGGCTACCTTGTCCCATTCAGGCTTCCATAGAATGGACAAGCGTAGATACATTCTGCAGCTGTGGCTACTTAAGGCGGTCAGAGAAGCAAAGGAGGACAGCGACTTTGGCACCAGGTTATCTGGGAGCTCCATGGCAAACTGGGAACGAGAGGCTTTGCTGTTGACTGGCAGCACCAGCAGCTCCAGAGTCCTGGTCAGAGAAGTTGCGCTGGTAGGCAGAGTTATGAGGCAAGGGGGCCGGGCATCATAGACCACCCCCCCACCCCTTCTCAGTGCCAGAACGGCTGAGGCAGACTAAGATCGGAGTGCGCCAGAGCTGGCTGGCTCAAGGCCTGTCTAATCCCTCCCTGGAATCCTATTAGGCAGCAATTGGATCCTTACTGCTTTAAGAAGCCTGCGTTATCCCTTGTGAACTCTGCGTGTGTCTGGAGAGGGGCACGCTCTGCCTCCTCTCTGATTCCGTTGCTTGCCTCTCCTCTCCCTTCCTGCGGCCCTTCCTCAAAGGGTCTGGCTGCAGTCTGCTCTGGGAAAGATGGGCCTTGGGCTGGCAACCGAGGGCACCCCCTTCTGGGAAACAATGAGAAAAAACTTCTTTGCAGAAGAGACGGCAGGCAAGCCTGGTATGCTCTCTCCCAAGGAGGGAGGGGAGCTGGTAGCACTCCCTGTTGCCCCACAGCAGGGGGCAGAAGGCAGCCAGGGGGAACTGGAAGAGCAGCCTGCGCGCTCTCTCTCTCTCTTGGTAGCATCGCGTGGCCGCCTCTGGCCAAGGATGTCTGAGGCTTTTGCGTGGCAGCACTGCAGAATGGAGTGCCCTCTAGTGGGGAAGCCAAACCAGCACAGGGGAGCTCTATGTGCCAGCTTGCCCAAAGCCTCCGGCCTCCTGCTTAGTCTGTTGAGCTACAGCCTCACCCGGCTCCCCTCTGGACTTCCGTTTGTTTAGCCGTAGGGCTGCCAGCCTCCAGGTGGGACATGGGGATCCCCTGAAATTACAGCTCATCTCCAGTCTACAGAGACCGGTTCCCCTGGAGGAAGTGAATGCTTTGGAGGGTGGACTCTCTGGCTTTGTCCCCCTGAGGTCCCTGTCTTCCCCTGGCTCTGTCCCCAACTCTCCAGGAGCTTCCCACACTGGATTTGTCAATCCTGGTCAGCCTCCCCCTCAACAACTCCCAGAAGAGCCCCGTGGGGCAGAGTGGTCAGCTCCAGTGATGCAGTCCAAACTCTGCTCGTGACCTGAATTCGGTCCCGGTGGAAGCTGGGTTCAGGTAGTTGACTCAAGGTTGACTCAGCCTTCTGTCCTTCTGAGGCCGGTCAAATGAGTACCCAGTTTGTTGGGGGGGAAATGTAGACGACTGGGGAAGGCAGTGGCAAACCACCCTGTAACAAAAACTCTACCAAGAAAACGTGATGTAACGTCACCCCAAGGGCCGGTGACAACCGGTGCTTTACCAGGGGACTACCTTTACCTTGACAGCTCCCAGTGGTAAAGGTGCCAAGGAACAGGAGGAAGCTCTTGCCCCTTTCCGTGGAGTGGGGAGACAAGCCACCTGTGTGTCTGTGTCAGGGGTGGAATTCTAGCAGGAGTTCCTTTGCACGTTAGGCCACACCCCCTGATGTAGCCAATCCTCCTGGAGCTTACAAGGCTTTTTTGTAAGCTCGCGGAGGATTGGCTACATCAGGGGTGTGTGGCCTAATATGCAAAGGAGCTCCTGCTAAAATTCCACCCCCTGGTGTGTTCCAGGTGTGCACTGTGGGGTGGGGGCGCTCAGCCACAGGCTTCCCACAGAGTGTGTGTGGGGAGGGGGGGGGAGGAGGAGCCTGAGTTGAAGCCAGTAAACCATCAGTGGAACGTGCTGCTCTGACGCCTGCAGAATCTCCACCTCCCCACCCCGCCCCACAATCCCACCTCTGGGCTGGTTGACACAGACTGCCCCAAAAAGAAAACAGAAGGGAAGGGGACAGAGAGAGCAGGATTTTGGGGAGGGAGGGGGGGAGGGGTAGGGCGCTTTTTTTTTTTTTTTGCTTTACTTTTTATTGTTTTGCTCCTGCAGACAAAAAGAAAATTCTAGTTGGATACCCGTAGCACACGAGGAGCGGCGGCGTAGATTAATAACAACAATAATCATTCGTGAGTGGTTTTAAGGAAAACGCAAGCAGCCGGTCAGTCAACCTCGCCCCGAATGCAGAAATCCTGCTTCTGGTCTTGTAAGGGAGGTTCCCCACCCCACCTCCAAAGGCAGGGGAGAGAAACCAAGTCCGCCTCCTCTTCCGCTTCTGTCTTGACTGCTAGCTGGAGGCTTAAAACGGGGTCTTCCTTTCCCTCTCCCACCCCTGCTGGACAGCTCTGGGCCTCGTTACCACTTTTGACAACACTTCCGCCCGAATCTTGATGTGACAGGAGAAACAACAGCCTAGATTCTGAACAGCGCTTCTTGAAGGAAAGCTAGGAAAGGGACTCAGAGAAAGCAAGGGGGGGAAGGTTAAGGAAACCAACAAGCTGGAACGGGGAGCTGAGCTACACCTGACTGATTGCCGGCTGCTGTTTGCCACAGTTGGTGGGGGGCATTGAGGAGAAGGGCTCAGCGGCCGCAAGCCAGCCCCTCGCTCATGGGAAACCAGGCCCACCCCTACACGGACAGGTCTACGGTTAGCAGCGAAGGAAACACAGCAAGTGAGAATGGCCCTGTAAAAAAGAGTAGCAGCGACCTACAGAAAGGGGAGGGGACTGGCCTAACGGTGCAGGGGGGTTGCGCTGTCCTTGCTCCTCCCCTCCCCACCATAAAGTGGCCACAAGCCAGCAACGCATAGTTGAGGAAAGGGATCTTAACCCTTCTGCCGGGGAGAACTGCGAGAGAGTCCTTCCCCCCCTAGGAAAAGAAGACGACTGCAGATTTATACCCCGCCCTTCTCTCTGAATCAGAGACTCAGAGCGGCTTACCATCTCCTATATCAGGGGTGGCCAACGGTAGCGCTCCAGATGTTTTTTGCCTACAACTCCCATCAGCCCCCAGCCATTGGCCATGCTGGCTGGGGCTGATGGGAGATGTAGGCAAAAAACATCTGGAGCGCTACCGTTGGCCGTCCCTGCCCTATATCTTCTCCCTCCACAACAGACACCCTGTGAGGTGGGTGAGAGGGCTCTCACAGCAGCTGCCCTTTCAAGGACAACTCTTTCGAGAGCTGTGGCTGACCCCAAGGCCATTCCAGCAGCTGCAAGTGGAGGAGTGGGGAACCAAACCCGGTTCTCCCAGATAAGAGCCCGTGCACTTAACCACGACACCAAACTGTCCAAACTCCCACTCTGTGCTCTGTTGCCTCTCCCGTGAAAAGGAGCGCGTGGCTGGGCTTCTTGATGAGAGTCCCTCCACCACCAGCCCTCTTGCAACAGGAAGGGCAGGGGTTGGGTGGGAGGGGGCAACAGACCCTGCTGCTGTTTGGGAATCAAAAGGGAAGGAGGCAAAGGAGCGCCCGCTTAATAACCTTGCTCGGTACGCATGGCAGCTGAGACGGGAAGGGGTGACAGAACGGTTTTATTGAGTCAACAGGTCCAAGTTTCGGAATATCGTACAGGTAACTTGAAGGCAAAAGCTTCTTTCCGAGACAGAGAGAGGGGAGGGTGGGTGGGCTTGCAGTACTGCGGGGAGATTCATCATTGGGGTGGGGCTCCCTGCCTTTCTCTTACCTGCAGGAAGCCATCCCCTTTTCCCCACGAGGGGGGGGGGGGGCGGCCAAGGTTGCGAAAACAATAAATTAGGACTTGGGTGACCCTAGAATTTGGTGTAACAGAGTAGGCATTGTGATAAGGCAACACAAGCAGCTACATGATTTAAATTCTGGATTAAAAAAAAAAGAATAAAAACCAAATCACTGGATTTAAAAAGAACTAGGGGTGATGGTGGTGGTAGAAAGCATCCTACCCTGGGCGAAGGGACCCTGACAGCACAGCAGCGAAATCTTGCTTGCTTCAGTAACTTTCCTGCACCCCAGACCTCTCCCAAAGAAGAAGAAACTGGATTCATATCCTGCCCTATACTCTGAATCTTAGAGTGGCTCACAGGCTCCTTTATCTTCCTCCCCCCGCCACGGATACCCTGTGAGGTGGGTGGGGCTGAGAGAGCTCCCACAAGGACAACTCCTGCGCCAGCTACGGCTGACCCGAGGCCATTCCAGCAGCTGCAAGTGGAGGAGTGAGGAATCAAACCCGGTTCTCCCAGATAAGAGACCACACACTACACCGAACTGGCTCTCAAGAGAGATTACTGTTTCTAGAGTGGCTTTCCACCTCACAACCGCAAACATTCCTGGAAGTTCTCTAAAAAACCTCTACCCGACAAAGATGCCACTTAATGCTTGCTCAAAATCTTTGTTGCTCAGTAAAGCTTAACCTCCCACCCCACTCATTCAGGAGAGTGGGGGGAAGTGACGGCTTAAGGCTTTGATTTTTAGGTTTCCTCTCCCCCCTTTTTCCTTCCCACCTGCAGGGAGGGAGGGATCCATCTCCTACCCCTCCCGGCGCTACTCAAGACTCAGGCTGCCAGGGAACACTCACAGAAATAGGCTGCGTCTGAGTTTTACAGTGTACAGCAACCGTTTTTAAGCCAGTGTACAGAGAACAATTTAAAAAAAAAAAAAAGACAGCTGCGATTTTTTGTGTGTGTTCTTTTTTAAAATTCCAAACTTGACGGTGATCATTATCTGCCCAAACCCCTCTCCCCTGCTTCCTTGTTGGGCGTGAGGTTGGGCAATCAACTACCTGTGAGCTGGTTGCTGCCTTTGCCGTTCAGATTTCTTCCCCCCTCCCTGTGGACTCTTCCAGGTGGACCCAGGGACGCTGGCTGGCTGCAGCAGAGGGAGATGATGGAGGAGGGCACAAGTGTCTATTAGAAGGGGGGGCGGGGAGCAAAAGTTTCTACAGCAGCTTGCCAGCCTGACCTGTAATGAGGGGCTTTCTTCACTAGGACACATGGAGCACCAAGTGAGGTTAGGTGAGATGCCAGAAAGAGGGGGGCGGGGAGCTGAGCCCATTTGCCCCTCTCAGACACTGTCCCCAGAAGTGGTCCGACATCCACTGGGCTGCGGGGGGAGAGCAGGCAAGTTCCTGGAACAGTAATATAACCCAAAAAACTGGAAAAATAATGAAAGATAATAATTATTAAAGACACAGTCACCGATATGAAAATATATTTAGAAATAAATCATCCCTTGGTGTATAATCAATAACATCCAATAATTCATTATACAAAACCTACATAGGGGAGTTCATAGTGAAAATTAACAAGTCAATATTTAAAATTCATGTATGCACGTCAATGTCCTGCGGGCGAAATGATTTTGAGAATTAAAGTCAGATATTGACGTTTATATATGCATTTTAAATACTGGCTTATTATTTTCACTATGAACGCCTCTATGTAGATTTTGTATACTGAATTACTGGATGCTCTTGATTATACACCAAGGGATGATTTCTTTCTAAATATTTAAATGTATTTTTTAAATACTGGCTTATTATTTTCACTATGAACGCCTCTATGTAGATTTTGTATACTGAATTACTGGATACTCTTGATTATACACCAAGGGATGATTTCTTTCTAAATATTTAAGTGTATTTTTCATATTGTTGACTGTGTCTTTAATAATATTTTTTTTTTGCTATTTTCCCACAGTTTTTTGGGTTATATTACTATACTTCCTGTGGTACTCGAGGTTTATTAAGTTCTTGAAATCAGCCCCATCATGGAGGCAGCTTGTACAGGGCAGGGGGCGAGAAGGGGCAAAAGTTCCACTTCCTGCGCTTCAGAAAACTTGCCAGTGGTAGAGGCGGTGAACCACCCCCCCCCCCGAGATAAAATGGTGACAGTGTAAGCAGCAGTGCAGGCATGGAGTACAACCTACCACCCCCCCATAGCAGGGCTGAAGCCCCAAACCTCCTATCAACCCATTTACAAAGCAGCAGTGGAAGGCAGCTGAAAGGGGCGATGGGGCAAGATTATCAAAGAAGAAGACATTGGATTTATACCCCGCCCTTTGCTCGGGAGTCTCAGAGTGGCTTACAACCTCTTTCCCCTTCCTCTCCCCACAACGGACACCATGCGAGGTAGGTGGGGTTGAGAGAGCTCTATGAGAGAACTTGACTCTCGAAAAGAACAGCTCTGCGAGAACTGTGGCTGACCCGTGGCTGCATGCGGAAGAGGAGTGGAGAATCGAACCTGGTTCTCTGGATTACGGTCCACCGCTCTTAACCACTTACACCACACTGGCTCTCAAAGGGGGCTCTGGAGCTGAGCAGCAGCCCTTCTGCTGGCCAAGGAGGCCTGGGCGCTCGACTCTCGCCGCTGCCTTTGTGAAAGAGGAAGCGAGATCAGTGGTTCAGCTGCCTGAGCCCTGCGGAGAAAAAGCCAGACGCCTGCAGCAGCTTCGCAATGACCCGGTTGGCCAAGGAAGCCATGCTGGGGAAACAGCGGGGGTTGGGGGGACAGGACGGGGTCAAATTAAGAGGGACGCATTCTGGAACCGGGACAAGCCGGCAGCTGGAGGCAGCAGATAGACGGGAGACGCTACAGACACACAGAACCTCTCTATGACCGACCTCCCGTTCAGCAGTTCCTAACAATGATCACGTCAGTTTGCAAGTTAAAAAGATAGCCCCTCCCCCCACTTATTAATTCGAATTAAGACTAACCCTCGCGCTTGGCCGGCGACCGCCACGGCCTTATCTGTAGCCTGGGAGCGGAAGGCTTCGGCTATCGGAGGGCTCGGGGGCGCGGTTCATGGGGGGCCGGGGGGCTTTGCCAAGCACCATCCCGCCCTGCTCTCGGAGGCAGGAGTGCTGGAAGTCCCCGCTTAGGTATTCCATCGTCTGCATCATGGCGCTCTGGCTGGAGGCGCCGGCCCCGGCTCTGTAGTGAGGTCCAGCCGCGCACTCCAGGGCGGCCCCCATAGGCTGCCCCCC